>NC_064846.1:178736088-179068900 GCF_024166365.1 Elephas maximus indicus | reverse complement strand
GTCAGGTGCTGGGCACAGCCGCGTCTGAGTTTGTATCGGTTGTCACACGTGCCTCTTGAAAAAGTTTTCCAGTCCCCCTCTGGAGAAGGCCACGGGCCTGGGCTGAGTAGAACACCTTAGGAGGGCTCTCCAGTCCTGCCACTGCCCCTGTGGGGCCCAGTTTCTGGATGTGACACTTACAAAATTTTTGTCTCCCTCTAGAGGAAAATACCAATAGGAGCCCTGGTGGCACAGTGGTTAAGCATTTGGCTGCTAACCACAAGGTCAGCAGTTCAAATCCCCCAGCTACTGCTTAGAAATACTACTCTGTCCTGTGGGGTTGCTGTGAGTCGGAAGCAACTTGATGGCAATGGGTTTGGTTTTTTTGCTTGTTTATATAGGATCATAGCGAGTTCTTAACCACTACATCACCAGGGCTCCATGACGCTATATAGGATCATATATATATTTTGTTGTTGTTGAGTGCTGTCGAGTTGGTTCTGACTCATAGTGACCCTATAGGACAGAGTAGAACCATCCCATAGGGTTATCAAGGAGTGGCTAGTGGATTCAAACTGCTGACCTTTTGGTTAGCAGGCAAACTCTTAAGCACTGCGCCACCAGGGCTCCGTATATATGTATAGGGTCACATTAGCTAATGGGGTCCGCATGTGACCACGGCTGAGACCAGACCATTCCCCGCACCCCCCCGGGCCTCTCCGAATGACTTAAAAAAAAAAACAACCCAAACCTGTTGAGGAGTTGATTCCAACTCTCTCTATATTTTATCGTATACATATATATATATATATATGGCTCCAACAATGGGCAAAAGCTTAACAATGATTGTGGGCATGGTTCAGGAACAGCAATGTTTTGTTCTGTTGTAGGTAGGGTCTCTATGAGTCACAACGGACTGGAGGGCAGCTAACAACAACAACATGTGGCCGTGTATATATATATATATATATATAAAACCACATATATACATGTGACTATAAACCCATTGCCATGGAGTCGATTTCTACTCATAGCGACCCTATAGGACACAGTAGAACTGCCCCATGCGATTTTCAAGGAGCGCCTGGTGGATTCGAACTGCTGACCTTTGGATTAGCAGCCTTAGCTCTCAACCCAAATGCTACCTAGGTTTCCATACATGTGAGTATATACAGTCGGAATCGGGTTTGGGTTTGAGGGGGGAGTCATCCCGAGAGGCCCAGGAGGGGGCTCTGGTCCTAGCCACAATCACACGTGGACCCCATTAGCTGATGTGTCTCCTGAAAGTGTTTCTAGGTCTCCCTCCAGAGTGGCTAGGGACGCCCCTGCAGGGCCATCTCCCGTGGGGCGTGGTAACCACCCTTGATTTCCAAAAACGTTTAAGTCCTCCTCCAGATGGGGAGACTGATGGGGATGGCCAGGGAGGGCCGTGGAGGGCGCCCCCACAGCCTCACGTGGGTCCTGGTCATCAGGGGCACCTTCCAGAAGTGCTGTCTGTGTCCCCCGCCCAGGACAGAGGCGTCCTAGACCAGCCTGTCACCCCTGACTGCTGTGGGCGGGTGCTGGTGCCCTGAGACGCCGACCGACCGTGCAGCCTCTGCGGTCCACGTCGGTCCAGGTTGTGCCGGTTGTCGGGCGCCACGTGGCGGCCACCTTTGTGTTGTCCCAGGCGCCCTGGCGGCCAACATGTGGGGTGGGCTTTGGCCGCCAGGGATGGCAGTGAGGAAACCCTGGTGGCCTAGTGGTTAAGTGCTAAGGCTGCTACCCAAGAGGTCGGCAGTTCGAATCCGCCTTGGAAACTCTGTGGGGGCAGTTCTACTCTGTCCTTAGGGTCGCTATGAGTCGGAATCAACTCGACTACAGTGGGTTGGGTTTGGTTTGGTTTGATGGCAGTGATGCTGCCCAAAAGGGAGTCCCTTGAGAGGTCACTGCAGCTAGAGGGGAGAGCTGGCATCTGGGAATCGAGTGGCTGGCAGGAGGTCCCCTCTGCCCATAGGCAAGATTAACCACAGGCAAGATTAAGATTTACG
This sequence comes from Elephas maximus indicus, assembly GCF_024166365.1. NCBI lineage: Eukaryota > Metazoa > Chordata > Mammalia > Proboscidea > Elephantidae > Elephas > Elephas maximus. Next base: position 179,066,891 of record NC_064846.1, on the reverse strand, counting down.
ACATATAGGAAAGTCACAATCACGATCACAAAGTGGTAGACAACCACACAGTACTGGGAATCACAGCCTAACCAAGTTGACACATATTGTTTGGGGACACAGTCAAATCCATGACAACCTCCTTTTGACAACTAGGAGCCCTGGTGGCACAACGGTTAAGAGTTTGGCTGCTAACCGAAAGGTCAGCAGTTCAAAGCTGCTCCTTGGAAACCCTATGGGGCAGTTCTACTCTGTCCTACAGTGTTGCTATGAGTTGGAATCATCTTGATGCCAAAAGATTTTTTTTTTTAAACTAATATCTTCTCTTCTAAATTATTACCAATAATTAACCTGTTGTCAGTTGCCATTGAGCTGTCTCCGACTCCTGGGGACCTTACTTGTAATGCAATGAAACCTTGCTGGGTCTTGTGTCATCACGATTTATCTATGGATATGTTTGAGTCTTGTTAGTCAACATTCTTTTCTGATTCATAGGGTTTTCATTGGCTAATTTTCAAAATGCCTCTGCAGGCCTTTCTTCCCAGCCTGTCATAGTCTGGAAGCTCTGCTAAAACCAATTCACTATGGGTGGCCCTGCTGGTATTTGAAATACCCAGAGACATAGCTTCCAGCATCACAGCGACATGCAAGCCACCACAGAATAACAAACCAATACACCGACAACAACCTGTTGCCATGGAGTTAGTTCGGACTCAGTGACCCTGTAGGACAGAGTAGAACTGCCCCATAGGGTTTCCAAGGAGCAGCTGGTGGATTTGAACTGCTCACCTTTTGGTTAGTAGGTGTAACTTTTAACCACTGTGCCACCAGGTCTCCTGTGAGATATATGGTCCTTGAAAATTTCTCTCCCAATCTTCAGGTTGTCTTTTCATTTAGTTGATAAAGTCATCTGAAGAACAAAATAATTTTTACAAGGTCCTATTTATCTATTTTGTCTATTGCTGCTTGTGCTTTTGTGTTCATGTCCGTCATTAAAAGCAGGTCCCACAGCCTTACGATGAGTGCCAGCTTTAAATCCCAGTGAGTTTTTTCATTACAAAATTCCTGACTATAGTAGAATTACTGGTGCACTTTCAGCCTCGTGGTACTATTCAAGATATAAACTTAATAAGATTATGAATGAATATTGAAAAGAGTAAAAATAATATTTTAATATTGTAAAAATAATTTCAGTGTCCATAATGAGCACCAAGCCAATTTATGTGAGGTAGAGGTCAAATACATTGCAGATTGCCATATTCTCCAAGCTGCTGTACCACTCCATCCCTGACAGAGGTGCTCTGCCTCCCCTCAGTACTGTTCCCTCCCCCTGTTTAGGTTTGGCAATGGGATGCAAAGCCTCACAGACCTCACAAGCTGTGCTTACTCTTAAAAAAAAAAGCTCACAGACCTCACAAGCTGTGCATACACTTAAGTGGCTTATTAAGGAAGTAACAGGAAGTAACTCAGGAGCAGTATGGGAAATATGTAGGCGAAATCTCTGTTCTTCAGTGCATGGCAGCTCTCTCAGCTTCTCTCAGCCATGCACAGCTCCTCTCAGCCACCTGAGGACAGGCTCCCTTTGGCCCTTCAGGACAGGCTCTCCTTGGCCCCTCTCAGGACACAGTCCCTGCAGCCCCCTCAGGATGGGCTCCTCTCAGCTCCCTCAGAACGGGTTCCACTCATCCCCTCAGGGCAGGGTCCCCTTGATCCTTAAGGACAGGCTCCCCTGTGTCCCCTCAGGAGGGCTCGCCTCCTTGCCATCAGAACAGGCTCCCCTTGGCCCCCTGAGAACAGACTCCCCTCAGCCCCCTCAGGACAGGCTACCCTCCATCCCATCAGAACAGGCTCCCCTTGTTCCCCTCAGACCAGGGTCCCCTCAGCCCCCACAGCACAGGCTCCTCTCAACCCGATGAGGATGAGGATAGGCTCCCCTCGGACCTCTGAGGACAGGCTCCCCTCAGGCCCCTGAGGACAGGCTCCCCTGGAACCCCTCAGGACAGGCTCCCCTCAGCCCCCTAAGGACAGACTCCCCTCAGCCCTCTTAGGACAGTCTCCCCTCAGCCCCTCAGAGCAGGCTCCCCTCGGCCCCCCGAGGACAGGCTCCCCTCAGCCCCCTGGGGATGTTACCACAAATCTCGGATTCCAGCCGCCTGCCACAAAGCCAGGACTGAGACAGGAGGAGGTAAAAGGCAAGAGGGCTTTACTGAACACTGGTATTCAAGGGACAGAGGGGGTTAAATTTCTCCGGAATTCTAATTCTAAAGAGCTAGCCAGAGGGTTTTGTAGGGGGAAGGTCAGGGTTACCTATAGTTTTTAAGCACAGAGCCCACAGATGGCCTTATACATCACAAAACAACTATAAGAAACCCTTTATTAAACTAAAGATATGCATATCAGACATCTGGACTCTAATCAATATGTTTGTAACAGGCTGGAAAAAAACTCGCATAAGAATCTCTCAGCTACTGGAACTGTTCTGCTAAGTCCACTTGGCTGAGATAGTGAGCAAGAAAGAAAGTTGTAGATTAAAAATGCCAGGCAGCCTTTCTGCCCTTTTGCAGGCTAAAGGCCATTTCTCAAGAGAACAAAGAAGAGAAGAGAGACCAAGGCCACAGGCACTGAGAGAGCTCCGCACCCCTTTGGAAGAGATCCGTGCACTGGTGCAATATAAAAGTGTTTAGCGGTTACTTAGAGCATCATTACTGCGTTAGTCACCTCAAGCTCTCAATCACCCATTTTGAAGAGGAGAAAACACGTTGTAAGGTATTAGGGTGTCTGTTATGATTAAGAGTGGAACAGGCTGCTCGGCCATATCTTGAACAGAGCCTGTGCCATTTTCTAAAGACTAGAGATTAATCACAGCTTATACAGCTATACTAAAACAAACTAGAAAATATATTCTCTCTACTTTAATATTAAAACACTGGAGAAAATGTATTTTCTCTACTTCAAGGATAGACTCCCCTTAGCTCCCTGAGGAGAGGCTCCCCTCGGCCCTGGCAGTACAGGCTCCCCTCAGCCCTGGCAGGACAGGCTCCCCTAGGCCCCCTGAGGACAGGCTCCCCTGGGTCCCCTGAGGACAAGCTCCCCTCAGTCCCCTCAGGCAGGCTCCCCTAATCCCCTTCAGGGCAAGCTATCCTCCGCTCCCAATCCCCTTCTGGACAAGCTATCCTCGGCTCCCTCAGGACAGGCTCCCCTGGGCCCCCTGAGGACATACTCCCCTGGGCCCTCTGAAGACAGGCTCTTGTTGGCACTGCCTTCTGTGACCAGTAATCTGCCACTGGGCCCCCCAGCATTTTTCATTTTGTCCAGATTGATGGACATTTTCTGGGTAAGCTGTAAACAACTTGTGGTTTGATACTTTTTTTTCTGGTTCTGAGCATTGCTCACACTAAAGCCCTAGAAACCTTTTAACTGACCAGTAAGTCCTCTGTGCATGCTAACTCCAAGACCTACACCCTCTTGCTATTCCATACGTAAAAGCTCTCCTACAGTCCCAAAGTGTCGTTGCTTTGTTCCTAGGTGAAATCCCCTCTGTGGCCTTGTGTCCAAGCATGTGGTAGTTTCCTGTCTGGTACCTGTGAGTACTAAACTCTATTTGTTTTCTGGCTTTCTCCTATGAGTCTCACTTTTCTTCTGTCGCACTTGTCAGACTATCCCCGACAGCAAGAAACCACCTTTCAGTCGAAATTAAGACATGCATCCCATGGTCCACTATACATATATATATATATATATATATGGAAAGCCTGGTGACATAGTTGTTAAGAATTTGGCTGCTAACCAAAAGGCTGGCAGTTGGAATCCACTAAACACTCCTTGGAAACCCTATTGGGCAGCTCTCCTCTGTTCCATAGGGTCACTATGAGTCCGAACTGACTCGACGACAATGGGTATGGGAGTACGTGTGTGTATGTATATATATATATATATATATATATGGAAACCCTATGGCTGCTAACCAAGAGGTCGGCAGACTGTATATGTGTATTTATTGTGCTTTAGATGAAGGTTTACAGAACAAATTAGTTTCTTATTAAACAATTAACACACATATTGTTTTGTGAAATTGTTTGCCAACCCAGCGACATGTCAACACTGTTCCCTTCTCCATTTTGGGTTTCCCATTTCTGTTTGTCCAGCTTTCCTGTCTCTTCCCGCCTTCTTGTCCTTGCCCCTGGGCTGGTGCGCCCATTTAGTCTCATATACACTTGTTGAAAATGTTGTTGGGCAAAATGGACCATTGATTCAATTGGGAAATTATCACTTTTTGGGTTTGGTGTGCTTGAGGGTTTTGTTTTTATAATTTTGACCAAGATTACAGAAAAGGGGACATATTATGTATTTGTCATCTTGATAGCTTTCCTTAAAGGGCAGTGAGGCAACTTATGCATCTAAAATGTTTAACACAACACCTGAGGGAGAATAAGTGCTCAGTAAGTAGTATCTACTATTATTTTTATGGAAACCCTGATGGCATAGTGGTTAAGAGCAACATCTGCTAACCAAAAGGTGGGCAGTTCAAATCTACCAGGCGCTCCTTGGAAACTCTATGGGGCAGTTCTACTCTGTCCTGTAGGGTCACTAATCGACTCAACGGCAATGGGTTTATTATTATTATGGGCGAGTCAAATGGATTTGGATTTGCTGCGACATCTAATGCGAAGGTAGGAACAATTTACCATCTGAAAACCATTGTGAGAACCTTGGAGTTTTGTTAAAACTTTTTCTTTGAGGACACTGAAGCAGACAGTCCTGAAAATGTTATTAAGGGTTATTAACCATGCTATAATAGTTGTTTTTCAGAAAAGTCTACTCTTGCTACATTTTTCTTACAACTTTTACAGTACTTCACCATGATCGGTTGAATCCCCAGGTTCCTTGTCCTCTCGTGGCAGGAAGCTGAGGCGCAGGTGCAGAGATTTCAAATTGACCCGCTATATGACCTTACTGGGGTGATAGTAGCGTGCCAAGGCCATTTTTTTTAGGGCTGTGTGCAGTATTTTTAGAGCCGTGCACAAAAACTCACTCAGTAAAATTATGGGGACTGTGCACACATCACAAAACTAAAGATCTTCCCCTTGCTGTTCTTGCATATGTATGTCACTCCCTATAAAACCAGCAAGTCTGCCCTGGACCAGGGAGCTGGCAGCATTAGGTCACGAGACCCTGCCAGTCTCCCAGTTTGCAAACTGTGAATAAACCTTTCTGTTCTTCCAATCTTGTGTCTTGTTGTTGTTAGGTGCCATCGAGTCGGTTCCGACTCATAGCAACCCTGTGGAAAACAACAAAACACTGCCCAGTCCTGAGCCATCCTTGCAATCCTTGTTATGCTTGAGCTCATTGTTGCAGCCACTGCGTCAATCCACCTCGTTGAGGGTCTTCTTCTTTTCCGCTGACCCTGTACTCTGCCAAGCATGATGTCCTTCTCCAGGGACTGATCCCTCCTGACAACATGTACAAAGTATGTAAGACACAGTCTCGCCATCCTTGCTTCTAAAGACCACTCTGGTTGTACTTCTTCTAAGACAGATTTGTTCATTCTCTTGGCAGTCCATGGTATATTCAGTATTCTTCACCAACGCCACAACAACCCTGTGTCTGGCTGGCTTCAGTTCACTAGTCTGCTTGACAAGAACCTATGAGTTGACGGCTTCAACACCAGGTTGTTCACGAATGACTCTCAGGAAAGAAAAAAGCCACAGCAATAGATAATTTGTGTCATTTGTAGACAATGTGATTTGTCTTTCCAATGAGTTGGTAGAAAGGCCAATGCAGATATTTTTAAATGGAGAGCTGAAGTTACAGAAAGTTATTGTTTTTGGTGTTCAAATCAATTGAATAAAGTATGATGAGTAGAAGGGATAGGAAGAAAAATAGGAATATATATCATGTTATATCCAGCCATTCAGCTTCTTGAATAAACACAGAACATTGCACTTTGGTGAGTAGCATCTGGGGTCCTTTCCACAACGGATTTCCTGTGTCCATACAACCAACTACTGTCCCTTCCTGCCTTCTCATTGTGCCTCCAGACATGAGCCGCCCATTTGGTTACTTCTAGGGTGAATATCAACAGGGAAGAGGGCAGGCGGAAATCTTCTGTGTTGGAAAATTTCCCTACCTCCACCTCAGAGGAGGTTATACCAGTGTATATCCCCATGTAAAATCCATCGCATTGTACACTGTCATGGATTGAATTTCCCTCCCTAAAATATGTGTCCACTTGGTTAGGCCATGATTCCCAGTGTTCTGTGGTTGTCCCCCATTTTGTGATTGTAGTTTTATGTTAAAGAGGATTAGTGTGGGTTGTAACACCACTCTTACTCAGGTCACCTCCCTGATCTGATGTAAAGGGAGTTTCCCTGGGGTGTGGCCTGCACCACTTTTTATCCCTCAAGAGATGAAAGGGAAGCAGGCAGAGAGTTGGGGACCTCATACCACCAAGAAAGCAGTGCCAGGAGCAGAGCATGTCTTTTGGACCTGAGGTTTCCGTGCTGAGATGCTCCCAGACTAAGAGAAGACTGATGACAAGGACTTTCCTGCAGAGCTGACAGGGAGTAAAAGCCTTCGCCTGGAGCTGGTGCCCTTAATTCGGACTTTTAGCCTTCCAGACTATGAGAGAATAAACTTCTGTTTGTTAAAGCCATCCACTGTGGTATTTCTGTTACAGCAGCACTAGGTGAGTGAGACAGCATCCACTGTGGTATTTCTGTTACAGCAGCACTAGGTGAGTGAGACACCATCCACTGTGGTATTTCTGTTATAGCAGCACTAGGTGAGTGAGACACCGTCCACTGTGGTATTTCTGTTACAGCAGCACTAGGTGACTAAGACACCATCCACTGTGGTATTTCTGTTACGGCAGCACTAGGTGAGTGAGACACCATCCACTGTGGTATTTCTGTTACAGCAGCACTAGGTGACTGAGACACCATCCACTTGTGGTATTTCTGTTACAGCAGCACTAGGTGAGTGAGACACCATCCACTGTGGTATTTCTGTTACAGCAGCACTAGGTGACTGAGACACCATCCACTGTGGTATTTCTGTTATAGCAGCACTAGGTGACTGAGACACCATCCACTGTGGTATTTCTGTTATGGCAGCAGTAGGTGACTAAGACACCATGCACTGTGGTATTTCTGTTACGGCAGCACTAGGTGACTGAGACACCATCCACTGTGGTATTTCTGTTATGGCAGCACTAGGGGACTGAGACACCATCCACTGTGGTATTTCTGTTATGGCAGCAGTAGGTGACTAAGACACCATGCACTGTGGTATTTCTGTTACAGCAGCACTAGGTGACTAAGACACCATCCGCTGTGGCATTTCTGTTACAGCAGCACTAGGTGACTGAGACACCATCCACTGTGGTATTTCTGTTACAGCAGCACTAGGTGACTGAGACACCATCCACTGTGGTATTTCTGTTACAGCAGCACTAGGTGACTGAGACACCATCCTCTGTGGTATTTCTGTTACAGCAGCACTAGGTGACTGAGACACCACCCACTGTGGTATTTCTGTTACAGCAGCACTAGGTGACTCAGACACCATCCACTGTGGTATTTCTGTTACAGCAGCACTAGGTGACTGAGACACCATCCACTGTGGTATTTCTGTTACAGCAGCACTAGGTGACTGAGACACCATCCACTGTGGTATTTCTGTTACAGCAGCACCAGGTGACTGAGACACCATCCACTGTGGTATTTCTGTTACGGCAGCACTAGGTGACTGAGACACCATCCACTGTGGTATTTCTGTTATAGCAGCACTAGGTGACTGAGACACCATCCACTGTGGTATTTCTGTTATGGCAGCAGTAGGTGACTAAGACACCATGCACTGTGGTATTTCTGTTACGGCAGCACTAGGTGACTGAGACACCATCCACTGTGGTATTTCTGTTATGGCAGCACTAGGTGACTGAGACACCATCCACTGTGGTATTTCTGTTATGGCAGCAGTAGGTGACTAAGACACCATGCACTGTGGTATTTCTGTTACAGCAGCACTAGGTGACTAAGACACCATCCGCTGTGGCATTTCTGTTACAGTAGCACTAGGTGACTGAGACACCATCCACTGTGGTATTTCTGTTACAGCAGCACTAGGTGACTGAGACACCATCCACTGTGGTATTTCTGTTACAGCAGCACTAGGTGACTGAGACACCATCCTCTGTGGTATTTCTGTTACAGCAGCACTAGGTGACTGAGACACCATCCACTGTGGTATTTCTGTTACAGCAGCACTAGGTGACTCAGACACCATCCACTGTGGTATTTCTGTTACAGCAGCACTAGGTGACTGAGACACCATCCACTGTGGTATTTCTGTTACAGCAGCACTAGGTGACTGAGACACCATCCACTGTGGTATTTCTGTTACAGCAGCACTAGGTGACTGAGACACCATCCACTGTGGTATTTCTGTTTTGGCAGCACTAGGTGACTGAGACACCATCCACTGTGGCATTTCTGTTACAGCAGCACTAGGTGACTGAGACACCATCCACTGTGGTATTTCTGTTACAGCAGCACTAGGTGACTGAGACACCATCCACTGTGGTATTTCTGTTTTGGCAGCACTAGGTGACTGAGACACCATCCACTGTGGTATTTCTGTTATGGCAGCACTAGGTGACTAAGACACCATCCACTGTGGTATTTCTGTTACAGCAGCACTAGGTGACTGAGACACCATCCACTGTGGTATTTCTGTTACAGCAGCACTAGGTGACTGAGACACCATCCACTGTGGTATTTCTGTTTTGGCAGCACTAGGTGACTGAGACACCATCCACTGTGGCATTTCTGTTACAGCAGCACTAGGTGACTGAGACACCATCCACTGTGGTATTTCTGTTACAGCAGCACTAGGTGACTGAGACACCATCCACTGTGGTATTTCTGTTACAGCAGCACTAGGTGACTAAGACAGCCTCCACTGTGGTATTTCTGTTACAGCAGCACTAGGTGACTGAGACACGATCCACTGTGGTATTTCTGTTACAGCAGCACTAGGTGACTGAGACACCATCCACTGTGGTACTTCTGTTATAGCAGCACTAGGTGACTGAGACACTATCCACTGTGGTATTTCTGTTACAGCAGAATTAGATAACTAAGACATACACTAAGATTAATATACATCGTGCAGTTTATTATGTGTGTATATGAGACAAAAGTATACAGTTTGTAATTGTCATTTTCAAAGATACTTCACCTTTTACCTATGACTGGTACCTCCCTGCCTCTTACCCTGGAAAACTCCTCCCCCCATGTTCCTCAGCACTTAGAGAGGTCAGACTGGGTGTGCACAGTCTGTATGCTGCTCCTAAGGAAAGATACTGGATATGCAAGAGACAACAAACCATGAAATAGAAGCCAAACTAGAGACTTCACCAATCCTAAAGATTGGGAAACATTTATGAGGAGCAATGGAAGTAATTCTCTACGTGTTGCAGGTCAAGGCTCCTAGCTTGGGACTACGCCCTGCCTCAGTTCTTGCCTAAAACTCACCAAGGATGACCAGGAGAGGCTCAGAGGTTCCACAGGAACAAAAGCTCAAGAGCAGGGGACAGAGAGGGACTGGGCAACAGTAGCCTCTGTTCCCCCGAACAAAGGATTTTTTCTGGGGCGTATATAGGTTTGGCAAGGATAATAGAGTGACGAATATTTATTTAGCAGGTTTCTTTCAAGGGGCGGGTACTTCTCAGAATGGCGGTGCATTCTAAATTAGACTTCATGCCCATCTGGAATCTAAGATGGAACCATCCTGGGACTGGGTGGCAGGACTTATTATGGGGTGTCGCACCTGCACAGTCCCTCCCATGGTGCTGGTTCGATTCCTGTCGCGAGTACTTGCATCAGGCAGAAGTCATCCGTCGGTCACCTTGTGGATGTCTATGCGTGCTCCAGGGACCTGATCCGGTCAGTGCTTCTGAAAAACATCTTACAAGGAAGTATATTGCTCCTTCTTTCCTTATCGCACATTCCAGGATGGGGGTTTTGCGTCATTAGCCAAGCACATAATTTTCGTAAGTAGCTTGCAAGTTGCAGGTGTTGCAGGGTACCTTGCCTAGGGGCACAGGCCCTTTTTCTTCCGTGTCTCATACAGAATATGGGAAGACTTTTTCAAATGGCCAAATATGCAAATACTAACATCTTCTGTTCCCCCAAGGGTATCTCTGATTACTGAAATCCACGTTACAGCTCAAGTACACATTTAAGAAAACCCAGCCTTTTCTCCGTAGAGGAAATAAGGACAACCCTGGTCACATCCCAAATACCAAGGGGAACCACTGAACCCCACGGTCCCTATTTGGAGCGCTCTGGGTTCCCGCACGGAAGCACTCACGTACACACCGACAGTCCCGAAAACCGGAAGCGGAAGAGGGCGGCCAAGGTGATGACCCTCGCTCTCCGGTGTGAGGTGTGTGTGGCAGCAGCTGGTTCCTGGAGGCCGCGGAGGTGGGAGCTGCGTGTGTCGGTGCGTGGACAGGTGAGGTGGTGGGAGCCGCGCACACCTGTGCTGCTCAGGGGGCGGGGAGACAGGGTGCTCAGGTCGCTCCGGGCGTCTGAATGGCGTGTCTCTACGTGGGGTGCAGACACAGGTGCGGGGTCACCTCGAGCAGCTCCTCAGCCCTCAGTCACCGCCGGCCCGTCTGTGTATTTACCGTTTACTGAGGTGTATCCGGAGGGCTGGGCACGGGGTGAAGAACTTTGTCTAAGGCCCCTCCTTTGAGCCTCCAAACACCACTGCCAGGGAGCGACGATTTGTAACGTTTTACAGAAGTCGAATAATCTCGGAGAAATTTAATACCTTGCCCGTAGACAAATATCTGCTAAGTGGCAGTGTCTGAATTCAAATGCAAATCTGTTCTTACTTCAAGGGGCATAGTGATCACAGTCTCCCTGCCCGAAACGGCTCCTCTTTCTTTTCTGTGCTCCATCAGGCAGGACTTTTGTTGAGTATTAGCGGTCCTGGGGAAATGAAGATTGTGGTGAGGAATATAACCTCCTCCTTTGATGGGTATATGTATTTAGGACTGATGAACACTCAACAAACATGACTTGGAAATAGTACGTATCTTTAGGAGCACGTTTGTGCCAGTTTCAGGAGGAAAACATTTAATACAGGCACCTTTCGAGGAATTTCTTGGGCATTAAGGCAGAAATTTTCATCACGATTGTGTGAGAAACCGTACAGCCAGGCCTAGTTGGTCCAATATAAAACGTGACGTTGCTGAACAGTCTTAATGAAGGCGACGAATGATTTATAGATATCACACACCCTGGGTGTGTAGTCTGTGGTCGATTGGGTACTGGGAATTGAAGTGTAACCTAACCACTCAGGTTCTTGTCCTGTCTTATTAGCCGACTGAAAGAAGATGGACACTGATTGCACGGGAAACAGAAAGTGGCAGGTTTATTGTCTGCACATACAAGTAGTGCCTGGGGCCTAGGGACCTTATGGCCAGGTGCTGGCTGACTAGGGAAGCTGGGCAGCTTTTTGTTTCCTGTGGCCTCAGGGGTTGGGTTTGGTACCTAGAATCTGCTGCCTTTAGCCCTCCCCTGCCTATAATGGGGTGGGGGGAGGGTCAGGTGAAGGATGTGATTTCGATCTGAGTGTGCTTCAAGGTGTAACTAGGGCTAGTCAGTGGACCCAGCCACTACCTGCTGCGACTTCCTGCTCAAAACAAGCTTAGTGTTATCACGACAAAGGGGGAGGGGAAGGGGAGACAAGCAGGATCCCAGGCTTCCCGGGTGGAGGTGTTCCCTCCCTGATTGTTTCCGTGCTTGGACAGGTGAGGTGGAGGGAGCCGCTCAGACATGTGATGCTCAGGCAGCGGGGAGACATGCAGGGTCCCGGGGCTCCCGGGCGCCTGGGTCGCTCCCTGCGTCTCCGTGCCCCACCCCCACCGCCGCCCTCCGGTTCTCTTTTGTGTGTCTTTACGGTCCAGCTGCGGCCAGATATGACGTCCTGTGAGCGGGCAGAATGGGGGCCGTGACGGGGGCAGGGAAAGCCGGTTGAGCAAGACTCTGGCGTTTGGGAAATCTAAGGCAACGTTTATTGGGAGTCCGCAGGCGGGGACCCGGGAAACATTTCCTCAGGTGAGGCTCCCTTCTTGAGGGGTGCGCTGCATGTTTATGGGGTGACGGAATAAGGAAGTTATAGGTATTCAGGAAGTTTGTGGGGAATCCTGTGCACAGGAACAGCGGGACGGGGGCAGATGTCTGAGCCGGATGCGGGTACCCGACCTCGGGCTTCTCAGTGTTTGGCCTCAGTTTTGTTGTGCAGCCCTTCGGTTCTTTTCCGGTCTTTTAATAGCATTTTTGTTCTGAGTAGGTCGTCCTAAGAACGCGGGAAGCTTCCCTACACGTGCCTTGTTGGTACCAGTTGTCAATTTCACACAAAAGGTTCTTGTTTTTTCCTCGAGTAAGAATACACTTTAAAGACAAACTTTACCTTCAGCAAGATTTCTTTTGCCTGAGTCAAGTGAAAGGAGTCAGCTGGGAGACTAAGTGTCTCCAAAGGACTGACTCCTTTGAGTCAGGGAGGTTATTGCTTTTATGTACCAGGTTATGTCAAGTGGCCTTTCTTTATTGATGCAGTTTCTGAGAAAAAGGCAAGGGTTTCAGGGGCAGGGGAGGAAGAGGGGGAAGGAATTGGTGTGGCTGTGGAAATGAGGTGAGTCCACGAGAGCTGTGGTTGGTAGCCAGAGGTTGCTATTTCAATTAAAACAAATTACAACTAAAAGAAGATGTTCAGTTCCTTAATCGTATTAGTCATATGTTCAGTGCTAAGTAGGCACGTGGGCTGGAGGCTACCATGTTAGAGTGTGCAGAAAGAGAAGATGGCTGTCTTCACAGCAAGTTCTCCTGGATAGTGTTGCTCATAAGTATATACAACAGGTGATAATTTCTGTGTGTCAGTGTGATAAGCCATAAAAAGAAAAAGAGAAAAAAGCCATTGCTGTCAAGTCAATTCCAACTCGTAGCAACCCTATGGAACAGGGTACAACTGTCCAACAGAGTTTCCAAGGAGCACCTGGTGGATTTGAACTGTCACTCTTTTGGTTAGCAGTCGTAACACTTAACCACTGTGCCACCAGGGTTTCCAAATAGGTAGTGAAAAACCAGGGACATACGGTACTTGTACTAAAAGGACCTAAACTGAGAGATTGGACAGCATGAAAAGGAAAATTATTGGAGTGAAGATTAAAAAAAATTAGTTTTATTTGCTTACATGCATGATTGTGTAGGGCTTATAGCATGTTTTACGGGTGGGGGTGGAAAGAGTATTTCAGCTGGGAAAAATGAGTGTTGAAATTCCTGAGGCAACAGAGAACCCAGTATCCATTCGTTGATGAAAGTCGGAGATGATTGAAGCAGAGAAAACAAGGTGGTTGGACATGGGAGTAAACGAAGTGACAGCAGGCTGTTTTGAAGCCAGCTGACTACTTTGGGCTCTTTGTAGGCAAAGGCGCAGCCACTGACTGGCACTCAGCAGTTCCTGTGCTACAAGTAGGATTTGAAGTGACAACCATGATTGAGTGACTCAGGAGGAGCTTGTTATGAACAAGTTAGGGAAGACAGAGGAGGCCTAGACATGAAGATGGGTTGTGGATCAGGAAGATGATAAAAAAAAAAAACCATTGCTGTCAAGTCCATTTCGACTCCTAGTGACCCTGTAAGACAGGTTATAACTGCCCACAGGGTTTCCAAGGTATGCCTGGTGGGTTCAAACTGCCCACCTTCTGGTTAGCAGTGATAGCTCTTAACTACTGTGACACCAGGGTTTCCATCAGGAAGATAGTGTGGTGATGTAATGTAGATGTAGATGGTTCACAGGGTGTCCGATGTTGGACTGCTCATCCTTGACTTACAGGCTATAGATCAGTTAGTGACTTGAATGTCTATGTGTGTTATGGATTGAATTGTGGCCCCCAGAAATCAACTTGTCTAAGCTCTGATTCCCAGTATTGTGTGATTGGCCACCATTTTGTCATCTGAAGTGGTTTTCCTATGTGTTGTAAGTCTTACCTTTTTTATGTTAATAAAGGAGAATTAGAGGCAATTAGGAAACCCTGGTGGCTTAGTGGTTAACTGCTACGGCTGCTAATCAAAGGGTTGGCAGTTCGAATCCGCCAGGCACTCCTTGGAAACTCTACGGGGCAGTTCTACTCTGCCCTATATGGTTGGAATCGACTTGAGGGCACTGGGTTTGTTTTTTTGTTCAGAGGCAGTTATGTTAACTAGGCAGAACTCAATCTACAAGGTTAGGTTATATCTTGAGTCAGTCTCTCTAGGGATGTAAAAGAAGCCAGCAGAGAGACAGAGAGACCTCATACCACCAAGAAAGAAGCATCAGGAGCACAGCATGTCCTTTGGATCTGGGGTCCCCGCACTGAGAAGCTCGTAGAGTAGGGGAAGATGGATGATAAGAACGTTCCCCGTACTGATAGAGAGAAAGCCTTCCCCTGAAGGTGGTGCTGTGAATTTGGTCTCCTAGCCTTCTAGACTGTGAGAAAATCAATTTGTTTGTTACAGGCATCCGCTTGTAGTGTTTCTGTTATAGGAGCACTAGATAATTAAAACAGTGTGGGTAACTCTGGGGATGTTGCTAAAATGTGGATTTTGATTCAGCAGTTCTGGTGTGGGATGCAAGAGTCTAGAAACTCAACAATCTTATAGTCTGTGCTGGGTATAAGGCTATGAATAAGGATGTGAATTAAAATTAGTGCTGTTAGAGGAAATAATAAAAGTAAGGATCATGCTTAAAGGGGAGACACTGGCATAAAGATCATGTGAGAGAGAGAACGTTGACTCTGAGACCAAGAAACGAAAGAATAGCAGTCAGCTGGGCGGGGAGCAAGGTGGAAAGCAATGGGAACAGAGACAGGGGAGGGCTCCATAGAGAAAACTCAGTGATTTTCTGATTTGCTGATTGATTTAGTATAAGGTTGAAAGACAAATATTTAGCAACCTTCCCTGATTTCTCAGGTGTTTAGGGACTGGTGGTGTCATGGTTTGAGAATGAAGGAGAGGGGGGAAAAAACTCAAGGGGAAGAAAGAAATGTTCATTGCAAAGCAACGGGAAAACTACCTATTACATGTTAGAGTGCTGTAAACGAAAAAAAGATTTCAAAGCATAATAAAAGAGTGTTAACTGCACATAATTAATGATGAATGAACTTAGATAAGTTCATTGACCACAGCTGAAAACTTCATCCTGACAGTTCACCCACATTGATACGAAATGACGGTGCCTGTGTTGATCTGTAAGAGACAGAGGTACATAGGTGACCTCACAACTTCAACATTGGAGCCCTAACTCCCTGGAGGAAATCAGGTTCAAGTTTTGCAGCCTGGCCAGGCCTGGTTGCTCCTCATGCTCCGGGAGAGGTAAATTCCTCCATCTGTGGTCTTGTTGCAGAAAGGAGAGGCCCATGGAGCTGCCTGAAGAATGCAGGTGTGTGCTGTGGGGGCTGGAGCCTGTTCTGCCTTCAGTGTAAAGGCCCTCAGGGTGGAGCATTGCCCTGAGCCTGGGAGGAGGCCAAAGGCCTGTGACTCCCTGCTTCCTCCACACTGTTTCCTCCCTATCCTTCTTCCATTTCAGGCCTCAGGTGTGGTGCAGGGAGAACTAGTCCAGTCCAGGCAGCTGGGGACCTCAGGTGACTATCTTGCACATTCCTCAATCACAGGGAAGGATTTCAAGTGCTCAGACTGGTGTGTGGACCAAGCATTATTCATCTGCCTCCAAATTGCCCAGGCCTCTGCTTCCAGTCCTGTCCCTCTTCCTGGAAGTGGCTTCTTGGGCTCAGAGACGACATTCCCTTAGACTTGCAGAAACTGGAGAAGGAAATGGTGAGTTCTGTGGAGAACTGGGTTATCCTTAGCATAAGTGGGTGAGGCTGGATCTGAATTGTTGGGGGAGCAGCTGTGTGCTGCGGGGCTGTGGTTCCTCAATGAAGAAAAAAGGTAGCAAAGGAGGCTGAGGGACTGAGGCCCAGGAAGCACCCTGAGGCCCTGCTTCTCTGTCACTGGGCCCTTCCCCTATACACATGTGGCTTTTCAGGATTTAGATGCCTGCAGTCACCTTCCTTATATGACTCTCAGAGCTGCCACCCTGGAGTGTTAACATCTTCACCCCGGGAGTTTGTGCTCTGTGTTGAATGACAAAGTCTCCGGACCAGAGCCTGAAGACGGAGCATCTCTAGCTGTGGAGGCTGGGCCCCGCCATCCAGAGCCATCCTTGTCCTGTCTCTCTGACCAATGTTCTTGACTCCCCCCAGGCACTGGAACATTTTCAGTGCCGTTCTGAAACTACACCTGCAGCTGTGACACTGTTTTATGGGTTAGAAAAGGAGAGGAGAGTTCGTAGGGAAGGCCTTGACTGTTTATGGGGTCCTGGGTGTTGGTGGTGCTCTCCTGATGTCACAAAAAGGCATGAAGCTGGGGACAATGAGTCCAGCTGGATCCTGTCTGCGTTCTCCAAGCCCATTTTTACCCCCACTGGTGAAGGCTTTTGCCTTGAGGCTTTCAGGTATGTGGAAAGCATGACTCCGCAGTCTTGGTCCTCATCCTCCCACCTGTGACGAGAGCTGTGTGTAATCCCTATGATTGTTGATGTTCTGCCTAGTCTTAAATTAGAATCTAAAATAAAGCAGTCTCTAAACAGAAGAGATGTATGTGTTTAAATTCTTGGATTTACAATTTCCAATGGATGAAAATTTCTAGATCACTAGTTGTGTTTCTACTGAGAATTTTTCAATTTAATGGATGTCAACTTCTGAAACACAGAGGAATGCATATTTTTAACTTACGTAAAAGTTTCTCTAAAGCTTACTTAAATCTTGAGAAAGTTCTCTTTTCCTAAGTTTATGACCATTACTGATATTATTCCCAGTATTATAGCTTTACCACCCAGGTCTGAATCCGTAAACTCTGTGTTGTTTAGTTTTGCCTCTTTTGAGCTTTCTGTTATTACTGTGTCTGGGTTCTTCAGTGACTTGTAATCTGTTCTGAAGGTTATAGTCTGATCTTCATCAGAAAATGCTTCAACTTCTCTTCTCAGTTTCAGTAAGCAAGATTGTGTTATCTGCATTGCCCAGGTGGTTTTTCAGTCTTCCTCTAATCCTGATGCTGTGTTCTGTTTCATATCGTCCAGATTCTCTGGTTATTTGCTCAGCGTACAGTTTGGGTAAGTATGGTGAAAAGATAGAACACACGTGACACACACCTTTCCTGACTTTAAAACATGCGGTATTCCCTTGTTCTGTTTGAACGACTGCCTCTTGGTCTGTGTGCGGTTTCTACGGGAGCACAGTTAAGTGTTCTGGAATTCCCATTCTTTGTAATGTTATCCATCATTTTTATGATCCATATAGTCGAATGCTTTTGCATAGTCAGTGAAACGCAGGTAAACATCTTTCTGGTATTCTCCGCTTTCAGACAGCAGCTGTGATATCTCTTGTTCCATGTGGTCTTCTGAATCTGGCTTACATTTCTGGCAGTTCCCTGTTGAAGTACTGCTGCAACTGCTTTTGAATGATCTTCAGGAAAATTTTCTTGCATGTGGTATGAAGGATGTTGTTCGATAATTTCCACATTCTGTTTTATCACCTGTCTTTGGAATAGGCTTGAATAGGGATCTCTTCCAGTTGCTTGGTCAGGTAACGATCTTCCAAACTTCTTGGCATAGACGAGTGAGCGCTTCCAGGGCTGCATCTGTTGGTTGAAACATCTCAATGGGTATTCCATCAATTCCTGGATGGCTCTATTTCGCCAGTTCTTTCGGTGCAGCTTGGACTTCTTCCTTCGGTACCATTGGTTCTTGATCCTATGCTACCTCCTGAAATGATTGAATGTTGACCAGTTCTTTTTGGTACACTTACTGTGTATTCCTTTTGTCTTCTTTTGATGCTTCCTGCATGATTCGATATTTTCCCTGTAGGGTCCTTCAGTATTGCAGCTCGAGGCTTGAATTTTTTCTTCAGTTCTTTCAGCTTGAGAACTGTCAAGAATGCCCTTCCCTTTTTGTTTTCTAACTCCAGGTCTTTGAACATTCGTTGTAATACTTTGTCTTCTGGAGCTGCCCACTGAAATCTTCTGTTGCGCTCTTTTCTTTCATCATTTCTTCCATTTGCTTTAACTATTGTTTGTTCAAGAGTAAGTTTCAGAGTCTCTTCTGACATCCGTTTTGGTCTTTTCTATCTTTTCAATGATCTCTTGCTTTCTTCGTGTATGATGTTCTTGATGTCATTCACAGCTCGTCTGGTCTGTGGTCTTTAATGCTCAGTGCATTGACTATATTCTTGAGATGGTCTCTAAATTGGGGTGGGATTTACTCAAGGTCATACTTTGGCTCTCGTGGAGTCGTCCTGATATTTTTCAGCTACATCTTGGCTTGCATATGAGCAGTTGTTGATCTGTTCCATAGTCGGCTCCTGGCCTTGTTCTGACTGACAGTGTTGAGCTTTACCATATAGGTATAGGGTTAGGCTGAGCGATGCGTATATTTTTCTTGGGGGTCAGGGAGGGACACAGTTCAGTCCATGACACCATCCTTCTGGTTTTCAAAGGAAAAAATCTTGGACTCATCTTTGTCCTCTATTTCTTCTACACTTCAATGTTCAGTGCGTCAGGAAATTCTCTTACGTCTACGTTGGAAGTCTAGGGCCATCCCTCGCACTTGCCATTTTTCCAGCCACAGCTCCAGTCTCAGGCATCATCATTTCTTATCTGTTCATGCCCGTAACATTATAGCATATCTTTTTATTATATTAGTCCCCTACACACCAGTTCTTTATAAGCCATTCTATTGGTTTCCTCTTCCACTCAGGATTGTTAAATCACTCTGCATTTCCATCAGATTAAAAAGCCCTAGTCTTTTCAGTTGCCAACAGGTTCCCTAGAATGTGATAGGTCCCTTGACCTCAGTCCGTTGTCCCGTTTCCTCTAACATTACTCTCATTCTGCTCCAAACTTGGTGGCGTTTCGGTCTTAAAACATTCAGATACCTTCCCACCTTCTGGCCTGTGCTCTGGCTGTTCTTTCTTTCTGGAACAATGTCTTCTCAGATTTCTTGGATCGTTGCTTCCTATCCCTTGAG
Source organism: Elephas maximus indicus (assembly GCF_024166365.1). Taxonomy (NCBI): domain Eukaryota; kingdom Metazoa; phylum Chordata; class Mammalia; order Proboscidea; family Elephantidae; genus Elephas; species Elephas maximus. Next base: position 179,047,778 of record NC_064846.1, on the reverse strand, counting down.
TCTTAGCTCAGGTGTTTCTTTTCAGTGAAGCCCAGTCTGAACCGCCTCCTTAGTGCCGCTGCTTGCATTGTCAGCGCTGCCGGTACTCTGGATCCTGCTCTACCTTTCATTTTTCCACTGGACTAATCACCTTTACATGTTCGTGTGATGTAACGTCCTATTGTTGATGGCTGAGTCTCTAACCGTTAGAATAGGGAGGTCTTGAGTTTTTCAGTTATATATCCCAATTACAGAGAAGAACGTCTGACAAATTTTAGCTTATCTAATTTTCTGTTACTCATTTTTGTTTTCTAATAAATAGATTTTCTTTTTTAGAGCCGATTTAGATTAACAGAAGAATCGAGTGGAAAATACAAAGTTCCCATGTACCTCTACTTCCTCCTGTCCCTCCACTTCAGTTTTCCGTATTACAGCATCTAGTATTAGTATGCGAAATTTGTTACAATTGCTGAAGCAACATGGGTACCGTATAATCAGCAAAAAACATAGTTTACATTAGGGTACCCTCTTTGTATTGTACGCTATATAGGATTTGACAAATGCGTAATATCAATGGATCCACCGTTCTGATATCATGTGGAATATTTTCTCTTCCTTAAAAGTCCCTTATGCTCCACTTTTATGCATCTCTTCCCCTCTACCCTTTAACCTGGCAGCTGCTTGTCTTTTTACTGTCTGTATCCTTTTCCCTTTTCTAAAATCTTACAGAGTTGGAATGTTACAGTATGTAGTTTTTTCAGAGTAGTCTCTTTTACTGAGCAATATTCGTTTAAGGTTCTGCTGTGTCTTTACAGGATTTTTTTTTTCTTGTGATTTAGCTGAAAGTTTACAGACCAAATTAGTTTCTTATTCAAAAATGTATACACAGATTTTTTTCATGGTGTTGGCTGCAATCCCACATTGTGTCAGCATTCTCTCCCTTTCCTTTTCCACACCAGGGTCACCGTGTCCATTCTTCCAGCTTTCCTGTCCCCTCCCACCTTCTTGTCTTTGTTTCTGGGCAGGGGTTGTCTATCTGATCTCATATGTTTGATGGATTTAAGAAGCATGTTCCTCATGTGTGTTATTGTTCATCTTATAAGCCTGCCTGATCTTTGGCTGCAAGGTAAACTTTGAGAATGGCTTCAAGTGTGAGTGAAAAGGGTGTTTGGGGGCCATAGTCTCAGGTTCCTCCAGTCTCTGTTGGACCAGTAAGTCAGGTCTTTTTTGTGAATTTGACCATTTGTTCTACATTTTTCTCCCACTCTGTTGTAATCCCAGTCAGAACTGTCCGTAGGAGTAGCCCGGCACCATCTAGCTCTCTGGTCTCCGAGGCATGTGGTCTGTGGTTCATGAGGTCCATTAGCCCTTTGGACTTATTGTTCCCTTGGGTCTTTTGTTTTTTCCCCTCTCCTTTGCTGCTGACTGGAAGAGACCGATAGTTGTATTTTTTAGATTGCCACCGAAAAGCCTTTAAGATGCTAAACGCTGCTCACCAAATCTTTACATGAGTTTTGATAGCTCACTTCATTTTCTTGCTGAGTAATATTCTGAGGTGTAGTTGCACCACACTTTGCTTATCTATTTATTCACCCACTGAAGGGCCTCTTGATTGCCTCCAGCTTTTGGCAAGTATGAATGAAACTGTTAGAAATATTCGTTGCAGATTTTTCTCTGGCCAAAGTTTTCAGCTCCTTTGGATAAGTATGAAGGAGTGAAATTGCTGGATCATGTGGTAAGGGGATATTCAATTTTGTAAGAAACTGCCAAACTGGGTGTACCGTTTTGCATTCGAACCAGCAGTGACTTAGAGTTCCTGTTGCCCCCCATCCTCGTGTTGTCACTGATGGGGAGTTTAGCCATTCTAATCAATATGTAGTGGTATTTTTTTGTTGTAGGTTGCAGTTTGTTACTGATACATGATGTTGAACATCTTTTCATACACCTGTTTGTCAGCTATTTGTTCAGATCTTTTGCTCATTTTCTAATTTGTTTTCTTTTTGGGGGTGGTTCTTAAGTTTTAAGAGTTCTTTATATATTTTGAATTAAAAAAAAAAAGGAAAACCAAACCCTTTGCCATTGAATCAATTCCAAGTAATGTCCACTTTGTGGATTACAGGGCAGGACTTTCTTGCCTGTAATTTTTAGAGAAGTACATCACCATGACTTTATATCATGGTTCCGGTGGGTAGGTTTGAACTGTAAACCTTTACATTAGCAACTGAGCATGAACTGTTTGCCCTACTCAGGATCCTTTTTTGAATATCAATCCTTTATCATCTATGTGTTTGGGAAAGATTATGTGCTAGGTTTTGGCGTGTCTTCATTCTCTTAACACTGTGTTTTGTAGAGCAGAAGTTTTTCCTTTTCAAAAAACCATTTTGTTGTAAATACGTAGGTAATAAAACATTTTTTAATTTTAACCAAGTCCAATTTATGTGTTTCCATCATGGATAGTACTTTATGTTGTGTCTAAAAAATCGTCCCCAAACCTGGAGATCACCTAGGTTTTGTTTTAGGTTGTCTTCTTGGAGTTTTATAGTTTTACATTGGCATTTAGGTTTTTGATCCATTTTGAGTTGATGTTTGTAAAAGGTGTAAGATCTCCATCTGGATTCCCTTGTTTTACTAAGAGGATGTACAAGTGTTCTAGCACATTTATTGAAAAGGCTAGTCTTCCTCCTTTCAATTGCTTTTGGTACTTATTCAAAGATCAGAAGACTCTATTTGTGTCTATTTCTGAGCTCTCTCTTCTGTTCCATTTATCTATTTGCCTTTTCTTTTGCTAATGACACAGTGTCTTGCAAAATTCAATCATGCAACCTCCGGCATTGTTTCTGTCACCCAGGCCATATTTTCCAACTACGGATTCTTCTTTGTTTCCAACTTTCTCATTCCAGTCAACCAGTAATTATCAATGCATCCTGACTGCACGTTTGATCAAGTTGAGAATACAGAAATCGATAAAAATCTTCAATTTCTTCACCTTAGTGGTTGGTGCATAAATTTGAATTATAGAATCAGTCTCTGAAGAAGAACATCCTGCTTGGTGAAGTAGAGGGTGAGCAAAAAAGAGGAAGACCCTGAACGAGATGGATTGACAGAGCTGCTGTAACAATGCGATCAAGCATAACGATGATTGTGGGGATGACACAGGACCAGGCAGCGTTTTGTCCTTTTGTACGTAGGGTTGCTAGGAGTTGGAAATGACTCAGTGGCCCCTGACAACAACTTATAACATTAGACTCTATTTATGTTGGAATGTATGAATTTGTTGAGGGGAGCAGTCACTAATAATTGATGTACAGTTACATCAGGTGTCAACATTTGAGAATTGTGTGGCGATCTGAATTCTTCTGTTTTCTGTCTCATTTGATCTCTTCTATTACCTTTTCCTGTTTCTAAAAAGGACAGATGACAGACAGAACACCTGAGTTTTTGAAAAATAGGTGACTGACATGTAAAAATTCATAATTTTCCAAAATCATTCTTTTTTCTATAGGTGAACCTGTCACCTGATCTCCTAGAGTTCAAGAACATATGAGCAGCTGAGGGTCTTGGTTTGCCAGTTTGTTTGTTCAGGCCTTAGTGGTCCCATGGGTGTGAAGGGCAAAATGAAAAACCGCCATTCTGCGCTGTTTCCCACTTGTTAATACTTTTAACCCTGCCTTCACCCTTTGCTTTATGTTTTGTTGAATGTTCTGGTGGGTCTTATGGAAGGAAGTGTAATTGTTTTATCACAAGGAAGTGATGGTCTGCATGAGAGTATTTCTCTAAGTTCTGCTATGTTTTCTGTTTTAGACCATAAAGAGGAACGAGACTGCAGTGGGCTGCAGTGAAACTGTGGAGAGATTATTTCTGTTTCTTGAAAGTATATGAGACAGGATGCAATCAGTGAGGAAGTGAATGTAGTTAGTGAAGGGAAGAGACTGATGACTACCCAAAGATAAACCTTGGTACAATGCAGAGCTTTGTGTCAAATCCCTTTGAATTCTTAGTTCCCCATGGCTGTCAGCCGTACCCTTCATTCTTGAACACATTGGAGTACATGGAACCTTGCTGATCCATGACGTATGGAATGTTTTAGGACTCAGTGGTCATTGAGGACGTGGCTGTGGTCTTTAGCCACGAAGAGTGGGCGTTGCTGGATGTTGCTGAGAGGAAACTCTACAGAGATGTGATGATGGAAACCTTCAGAAACCTGACCTCAGTAGGTAAGAAGGGTATCTTTTCTTTTTTTATTTCTTTCTTTAGCAAATAAAAATATTTGACTCATTGACTTCACTCTAGAATTTGGGCTGAGGAATGGGAATAAATTGTTAACTAAATCAAGTGTGGTCCCTTGGTCTATGGACCCGACATATCCTGAATTCCCTGTAAAGCTCTTTATGTACTAAGGTGAGTTTTCATTTCTCCTGTGATGAAAAGCCCTGAGGCTTTCTAAGTGTTGTAAGTGTAAGCATTGGCTTCAGGGTCACTATGGGACATTGAGATGTAGGTGGTTTCGGACCTTGTAGAGAGTTTTACAGTATTTATTACAAGTTGAACATGATTATTTTGCTGTATATAAAGTCAGACCCGTCTATCATCAGAGATCCTGAAGAGGAAAGTATTGTCTCAGTGTCGAGGAAATGCTCATTGCTCTTCACTGTCTTCCCTTATGATGTGCATTTCTCCATTAGCACCATCTGAGCTATACCCATTTGATTTCTCAGAGAAAAAAGGAAACATCTGAGTACAGTGAGGATAGGCCCCATCCAGGGCCCGTGTGTAAGGAAGCACCAGGAAAGCAAGAATTTTTGGAAAGACTAGCCCTGTATGAATGGAATTACATTTCAATTAGTCAGCCAGAAAAATTCTCTTTTGGGTTGTGGACACTACTTCACAGATACCCGAACTTACTTTTCTGACTTTAGCAGTCCTGTCAGAACTATGGTCATAGAGAGACTTTTCTTCTTTAATGTTACATTGCGCATTGTGTCCAATATTTTTGTTTTCAGCTCTCGTAACTGCACCTATTTATGTCACCATCACTCTCAATCCTCATGGAATTATTCCCTAGTAAATTGTTCTTTAACCATTGCGAACATGCTCCAACAGTGAAATGTGGCTAAGTCTTTCTTTGCTCATGGCAGCCTTTTTCCCCACTGACTCCTTTCTTTTTTCTTTCATATTGTGAACCTCAACTTGAATATTTGGGTTAGTCTCCCAAAACCTTATCGGTGGAGAAAAGTTATCCATATCCAGTGAATGTACAATGATGCGATACATTAAGAATAATCCCCGGATGTCCACGTTAGGAGAAATCTGCATGTGGCATGGCAATATAGGTCACTCTGAAAACCAGGGGAGACATTTGAGGTGAGTGTCATTCAAACAAGAGAAAACAGTGCCTCAGGAGAAAGACCAAAAGTGTCCTGACATTAAGGTATAGACATAGATGTTTACGCAGGTGCATTAGCACTTTCAGCCAGTTTGTGAATGTTCAGTACTTGCCAGCATAAACGAGGGGCAGCGTATGCATTGCATAGAAACCAGATGTATTCCCTGTTAGATTTTGACTGGAGTAGGAAACAATCAGCAGTGCCCTGCTTAAGGATGGAGGCTATTTGCGCTACTTTGAATATGTGTCACTCTCCACAGTCTTGCCAATAATCCAATTTCCTGCATCAGGCCCCTGAGACTTTTGGGATCCATGTGGGAGAGTGTATTATTGGCGGGACATTGGAACGTGATACACATTCAGAGTGACACACCTGGCTGCCATCTTGGAGTGGGGCACTGCTGTTTTTCTCCTACTCGTGTGAAAATTGAACAGGCAACTGATTTTGTTTCTGTGCAAAGTATATGCTGCCTTTGTTTATGTAGACAATTCCTAAACTGTTACAAACCATTTTGAAATCTTGAAATGTACTAATATGTACAGATTCTCCTCAGTTTTGACTGTCTCTTTACCCAGCATTTTGCATATTTGACAATGGTAAAAAGTCTACTATCCGAATATTTTGAGCATTGAAGATGGACATTTGGCAGTAATGAATGCTGAGATGCAAGGCATAAGTATTGCTGGCTGTGATGGTTAAGATTATGTGTCAGAGTGACTGGGCCACGATTCTCACTGGTCTGTTAGCTAGGTAATGATGTAATTTGGCAATTACATAATGATGTTGTCATCCTTTATTTTCTCATCTAACGTCATCTTCCATTTTCACATAATGCCAAAATTGCATAACAACCTGGTGTTTTGAACCTAGTCATGTTGATAAATGAGGAGAAGGTATACACATACAGGTGTCTATGTATATGAACATAAATGGGAAAGTATGCATTTTGGGAGTTTTCATAATATAGCATATTCAAATAGATGAGTGAGATACAGGGTATTTGAAACATATTTTGTTTGGACACAATTATCAGAAAGCCTCATATTTTAGAAATTCAGTGACAGTAATGGTCGTGTCTCTGCTAGATGATTTAACCTAGGAAACCTGAGATAAGTCAGGCAAAAACCAAGCACCTTCACTATGTTTGGTAACGGTGAAATGGGAACACATTTATTTCCAACACCATGCGCCCTATTTTTTAACAGCAGTCATACAGTAGAGAACCTCCATGAAAGTAATGAGGGCACTCAGTCTTGGAAAATCTTCAGCTGGATTCCAGATCTTACTGTGCTCCAAAGAAACCCTCCAGAAGTAAACTCTTTTGAATACTCTGAGTGTGTTAAGATCTTCATGGATCACTCACCATATAACCATCATTTCAGATCTTCCACCAGATGCAGTGCCTCTCAGTGTAAGGAATGTGGAGAATCCTGCAGCTGTTCCTCTCACCTAACTACTCCTTTGAGAGTTCCTCATGGAAAGAAACCCGATAAATGTAAGGTACTTGGGAAGGACTTAATTTGTATGCCAACCCTTAAGAGTCCTGTGACAACACTCACTGGTGAGAAATGTTGTGAATGTAACAAATGTGGGAAAGGTTTCTGTAGTTTGTCATCACTTTGGACATGTGTGAGTGGTCATAAACATGCATGTAAAGAATATTGTGAAATCTATAGTCCTTCATCCCTCATTTTACCTAAAAAATGTCCTGACAGAGATAAGCCTTATGAATGTGAAGAATGTGGGAAAGCCCTTATTCATTGCTCCCATCTCACTTCACATACAAGAGCTCACAGTGGAGAGAGGCCTCATGAATGTAAGGAATGTGGGAAAGCCTTTATTCGTTCCTCCGACCTCACTTCACATAAAAGAACTCACAGTGGAGAGAAACCTTATGAATGTAAGGAATGTGGGAAAGCCTTTAGTAGTTCCTCCAACCTCAGTAAACATAAAAGAACTCAGAGTGGAGAGAAACCTTATGAATGTACGGAATGTGGGAAAGCCTTTACTTGTCGCTTATCGCTTCGTGAACATAAAAGAGCTCACAGTGGAGAGAAACCTCATGAATGTAAGGAATGTGGGAAAGCCTTTCTTCGTTCCTCCAGCCTCACTTCACATAAAATAACTCACAGTGGAGAGAAACCTTATGAATGTACGGAATGTGGGAAAGCCTTTACTCGTCGCTCATCCCTTAATAAACATAAAAGAACTCACAGTGGAGAGAAACCTTATGAATGTAAGGAATGTGGGAAAGCCTTTATTTTTTCCTTCCGGCTCGCTTCACATACAAGAGCTCACAGTGGAGAGAGGCCTCATGAATGTAAGGAATGTGGGAAAGCCTTTATTTATCCCTCTGACCTCACTAAACATAAAAGAACTCACAGTGGAGAGAAACCTTATGAATGTACGCAATGTGGGAAAGCCTTTAGTTGTTCCTCCTACCTCACTGCGCATAAAAGAACTCACAGTGGAGAGAAACCTTATGAATGTACGGAATGTGGGAAAGCCTTTAGTTGTCGCCCATCCCTTCGTAAACATAAAAGAGCTCACAGTGGAGAGAAACCTTATGAATGTAAGGAATGTGGGAAAGCCTTTCTTCGTTCCTCCAGCCTCACTTTACATAAGAGAAATCACAGTGGAGAGAAACCTTATGAATGTACGGAATGTGGGAAAGCCTTTACTCGTCGCTCAGTCCTTAATAAACATAAAAGAACTCACAGTGGAGAGAAACCTTATGAATGTAAGGAATGTGGGAAAGCCTTTATTTTTTCCTTCCGGCTCGCTTCACATACAAGAGCTCACAGTGGAGAGAGGCCTCATGAATGTAAGGAATGTGGGAAAGCCTTTATTCATCCCTCCGACCTCACTAAACATAAAAGAACTCACAGTGGAGAGAAACCTTATGAATGTACACAATGTGGGAAAGCCTTTAGTTGTTCCTCCTACCTCACTGCGCATAAAAGAACTCACAGTGGAGAGAAACCTTATGAATGTACGGAATGTGGGAAAGCCTTTAGTTGTCGCCCATCCCTTCGTAAACATAAAAGAGCTCACAGTGGAGAGAAACCTTATGAATGTAAGGAATGTGGGAAAGCCTTTCTTCGTTCCTCCAGCCTCACTTCACATAAGAGAACTCACAGTGGAGAGAAACCTTATGAATGTACAGAATGTGGGAAAGCCTTTACTTGTCGCTCATTCCTTAATAAACATAAAAGAACTCACAGTGGAGAGAAACCTTATGAATGTAAGGAATGCGGGAAAGCCTTTATTTTTTCCTCCCAGCTCGCTTCACATACAAGAGCTCACAGTGGAGAGAGGCCTCATGAATGTAAGGAATGTGGGAAAGCCTTTATTCGTTCCTCTGGCCTCACTAAACATAAAAGAACTCACAGTGGAGAGAAACCTTATGAATGTACGCAATGTGGGAAAGCCTTTCGTTTTTCCTCAGCCCTCACGAGGCATAAAAATAGTCACCATGGAATGAGGCCTTATGAATGTACGTAATGTGGGAAAGTCGTTATTCCTCAGTCCTCAATGTACATAAAAGAACTCACAGTGGAGAGAGGTGTTACAAATGTAAGGACTGTGGGAAAGCCTTTGTTCATTGCTCCAATCTCACTTCACATAAGAGAACTCACAGTGGAGAGAAACCTTACGAATATACGCATTGTGGGAGAGCCTTTGTTCATTCCTCCCACCTCACTTCACATAAGAGAACTCACAGTGGACAGAAACCTTACAAATGTACGCATTTTGGGAAAGCTTTGTTATGCAACCCTCTATAAGCATAAAAGAACTCACAACGGAGTGGGGCCTTATGAATGTACGGAATGTGGGAAAGCCTTTATTCATTCCTCCTGCCTCACTTCACATAAAAGGACTCACAGTGGAGAGAAACCTTATTCATGTACAGAATGTGGGAAAGCCTTTTTTTCCTCCAAACTCAATTCACATAAAAGAACTCACAGTGGAGAGAAACCTTATGAATGTATGGAATGTGGGAAAGCCTTTACTTGACACTCATCCCTTAATAAACATAAAAGAACTCACAGTGGAGAGAAACATTATGAATGTAAGGAATGTAGGAAAGCCTTTATTCGTTCCTCCCAGCTCGTTTCACATAAAAGAACTCACAGTGGACAGAACTCTTATGAATGTACGGAATGTGGGAAAGCCTTTATTCACTCCTCCAGCCTCACCTCCCATATAAGAACTCACAGTGGAGAGAGGCCTTACGAGTGTAAGGAGTGTGGGAAAGCGTTTTTTCAGAACTCGAACCTCACTAAGCATGTCAGAATTCACCATGGAGAAAGGCTCTATAAACATAAACAATGTGGAAAGCCTTTAGTTGTTCCTCAGACCCCACTTTACATATAAGAACTCACAGAGAGTTGATTATTCTTATGTCAAAAGTGGGATGTTTTGTCCTTACTGTTATGATTTTGATAAAGTTCTGAAAGTCAGCAATTAAAGACGAAAGTTTCTTGGTAAGTAAGAAATCAATACTAACTTAAAAGAACGGATCATTAAGAGTAATTTATGCCTTTGGGAGAAATGATAGTTTCATTGTAATTGTGGGACTGTCCTCATCGGTGTTTGTTACTTTCTTAGTCCAAGCTAAACTTCACCTTTCTGAAAGTCGTTGCTATTACAAATGAGTCTGCAGAAAATAATTGGCTTTATATTATTTAACGTTATTGTCGCTGTTATTTTGCAAGCAATTAAATATGCTCATCTTGTATTTGGTTCAGACTGTTTTGTCATATTTGAAATGTTCTTTCCATTTTTTCCTATTGTAAAGTAAGCTATTTTATCTATTATAATTAATAACTCATATAGTGGTCCTTTGGGTCTGTTCAGATACTCTGTTTTTCGTTGTATTTTGGCCTACTAATTTTAGTATTCAAAGATAATTACATATCATTATTACTGTGGTGTTTGCCAGATGATGTTTTTTGTTCCAATGTCCCAAAATACTATATCTATTAATTGGAATTCTGAAGGAAACAGCTTTTCCTTCTCTCCGATTTTATCATATTTTTAAATGTTCGTAATAGGATACGCAGTCCACAGATTATGAAGGAGTTCCTTTCCTAACTGTGTTTAAGTTGAATTTTCATGTTGGAACAGTTAGGTATAATTGTAAATATGTAACATCGTTTAGTCGACTGTTTTCCTTAGAATATACCATATGACGTACCTTTCTGTGCTTAAAAAGTTTTAAAGAAACACTTCTGGTTAGAATAAAACATTGTTAACATAATAGTACAGTAACAACAGTAATGACGTTCTGATGCACATTACAACGTTGTAACCCTATGTTATTACGAACCTCTGCTACTTCGTTGGGTTCTCTTTTGATATGCTTCTCTCACCTCTGACTTGGGGAGGGTAGGAGGATGCCCTCCTCGGCACTGCACATGTGACTCCCCTCCATAGGGTAGTGGGGGAGGGATGTACAGAACATAGACCCCACCCCTGCACGATTCCTTACCTGACCTTACAGGGGACTTCGGCCTGTGCCCAGTTCCAAACAGTAAGAACAAGCAACACGGTGACACCGCATCCCCACTGGGCAAGGGAAGCAGGACTTGAGTTCCTGCAGGAGAGGATCTTCATTTCTAATAGGATGAGCCAGATTGGAAAGTCATGAGTCAGTCCAGTAAATGACTGGGAGGTGGGCATACAACAGGTAAAGATGGAGAGAAGCTGGTATAGATAAAAGACAGTAAAAGAAACAAGGGATTTTACATGAGAGTGGAAGAAGATCAACCCCGAAATAGTACTAGGCATTGAGACTAATGCTGACTTCACTCCTGGAATCAGAGGTACAAAGGGTGTGAGATAAAATTGAAAGCATTGAATTGATTTTTAAAAATCCAGAAGGAACCTGGAGAAAAGATACTTTTTCACAAAAAAATAGTGTCCACAAACAAGATCACTGGGAATTATAGGGGAAAAGGTTTACCCTCTTTAACCCATCTCTGTTTTCCTTACCCTGAGTTCTTTATCCTCTATTTCTTTCCATTCCATCAGTCTTTTCCAACTTTCATAGCTCTGCTTTATTCTGTTTATTTTTGTATGTATCTTTAAGTTCATGTTATTTGGTTCCACAATCAACACCCATGGAAGCAGCAGTCAAGAAATCAAAAGACACATTGCATTGGGTGAATCTCCTGCAAGAGACCTCTTGAAAGTGTTAAAAAGCAAAGATGTCACCCTGAGAACTAAGGGGCACCTGACCCAAGCCAGTGTGTTTTCAGTTGCCTAATTTGCATTTGAAAGCTGGGCGGTGAATAAAAAAGACAGAAGAAGAATTGAGGTCTTTGAATTGTGGTGTTGGGAAAGAGTATGGAACATACCATGGACTGCCAAAAGAACGAACAAATCTGTCTTGGAAGAAGCACAACGAGAATGCTCCCTGAAAGGAAGAGTGGAGAGACTGTGTCTCACATACTTTGGACGTGTCGTCCGGAGCGATCAGTCCCTGGAGAAGGGCATCACGCTTGGTAAAGCAGAGGGTCAGCGAAAAAGAGGAAGACCCTCAATGAGATGGATTGACAGAGGCTGCAGTAGTCGGTTCAAGCTTAGCAGATATTGTGAGGATGGTGCAGCACCTGACAGTGTTTTGTTCTGTTGTACATGAGGTCGCAATGAGTCGGAATCGACTCGATGGCATGTAACAACAACTGTCTTTAAGTTCATGAAACCTATCTCCTGGTGTGTATCGAATGATATGAAACCTATCTACCCCCTTTAATTTTGCAATTATATGTTTAAATACAGAATTTGTGACTAGGTTTGGTGTTTTATATCTGTTTGTATGTTTCTGTTGTCTATGCTCGTTCATTCCCTGTGTGTCTGATAATTTGTTGTTCTGTGATAGACTTTGTATTCTTTAGGTTTTCTTTTTATTTTGAACCACGTTTAAAATATAGGAAATAAAAGGAAGACTGGTTTATATATTTGTTGTAAAGTCTCATCAGGTGTCAATATGTTGGATGTTTCAATTAAAGAGACAATTGAAGATATAATTTTTCTTCCGAAGGAATTTTTTTTTTTTAGTGGCTGGAGTTACTATTACCAATCTCAGAAATCTTAGAACGTTCAGAGCTCAGTAGTTCCTTTTGAATGACTCTTGGCCAGGCCAGGCCATGTAGTCCCTGTGATACACGGATATGGCTCCCACTTTTGGGAATCCTGAACTCCAACTTCTGCCCGTACATCTGAACCTCATTTCCATAGTTTTCTAACTGAGCCAGCCTCCTGTTGGTTAAGTTCATCTGAAACGCTTGACTGTTGTCTCTCGTTCCATATTCATCTAAAATGTGCCCAGCAAGTTCTCAATATTTTACTTGTTTTAAATTTTAGAAAGATGTATTTTATTTCATCCAGAGTGGGTTTTTTTTATTATGGTTTAAGTGAAAGTTTACTAATCAAGTCAGTCTCTCACATAAAAACTTATATACACCTTGCTACACACTCCCAATTACTCTCCCCCTAATGAGACAGCCCACTCTCTCCCTCCACTGTCTCTTTTTGTGTCCATTTCGCCAGCTTCTAACCCCCTCTACCCTCTCATCTCCGCTCCAGGGAGGAGATGCCAACATAGTCTCAAGCGTCCACCTGATCCAAGAAGCTCACTCCTCACCAGCATCCCTCTCTAACACATTGTCCAGTCCAAGCCATGTCTGAAGATTTGGCTTCAGGAATGGTTTCTGTCCTGGGCTAACAAAAGCTGTGGGGGCCATGACTACCGAGGTCCTTCCAGTCTCAATCAGACCATTAAGTCTGGAGTTTTTATGAGAATTTGGGGTCTACATCCCAGTGCTCTCCTGCTCCCTCAGGGGTTCTCTGTTGTGTTCCCTTTCAGGGAAGTCATCGGTTGTGGCCGGGCACCATCTAGTTCTTGTGGTCTCAGGATGATGTAGTCTCTGGTTCATGTGGCCCTTTCTGTCTCTTGGGCTCTTAGTTATCGTGTGGCCTTGGTGTTCTTCATTCTCCTTTGCTGCGGGTGGGTTGAGACCAATTCATGCATCTTAGATGGCTGCTTAATAGCATTTAAGACCCCAGACGCCACTCTTCAAAGTGGGATGCAGAATGTTTCCTTAATCGATTTTATTAATGCCCATTGACTTAGATGTCCCCTGAAATCATGGTCCCCAAACCTCTTCCCTTGCTACACTGTCCTTCGAAGCATTCAGTTTATTCAGGAAACTGCTTTTGGTTTAGCCCGGTTATGCTAACCTCCCCTGTACTGTGTGTTGTCTTTCCCTTCACCTAAAGTAGTTCTTATCTACGAACTAACTAGTGAATAACCCTCTCCCACCCTCCCTCCTCTCATAACCACAAAAGAATGTTTTCTTCTCAGTTTAAACTATTTCTCAAGTTCTTATAATAGTCGTCTTATACAATATTTGTCCTTTTGCAACTGACTAATTTCACTCAGCATAATGCCTTCCAGATTCCTCCATGGTATGAAATGTTTCACAGATTCCTCACTGTTCTTTTTCGATGCCTAGCATTCCACTGTGTGAATATACCATAATTTATCCATTCATCTGTTGATGGACACCTCGGTTGTTTCCATGTTTTTGCTATTGTACACAGTGCTGCAGTAAACATGGGTGTGCATATTTCTGTTCTTGTAAAGGCTCTTATTTCTCTAGGATATATTCCAAGGAGTGGGATTGGTGGATCGTATGGTAGTTCTATTTCTAGCTTTTAAAAAGCAAAAATTAAGGAAGCGCCAAAACGATTTCCAAAGTGGTTGTACCATTTGACATTCCCACCAGCAGTGTATAAGTGTTCCAATCTCTCCACGGCCTCTCCAACATTTATTATTTTGTGTTTTTTGTATTGATGCCAACCTTGTTGGAGTGAGATTAAATCTCATCGTAGTTTTGATCTGCATTTCTGTAATGGCTAATGATGGTGAACATTTCCTCATGTATCTGTTAGCTACCTGAATGTCTTTAGTGAAGTGTCTATTCATATGTCTTGCCCATTTTTTAATAGCGTTATTTGTCTCTTTGCAGTTGAGTTTTTGCAGTATCATGTAGATTTTAGAGATCAGACGCTGATCAGAAATGTCATAGCTAAAACCTTTTTCCCAGTCTGTAGGTAGTCTTTTTACTCTTTTGGTGAAGTCTTTGGATGAGCATAGGTGTGTGATTTTTAGGAGCTCCCAGTTATCTCGTTTTTCTTCTGAATTCTTAATAATGTTTTGTATACTGTATATGCCTTGTATTAGGGCTCCTAACATTGTCCCTATTTTTTCTTCCATGATCTTTATCGTTTTAGATTTGATATTTAGGTCTTTGATCCATTTTGAGTTAGTTTTTGTGCATGGAGTGAGGTATGGGTCCTGTTTCTTTTTTTTTTTTGTAGATGGATATCCAGTTATGCCAGCACCATTTGTTAAAAAGACTCTTTCCCCCATTGAACTGTTTTGGGGCCTTTGTCAAATATCAACTGCTCATATGTGGATGGATTTATGTCTGGATTCTCAATTCTGTTCCATTGGTCTGTGTATCTGTTGTTGTACCAGTACCAGGCTGTTTTGACTACTGTGGCGGTAGAGTAGATTCTAAAATCAGGTAAAGTAAGGCCTCCCACTTTGTTCTTCTTTTTCAGTCATTCTTATTTATCTGGGGCCTCTTTCCCTTGCATATGAAGTTGGTGGTTTGTTTCTCCATCTCATTAAAGAATGTTGTTGGGATTTTTATTGGAATTGCATTAAATGTATAGATCGCTTTTGGTAGAATAGACATTTTATAATGTTAAGTCTTCCTATCCATGGGCAAGGTGTGTTCTTCCACTTATATGGCCTTATGGTCTGAGAAGATGCTTTGGAATATTTCGATGTTTTGGATTCTGCAAAGGTTTGTTTTATGACCTAATATGTGGTCTGTTCTAGAGAATGTTCCATGTGCGCTAGAAAAAAAAGTATACTTTGCAGCTGTTGGGTAGAGTGTTCTGTATGAGTCAATAAGATCAAGGTAGTTGATTGTAGCAATTAGGTTTTCCGTGTCTCTGTTGAGCTTCTGACTGGATGTCCTGTCCTTCTCTGAAGGGGGAGTGTGGAAGTCTCCTACTATAATTGTAGAGGTGTGTATCTCACTTTTCCGTTCTGTTAAAGTTTGTTTTATGTATCTTGCAGCCCTGTCATTGGGTGCATAAATATTTAATATGGTTATATCTTCCTGGTCAATTGTCCGTTTAATCATTATGTAGTGTCCTTCTTTATCCTTTGTGGTCGATTTAACTTTAAAGTCTATTCTGTCAGAAATTAATATTGTTATTCCTGCTCTTTTTTGCTTATTGTTTGCTTGATATATATTTTTCCATCCTTTGAGTTTTAGTTTGTTTGTGTCTCTTGTAGGCAGCATATAGACGGATCGTGTTTCTTTATCCAGTCCGAGACTCTCTGTCTTTTTATTGGTGGGGTTAGCGTATTTACATTCAGCGTAATTATAGATAAGTATGTGTTTAGTGCTGTCATTTTGATGCCTTTTTATGTGTGTTGTTGAGAATTTCATTTTTCCACTGACTTTTTTGTGGTGAGACGTTTTTCTTTGTAAATTGTGTGTTCCTCATTTTCATAGTAGTTGAATTTATGTTTGCTGAGTCGTTATGTTTTTCTTGGTTTTTATTTTGAGTTATGGAATTGTTATACCTCTTTGTGGTTACCTTAGTATTTTTCTAAGTAAAAACCTAACTTCTGTTGTCCTATATCGCCTTGTATCCCTCTCCATATGGCAGCTCTATGCCACCTGTATTTAGTCCCTCTTTTTGATTATTGTAATCTTTTACGTAATGACTTCAGTGATTCCCTGTTTTGAGCATTTTTTTCTTTTTAAAATTAATCTTAATTTGTTTTTGTGATTTCCCTATTCGAGTTGATATCAGGATGTTCTGCTCTGTGACC
The DNA here is from genome assembly GCF_024166365.1 of Elephas maximus indicus. Classification (NCBI taxonomy): domain Eukaryota; kingdom Metazoa; phylum Chordata; class Mammalia; order Proboscidea; family Elephantidae; genus Elephas; species Elephas maximus. The sequence continues at coordinate 179,031,485 of NC_064846.1, read as the reverse complement.
TTGTATTGTGCTGGTAGGTGATATTATTGGTTTTCTGACCCATTTCCTTTAGTATTTCTTGTAGGCTTGGTTTGGTTTTTGCAAATTCTCTAAGCTTGTGTTTATCTGTAAATGTTTTAATTCACCTTCATATTTGACAGAGAGTTTTGCTGGATATAAGATCCTTGGCTGGCAGGTTTTCTCCTTCAGTGCTCTGTATATGTCATCCCATTGCCTTCTTGACTGCATGGTTTCTGCTGAGTAGTCTGAACTTATTCTTATTGATTCTCCTTTGTAAGAGACCTTTCTTTTATCCCTGGCTGCTTTTAATACTTTCTTTTTGGTTTTGGCAAGTTTGATGATAATATGTCTTGGTGATTTTCTTTTTGGATCAATCTTTAAATGGGGTTCGATGAGCATCTTGGATAGACATCTGATTTTTTTTCAGCTATATTGGTGTCAATTCCCTGGTCCTCCAGATTTCCCACCCTGCATTCCAACTGCTCGAGTCTACTCCTCTGACTTCCTCTTGCGTTGTCTTATTCTGTAATTTTATTGTTAATCTTTTGGATTTCTGAGTGCAGTCTCTCTATGGATTGCAACTTATTAATTTTTCCACTACGTTCTTGAATAATCTTTTTGACTTCTTCCACTGCATTATCAGTGTTCCTTGGCTTTTTCTGTAGATTGCCTTATTTCATTTCTGAAGTCATCCGTGATGTCTTGAAGCATGCTGTAAATGAGTTTTTTATATTCTGCATCTGGCAATTCCAGGATTGTATCTTCATTGGGGAAGATTTTGTTTCTTTGGTTTGGGGAGTTGTAGAAGCAATCATGGTCTGCTTCTTTATGTGGTTTGATATCGACTGCCATCTTCGAGCCATCACTAAGATATTGTAGTGATTTATTCTATATTTGCTAACTGAGTCTTGTTTTCTTTCTATATACGTAGATGGGCTACTAGATTGCGCTGTCTTGATTGTTGTAGCCCTTGAATCACTTATGTCCTCTTACCAGCTGGTTTGGGCTGTTATCAGATATATAAGCCTAAGAGTCCATTCAGTATTCTTGAGTAGAATCTGATTTTGTGTCACCAAGTGTGTGGTGCAGACTGTCACCTATCCACCTAGAGAAGTAGTGGTGATAGTTGTGTGCACCAGATTCTAGTAACAGCAGGGGTTCACACTCCAGGGGGGTCAAGATGCTGACAGGCTTCCCCCAAGTGCTAGTGAGGTAGGTGTGTCTCTATTCCTAAAGCACTTTGGTGGGTGGGCTCTGCAGCTGTACCTTAGGCCCCCAATGCAAGTACCTCTACAGATTGGTAAGTGTCACTGTCCTTCAACCCCTAAGGCTGGAGGCTAGGAGGTCTGAGGGAGCTTCAGCCCTCAGTTCCCTGTTGTGGGTCAGTGAGGGCTCTGTTGAATACGCAGAGATATTAGACCTTGGAAACTTGTCTTTCCAGTAATCAGCTAAAACAATTATAGTCAGATCTCTATCAGAAATGTCTTTTCGTTATAATAGCCACCTTCTTCCCTGTAGGGATGAAAACCCAAGACTGTGGATCACATATGCTTGGCTGGATCTGGATGTGTGTTTTTAGTCCAATTAGGGAAGGATTTTTGGTCTCTGGGTTTTTTGTAGCTACTTCTGTCAGGCCAGGAGAATGGGTTAGGAAAAGAGCAAAAGAAAAAAAAAAAAGGAAAGGAAAGAAAAAAAAAATCGCAGCCCAGTTCTGTCTCTGGCTCAGGAAATTCCAATGTTAATGAAGCTGCCTGGGAAGGGGTTGGGAGGGTTCAGATAAATAGGAGAGAGTAGCACCCCAGAATATAGACAAAGTTACTTATCTTGCTTGGGATGACTGTTTTATCTGAGATTCCCGAGGGGCATGTAGACTGTGCGCTGGCTGGGTAGAGATTGCCCCCGAGGGTCAGGCCCCTGTCCTGTGCTTGCACTGTCTCAGAAGCCGAGGTTATTTCCTCAGCTCCCAGTCCAAAGCCCAGCGCCAAGGTTCCCTGTCTGGGACGCCGCACTCCTGGCTGCAAAACCAGTTGCTGCCCCCTGGTGACTTCTCCACCTGTCAGCCGCGTCGCTGTGCTGTCTGTGTGCACTGGCTGGGCTTCCCCTGAGGTCAATTCTGCGGGGTAGGGCAGCGTCCCGTGTTTGTGCCATCACAGGATGCCCTGTTCAGCTGCCCTGAGCCCAGTCCACAGCCCGGCGCCAAGGTTTCCTGACTGGGACGCTGGTTCCAGGTTTCGAAAACAGTCTCTGCTTCCCCGTGGTTGTTCGTTCTCAGTCTCTGTCACTGAGGTCAACTCTTTAGATCTGTGTTTGATGGTCAGGGTTCGTAGATTGTCATGTATGTGATCGATTCACTTGTTTTTCTGAATCTTTGTTGCAAGAGGGATCCGAGGTAGCTTCTACCTAGTCAGCCATCTTGGCCCCGCCTCCTAACATCCTTCTTGTATTACCAGCTGGTAACCTTGCAGTCTCCGTGACTGTCATGTCTCTTCAATGATTTTAAAGCCCCTCCTCCTTCCAATTCATGAATGTCTGTCATCTATTTGCATTTCGAATACCCCTCCCTGACAGCAGAACATTCTGATATCCTGGAAGAAAGGTTAAAAACTGTCCCATGCACACCTTGCCGTCTGCTAATCCGAGACTGGAGACCCTTATAAATATGTTATGGAAAGCAGTTTAATCAAAGGACAATAAAAGAAAGAAATGTATACGTATGGAGGTTTATTTACCTCAGCTGTTGCGAAGGGTGAGTCTCATCCAAGGTCATCATTTTCACAGTGATAACATACGTGTGAGAGACAATGGAGTGGTGAGGGGGTTCACCTTGCTTCTGCTTACTGGTGTCCGGGGTGGACATGAGCTTACCCATCAAGAAAACATTCGTGTACTGTGTATTCCAGCACTATCACTAAAATGTCTCCTTCATTAGAAAATAACTGAATGGTAATGATTCTAACCACCAACTAATACCTCACTGTTCCACGTGTGGTCCATGGAACAGCAGCACTAGCCCCATGTGGGAGCTTTTCAGAAACAAAGTTTCTGGGGCCCCACCTCAGGCCTACAGAAATAGAATCTGCATTTTAACAAGACCCACAGGTGATGTGTTTTTGTGAGAAAGTTTGAGAACCACTGGTCTAACTGATGGAAGAGTAAATAGGATCAGAATTACCTTGAGGTAGTGAAGGGTAAAAGTAAGAATAGAGTTGGGGGGCCCATAATTAAGCTGAATATTACAATGAATTTTGGCCCCTTAAAGTTTATTATACATAAACTGGTAATAGTATATCTGGGGTATTCATTTTCATAGGCGATTAGAGGACAAAAACGTCTAAAACATCTCCTTTATGGCAATAAAGAGAAGTTTAAAAACAACGTTCTTGGGGTATGGAGGTACGGAAGGCTTTGGTGAACAGTAAGTGACACTACATTGAGTTGATGAATATTGAGTATAATTGATAATCTTGGTATATTCTTGGTATACCATATTTTTAACCAGATAATACACAGCTTATACTTTGGTTTGCCAACTGTGCCCTCCCCTCACAAGGTATTTTTTAAGTGCCACCATCCCAAATTTTTAAAATATTGCTGTACAAAAATAGTTGGTATAGCACGCTTACAAAAATACCTTGTGGGGGGAGGTCGTGGTTGCCAAATAAATGTAGAAGGCGTGCATTATTATACATCAAGATTTCTATCTATTATATCCAAAGCACTTTGAAAATAAAGTGAATCATTGTTAGAGGCATTTTGTGATAATTTTTTTATAGTGGTTTTATTTAACTTTGCATTACTTTTGTAATTCCCTATATCCGACGTATAAAAAAAGGTGATAGTTTGAATGTGGATACCGCTAGACTGAATCAAGATTGCCAGAGCTCATGCATAGAAAATGATTGATTTACATACTGCTGCTTATCCTGAATTGCAAAGAATTGAATTAACTACATGGGACCGAATGGACTAAAAGTTCACTATGGTTACAAATACTCCATCAGAGTCAAGCTCTCAGAACAAAATGGGACAAAAACTACATAAACTAACCCGTCTGTTGAGTCCAGGTGAAAAGCCAGGCCTATACTCTTAAACAACATAACAGAATTGAAAGCAAATAAAGAACCCAGGGCCTTAAAACGTGTACATCAATTCCTTGGTAAGAGTGACTCATTTCTACAGAAAACCAGGTCCTAATATCAGATGGGTAGATATCAGACCCTGTGAGAAAACCCGAATTCCTCAAAGAGGAAAGAAAAGATAAAACAAATGGGAACTTATTTTCCCAATGTGGAAGAAGTTGCAGGTGGGAACTCATTTTCCCAAAGTGAGCCCTGAAATTCCAAATTGCTTCTAATATATTTAGTTTCTAGTGTTCTTTGATATGAAACCCAAAGCAGCATCCCAGTAGGTGGAGTTTGAGGCTCCCTTGTCAAGGATCCTATTCCCAGGGGCTGAAACTCTGCTCTCCCCAAGTCCAATAAAATTCCTAGCAGGGTTTGGTGACTGTTTCGTTTTACAGTGTACATCCACTGCATGAGAGTTCCCTGATGAGAAACCTGATGCTGTGGCCCATCTCATGTCCCAGCTTATTCCAACATAAGTGTCTCTCTATTGGTAGTTTCCTGGAGACAGGCCTCCTCTCAGCTCCCTCAGGACAGGCTCCTCTTGGCGTCCCGAGGACAGGCTCCTGTGGCCCTGCTGTCTGTCACCAGTGACTGGCAGTGGGCTTCAAAGGTTTGCTACTTTTTGTCCAGGTTCACTGACATTTCCTGGGTAAGCTGTAAACAACTTGTAGCTTGATACTTTTTCTCTGGTTCTGGGCTTTTCCCACACTAAAGCAGTAGAAACTTTTAAACCGATCAATAAATTCCTAGCACATGTCAACTCCAACGCTTAGATCCTCTTACCTGCCATACTTAATGCCCTCTCATACAGTTCCAACATGTTGTTGCTTTGTCCCTGGGTGTAATCACCTGTGTGGCCCTGTATCCAAGTGTGCTGTAGGATCCTCTGGCTCCTATGAGTACTTAATTCTGGCCTTCTTAACGTTAGTGTGTTTTTCTTTCCGCGTTTGACAGAGCATTGTGCAACACCCACAGACCCCCTTTGGGGGGTGATTACCACATGTATTCTATGGCCGAGAGATTTTTTTTTTCTTTAATTAACCTTGAAGAACTTTAGATCCTACTCTTTCAGCCTCTTTTATACATGCCTCAGGTCATAAAACATGTCTGGATGTGTGCACAGTAAAATGGAAAAACTGCTTCCCTTTTTCAGGGCTGTGTGGACAAGGTCACAGTAACTAATTATTCCTTCGTCTTTTACTCAAACTTCCCCTCCTTTCTTTTCTCCATTTCTAGAAAGGCATTACCATTTACCCTGTTGGTTATGTCAGAAAGGTGGAAATCAGGCGTGTTACTTGTGGTTACCTCAGTCACTGCCCATGAAATCAGTCTTCAAGTTCTGCTACTTGGACCTCCAAAACATAGTATTGTCTACTTCTGTAACAGATGTTCATCTCCCTCAATATTTGTTGTCACCTTGGACTTTCATCATAGAATTCCTGAGTTTCCGTTCTAAATCTGGTCGCCTAGGACCACCATTTTATATCCCAGTAGTCCTTGCTACCAGATGGGACCGTGTGACTGAGTTCTCTTCAATGAGCTCTAACTAAAAGTGTCATATGTAATGTCTAAGAAATGTCCTTCAAGGTAGACAACTTACCTCTCTAAGTACATTTGATTCCTGAATTCCGCATTTCAGGTTACATTCGCACTTAAGACAACCCAGGCTTTTCTCTGTAGAGGAAATAAAGGACAGCCATGGCTAGATCCCAAACATCAGGGGGAGCCACTCAACCACAGGCCCCAACTTAGAGTGCTTTAGGTTCTGGTAGGGAAGGCACCTCCTGAGCAGTGAACATCCCGGAAACCGGAAGTGGAAGTGAGCGTTCTGGGTGGGCAGCCACGGACGTGGCAGTCGTGTTGTGGTGTGAGGGCTCTGTTCCTCAATGGCCTGATGAGGTTACCTGTAGTCTGCTCCCCCTACGCCCCTCTGTTCTCTTTTTATATGCAGTCCAATCTGGGCCAGACCCTTTGGCCTGGTCTACCACTGGTCGCTTACACACACGCACAGGCTCGCACACTAACTGGTGTCGGGGTGGACATCAGATCACACACCAAGAAGACATTTGTGCACCGTGTATTCCAGTGCCGTTAGGAAAATGCCTCTGAGGCCTCCGTGGGGATTTCCCCCCATTCCGTCGCGGTTCCCCTCCCGGCTAGCAGCCGCCAAGCCAGGGCTTATCATTTCGTTTTGGCTGGAGCACACTGCACGGCTCTAAGCACAATTTGTACTTGGTGCCGGTACTTTGGGCATGCGCAGGACCTGAAGACCTGTGTCCTCAGTTTGTCCTTGGACATGGACTTCACGACATGATTCAACATCTGGACCTCCAGATGTGGACATGGGAGAGCTAAGGGCGGAGAGTTCTGGGCACCAAAACCAACCCCCAGAGGCCATCGGAATTAAAAGCATCCCCAACCCCCTCAGAGAGGGAGCACATGGCCTCATGTTTGTGGAATCCTGCTTTGCTCCTTGTCTGGGCAGACATTAAATTTCCATTTTGTTTCTCTTGTAACTGGTGGTGTGGCGTCCATCTTATTTCAGCTGGCTAATAGGACGCAACAACAGCCCTCGTTCGGTTATATCTCCTCCATAAATAAAATAACGGGAATAAATATAATCACCATCCAATGTCTCTTGATTCAAAGTGTGGCTCAGCATCGCGAACACTACTTGATAGTTTTAGGGTCCTACCGCAGACGTGCGTAATCAGAATCTGCATTTTTGCAAAATTCACATGTGATGTGTGTGTGCAATCAAGTTTAGGAGCCACTGGTGTAACTGAAGAGTAAATAAGGCCATAATTATCCTGACGCAATGAAATGGTGCAGCAGAAATAGGGTTTAGGAGCTTAAAATTTCCTGGATATTACAATCAATTGAGGCCTTCGAAAAACAATGATTACAAAAACTGATACAGAGTATGTCTGAGGTATCAATTTTAATGGGTAATTTGGGAGAAAAAAATGTCTAAAACTGCTCTTTCGGGCTAAAATAAAGAGGAAATAAGGACGACTCGGGACAGATCCCTGGTACAACAGGGAACTACTAAACCCAGCGGTCCTGAGTTGGATCGTTGTAGGTTCCCGTATGGAAGCCCTTCTCTGCGGCACCAGCATCCCCGGAAGCGGAAGTGTGCGTCCACGGTCGGTAGCCTTGGTCGGTGTGTGTATTGCTCCGCTGCCCGGCGAGCGCAGGTCGTGTCCCGGCTCTGAGGGCGCCGCGCCACGTCCCCGCGGCCTCCTGGTCTCTCCGCTCCCAGAGCCTCGGGCCTCCCTGGAGCCGGGGAGCCGCCGCCGCTTGTCCGCTTGTTTCCTGCGCGCCCCCGGCCCTGCGGCCGCAGCTGCTTCGTGGAGGCCGTGGAGGTGGGACCTGCGTCTGTCGGTGCGTGGACAGGTGAGTTGGTGGGAGCCGCGCAGACCTGTGGTGCTCAGGGAGCGGGAGACATGCAGGGTCCTGGGTCTCCCGGGCGCCGGGGTCGCTCCCTGTGTGTGTCCGTGCATGGACAGGTGTGGTGATGGGAGCCGCGCAGACCTGTGGTGCTCAGGGAGCGGGGAGACATGCAGGGTCCTGGGCCTCCGTGTTGGTGTGCCCATTTAGTCTTGTACACATGTGTTGTTGAAAATGCTGTTGGGCAAAATGAACCATCGATCCAATTTGGAAGTAATGACTTCTTGGGTTTGGTGTGCTCGAGTGTTTTGTTTTTATAATTTTGACCAAGATTACAGAAAAGGGGACATATTACGTGTTCTTCATCTTGGTAACTTTCCCTAAAGGGCAGTGAGGCAAGTTATACGTATAAAATGTTTTACACAACCCCTGAGGGAGAATAAGTGCTCAGTAAGTAATATCTGTGATTATTATTATGGAAACTCTGACGGCGTAGTGGTTAAGAGCCACATCTACTAACCAGAAGGTGGACAGTTCAAATCTACCAGGCGCTCTTTGGAAACTCTATGGGGCAGTTCTACTCTGTCCTATAGGGTCACTAATCGACTCAACGGCAATGTGTTTATTATTATTACGGGCGAGTCAAATGGATTTGGATTTGCTGCGACATCCAATGGGAAGATAGGAACAATTTACCATCTGAAAACCATTGTGAGAACTTTGAAGTTCTATTAAACCTTTTTCTTTGAGGACACTGAAGCAGGCAGTCCTGAAACGGTTATTAAGGGTTATTAACCATCGTATAATAGTTGTTTTTCAGAAAAGTCTACTCTGGCTGCGTTTTTGTTACAACTTTTACAGCACTTCACCATGTTCGGTTGAATCCCCAGGTTCCTTCTCCTCTCGTGGCAGGAGGCTGAGGCGCAGGTGCACAGATTTCAAATTGACTCGCTATATGACCTTCCTGGGGTGATAATAGAGCGCCACGGCCATTTTTTTAGGGCTGTGTGCAGTATTTTTCAAGCCGTGCACAACAGCCCACTCACTAAAATTATGCGGACTGCGCACGCACCACCAAACTAAAGATCCTCCCCTCGCTGTTGATGCATATGTATGTCACTCCTTATAAAAAGAGCAAATCTCCAGAGATTTAGCTACACATGGTTAATGCTGACTGAACTTTGATACGTTCATTGGCCAAAGCTGAAAACTGTTTTCTTCCTGACAATTCACATTGATACGCGGTAACTGCGTGTGTTGATCTGTAAGGGATGGAGTTACACAGGTGAGCCCACAACTTCAATATTGTACCCCTAACTCCCTGGAGGAAATCAGGTTCAAGTTTTGCAGCCTGGCCAGGCCTGGTTGCTCCTCATGCTCCGGGAGAGGTAAATTCCTCCATCTGTGGTGTTGTTGCAGAAAGGAGAGGCCCATGGAGCTGTCTGAAGAATGCAGGTGTGTGCTGTGGGGGCTGGAGCCTGTTCTGCCTTTAGTGTAAAGGCCCTCAGGGTGGAGCATTGCCCTGAGCATGGGAGGAGGCCAAAGGCCTGTGACTCCCTGCTTCCTCCACACTGTTTCCTCCCTATCCGTCTTCCATTTCAGGTCTCAGGTGTGGTGCAGAGAGAACTAGTCCAGTCCAGGCAGCTGAGGACCTAGGGTGACCATCTTGCACATGCGTTAATCACAGGGAAGGATTTCAACTGCTCTGGCTGGTGTGTGGGCCAAGCATTATTCATCTGCCTCCAGACTGCCCAGTGCTCTGCTTCCACTCTTATCCATCTTCCTGAAGGAACTTCTTAGGCTGAGAGACGACATTCCCTTAGAATTCTACAAGTTGGAAAAGGAAATGGTGAGTTCTACGGAGAACTGGCTTGTCCTTAGCAAAGTGGGTGAGGCTGGATCTGAATTGTTGGGGGAGCAACTGTGTGCTGCGGGGATGTGGTTCCTCAGTGAAGAAAAAAGGTAGCAGAGGAGGCCAAGGGACTGAGGCCTAGGAGGCACCCTGAGGCCCTCCCCCACTGTCACTGGGCCCTTCCCCTATACACAGGTGGCTTGTCAGGATTTAGATGCCTGGGTTCCCCTTCCTTATGTGACTCTCAGAGCTGGCACCGTGGGGCATTACCATCCCCACCGTGGGCCTTGGTGCTCTGTGTTGAATAACAGTCTCCTGAGCAGAATCTAGAGACAGAGGAGCTCTGGACGTGCAGACTGATTCCCGCCGTCCAGAGCCATCCTTGTCCCATCTCTCTGAACAATGTTCTTGACTCCTAGGCAGTGGAGCATATCTTGTGCTGTTCTAAAACCACAGCTCCCTGTTCACACTGTGATATGGGTTAGAAAAGGGGGTGGATAGTTTGTCGGGGAAGGCCCTGACTGTTTACCGGGTCCTGGATCATGGTAGTGCTCTCCTGATGTCAACAAACTTATGAAACTTGGAACGGTGCATCCAGCTGTGTCCTGTGTGGGCTCCACAGACCTGTTTTTCCTCCATTTGGGAATTTTTTTTTTACCTCGAGCTTTCAGGTGTGTGGAAAGCATGGCTCCCCAGTGTCGGTCCTTGTCCTCCCACCTAGAGCTAGTGTTTAAAACTGTGTAATTGTAGATGTTCTCCATAGCTTTAAATCAGGATCTAAAATTAAAGGGTTCTCTGATCCTATGAGATTTGTATATTCACGTTCTCGGATTTACAGATTACGCTAGATGAAAATTCTAAGTTCCTAGTTGTGTTTCTAGTGAAAAATTTTCAACTGAATATAAACTTCTCAGACACAGAGGAATGCTTAATTTCACTTATTTAAAAGTTACTCTGGAGCTTCCTTAAATCTTGAGGAAGTTCTCATCTTCTCTTTCCTGGAGATTGTTGGTAACTGTATTTAAAAGTTTATGACTACTACCAATATTATTGGTAATATTATAGCTTTGTCACACAAGTCTTAATCCATAAACTCTGTGTTGTTTAGCTTTACCTCTTTTGTGCTTAGTGTAACTTCATTATTACTCTGGGTTCTTGAGTGACTTATAATCCATACTGAATGTTGTAGTCTTTGATTGTCATGAATAAGTTCTTCAAGTTCTCTTCCCTTTCAGTAAGCTAGGTTGTGTCATCTGCATAATGCAGGTTGTTAACAAGTCTTTCCCCAATCCAGATGCTGAATTCTTTCTCATATAGTGTAGCTTCTCTGATGATTTGCCGAGCATACAGATGGAATAGGTTTGGTGAAAGGATACAACCCAGACACACACCTTCCCTGACTTTAAGCTGTGCAGTATCCCCTTGTTCTGTCTGAAGGACTACTTCTTGGTGTATACGCAGGTATCGCATAGTCAGTGAAACACAGGAAAAGGTCTTTGTGGTGTTCTCTGTTTTAAGACATCAGCTGTGATATCCCTCATTCCATGTCCTCTTCTGAATCCAGCTTAAATTTCTGGCTGATCCTTGTTGACGTACTGCTACAACTGTTCTGAGTGATCCTTAGCAAAATTTTACTTGCATGTGATGTTAATGATATTGTTTGATGATCTCCACATTCTGTTTGATCACCTTTCTTTAGAATAGTCATAAACACGGATCTCTTCAGTCAGTTGGCCAGATAGCTGTCTTCCAAATTTCTTGGCATCGACAGTGAGCACTTGTAGTGCTGCATCCGCTTGGTGAAACATCTGAATTGGTATTGCGTCAATTTCTAGAGCCTTGTTTTTCACCAGTGTCTTCAGTGTAGCTTGGTCTTCATCCTTCATTACCATCGGTTTTTTTTTTAATTGTGCTTTCAGTGAAAGTTTACAAATCAAGTCAATCTCTCATATAAAAAATTATATATACTTTGCTATATACTCCTAATTCCCCCCACCCCCCGCCCCCCCAGTGAGACAGGACACTCCTTCTCTCTATTCTCTCTTTTTGTGTCCATTCGGCCAGCTTGTGACCCTCTCTGCCCTCTCATCTCCCCTCCAGACAGGAGATGCCAACATAGTCTTGTGTGTCTACTTGATCCAAGAAGCTCATTCTTCACCAGTATCATTTTCTATCCCATTGACCAGTGCAATCCGTGTCTGAAGTGTTGGCTCTGGTAATGGTTCCTGCCTTGGGCTAACGGAAGGTCTGGGGACCATGACCACCGGGGTACTTGTAGTCTCAGTCAGACCATTAAGTCTGGTCTTTTTAAAAGAATTTGGGGTCTGCATCCTACTGCTCTCCTGCTCCCTCAGGGGCTCTCTGTTGTGTTCCCTGTCGGCGCAGTCATCGGTTGTAGCCGGGCACCATCTAGTTCTTCCGGTCTCAAGCTGATGTAGTCTCTGGTTTATGTGGCCCTTTCTGTCTCTTGGGCTCATAATTACCTTGTGTCTTTGGTTTTCTTCATTCTCCTTTGCCCCAGGTGGGTTGAGACCAATTGATGCATCTTAGATGGCCACTTGCTAGCATTTAAGACCCCAGACGCCACTCTCCAAAGTGGGGTGCAGAATGTTTTCTGAATAGATTTTATTATGCCAGTTGACTTAGATGTCCCCCCAAATCCCTGCCCCTGCTATGCTGGCCTTTGAAGCGTTCTGTTTATTCAGGAAACTTCTTCGCTTCTGGTTTAGTCCAGTTGTGCTGACCTCGCCTGTAGTGTGTTGTCTTTCCCTTCACCTAAAATAGTTCTTACCGACTAATTAGTAAATACCTCTCTCCCTCCCTCTCTTCCTCCCTCCCGACCTCATAACTATCAAAGAATATTTTCTTCCCTGTTTAAACTATTTCTTGAGTTCTTATACTAGTGGTATTATACAATATTTGTCCTTTTGCAGGTCAGTTCACTCAGCATAATACCTTCCAGATTCCTCCATGTTATGAAATGTTTCACGGATTCATCATTTTTCCTTATTGATGTGTCGTATTCCATTGTGTGAATATACCATAATTTATTTATCCATTTATTACCATCGGTTCTTGAGTATCGGGTACCATCTGAAATGACTGAATGTTGACCAGTTTGTTTTGGTACAGTGACCGTGTGTGTTTCTTCCATCTTCTTTTGATGATTCCTTCATTGTTCAATTTTTTGCCCATAGAATCTTTCAGTATTGCAACTTGAGACTTGAATTTTTTCTTCAGTTCTTTCAGCTTCAGAAATGTCGAGCATGTTCTTCCCTTTTGGTTTTTTAACTCCAGGTCTTTGCACGTGTCATAATACTTTGTCTTCTCAAGCTGTCATTTGAAATCTACTATAAATATAAAACAACATAAATATTTATAAATCTAATATAACTTTATCAATAAAGGAAATGAATAGAAGTCTTAACATTACATATGACGTGTTGGGACAGACCCCAGTGCCTTTTTCCTTAGAACGTATTGGGTAATGTTGAGCATTTGCCCTTTGAAATACTTTTTCAACGCAGTTTTTTGTGAAGTCCTAAAAAATAATGACATTGCTTGGAATTTTATGGAAGTGCATTGGAAATAACAATTTATCTGGGGAGAATCATGATCAGGGTACATCGTACCGTTTTATTTACTGCTGTCTATTTGGATGCCATTTATAATGTTTTACCACTTTTTCATTGGGAACTTTAATCTACTTAATTATACTCCTTTTAGGTGTTGTTTATTTTAGCTAAAATGCATGTTGTCTTTTAAAAGTTCACTGCTCAGCTTATTGGTACTAATGTTTGTAAATGAAACCTTTCCACCTTTGATATTTATTTTGTAATCTGAATGTGCAAAATCTCTTTAATCCCATAATCGTCTACACCGTTTTTGGAGCTTTACATGTACTGTTATTTAATCTGTAAAATAATATGGGGAGCTCCCAATTTGACATTGTTATTTCTTTACTTTTTTTCTTTAATTTTCTTTGTTGTCATGTACCAGATATAACCCTTTGGGTGATGTTGAATCGGAGTGGAATAATGGGTATCAGTTTTATATCTGCTTTTACTATCAAAATGTGGACTACCTAAGTGTGTATATTGTTTGGGTGTATATGTTTTGTCTATGGCCCTTTTTGGATTATCCATGTTCCTTTCCAACTCTACACTGGAAAAGTATTTTTTAAAATTTCTCTTTAGGTGCAAGTTTACAGAGGAAATTAGTTTCTCATTCAGAAATTTATACACAGATTGTTTGTGACATTGGTTGCAATCTCCACAGAGCATCAGCACTCTGCCCTTTCTGCTTTCCACCCTGGGTTCTCGGTATCCGTTCATACAGTTGTCCTGTCCCTTCCTACCTTCATGTCTTTGCTTTTGGGCAGGTGTTGCCCATTTGGTCTCGCATACTTGATTGAACTAAGAAGCACTTTGGTCACGTGTGTTACTGCTTTTTTTAATAGGCCTGTCTAATGTTTGGTTGAAAGGTGGACTTTGGGAGTGGCTTTAGTTCTGAGTTAGAAGAGTGTCTGGGTGCCATCATCTCAGGGATTCTTCCAGTCTCTGTTAGACCACTAAATCTGTCCCCTTTTTTTGAATTTGAGTTTTGTTCTACGTTTTTCTCCTGCTCTGTCTGGGACCACCTAGATGACAACTTAAGAACAACGATAATGTAGCAAAGTTGTTTAAGTTCATTTGTTTTGCCACTTTTGCCGCTATCTTTTTCTTCCTTACTGCACCACCAGTAGTAGAATCTCAGTGCCCTCTCTGCAGTGAACCTCCTTTTCCCCTCTTTCCCATCCCTGCTGATGACTAATAAATTTGTTCACTCTACATTTGCCTGTTTCCTAGATGTTAGATCCTATGGTATTTGTCCTTTTTTGACTGAATTAATTTCACTCAACATAACATTTTAAAAGTTCATCTGTAGTGTAGCATCTATCAGGACTTATTTCTCTTTGTAGCTAATCAGTATTCCGTTGCGTGGATAGACTCTTATTCTGTTCATCCATTCATGTGTTGATGGGCATTTAGGTTGCTTCCGTATTTTAGCTCTTGTGAATACTCCTGCAAGGAATATTGGCATACAGATTTTCTGTCTTTAATTCTTCTGTTTATTTGCACAGGAGTGGGATTACTGGGTCATATCGTAGCTGTGGGGTGAACTTTTTGAGGAACTGCCAAGCTTTCCACAGGAGGTGTGCCGTTTTCCATTCCCAAGAGCAATAGATGATGGTTCCAGTTTCTCCACATCCTTGCCAACGCTTGTTATTTTCTATGTTCCTCCTTCCCTTTAAAGGCTAGTTTTGCTAGGTACAGAATTCTAGTGTAGTCTTTTTTTTTGTCTCTCTCTCTCAACAAAATGCTAAATGTTTCATTCTCCTTGTTTGCATGATTTCTTAAGACAAATATACTCTAATTCTAACCGTTCTTTTCAGTAAAAAGTTGATTTTTTTTCTCCTCTGGCTTCTTTCCATATTTTCTTTTTGATTTTGTGCATTTTGAATGTGACATCACCAGGTATAGTTTTTTGCTATTTCTTCTCCTTGGTATTCTCTGAGCTTCCTAAATCTTTGGTTTCGTGTGTCTCTTAGCTTTTCTAAGTTTCTCAGTCATTATTACCTGAAATATTTGTTTTTGTTTCTATTTTCTTTCCCTTCTGGCATCCTAAATATGTGGATAACCCTCTTCTAGTAATTGTCTGAGAGTTTTTGCATATTCTGTTCCATCTTTTTCATATCAGTTTTGAGTTCATTAACATATTTTCAAGCTCACTAATGTCTTCTTGGCTTTCTCCTGTCATTTGAGGAATTAGTTAAAGGTGGTTTTCATTGTTGTTACTAGCAATGGATTTGTGCCATTTCCTTTGGTTTCCTTGTTACGGTTTCCTTCTCTGGTAACTTTACCTTGTGTTGTTACATGTTCTGTCCTTTATTATTAGCATTTTTAGTGTTAGAATAACTCAAAGTGTGTTAGTCGAAATTTTTGGTCTGGTGATTACAAAATGTTGGCTCTACCTCAGGCTGATCTTGATGCTTGCACTGTCTCTTCAAGCTGTGGTTTTGTCTTTAGTATGCCTGGTAGATTTTTGTTGAAAGACAGGGATTATGTATTAAGTAAAAGAAAGGAGGTAAATAAATAGGCCTTTCTTAGGAGATTTATTTTTTCCTGGCTAGTCATTAGGCTGTGTATACTGTAGTTCTCAGTTGCTCTGATGTGCTTGTTTTTTTCTTACCTATTGTGTCTGGGCTTCCTAGATACTTCTTATATCAGGCCTGAGGCTTGCAATTCTGTTGGAATGCTGTTATTACGTAGGAGCCCTATAGATGAGGCTGTAAGGTAGGGACAAAAGGGAGGCCTGAGACAGCCCAGTGATTAATTCTCAGTCTTAGTGAGCCTGTGCCCTGGGCAATGACCCTACAGGTGCTCCTCTGCTCCCCCTCACCCACTTTGGTGAGACAGGAAGCCTAGATGAGGCTGCAGTTGGATGTTTTACTATTGCAGATCAGTTACACTCTGTAAAATAGGTTCCCTTGAGGGAGGCTTTATCAGGTAGAACGAAATCCTCTGGGAAATTTTTGAAATGGCTTCTTTTCCTCTTCCCCCTACTAGAAGGAATCATAAGATTTTTCCCTGATGGTCTCACTGAGGACCTGATCGGGTTCCTGTAGGTAAAACTCAGAAAACTCTGGATTCACCTAAGTTTGGCCCCCTTGCATTTTTAACTTGGAAGTTGGTCCACATCCACTCTCCAGCAATTCATCAACTGTATTTTAAGTTTTCCTTCCCTGATACTGATCCTAGAGGAGGTTTTTGCTCTGGTATGATTCTCCATAGCTGCTTATGTGTCCCTCCAGTTTTAGGACACCCGTTTGCCCATGTTACGTCAATTTTCTGAGTTCAGGATATTTCGTTTTTTCTTGTGAGGATGGAAGTGACAGCTTTCAAGCTCCTTCTATATCAGACCAGAAACTGGAAGCCTTCATTTGTGTTTTGTGTCATTATCGTGGTCTTTATTTTCTTGTTACTTTGTTCATAATATTCCTTTATTCTGCTTTTGTTTTTCCCATTTCCTAACTTTACATGGTTGACCTACTGGTAATGACTTTTTTCTTTCCCTGGGTTTAAGCAGTATATGTTTCCTTTACTGGGCATGAAGTTTCGTGGAGCCCTTTGGCTCCTGTACCTCTGCTCTGGGACTTGTTGACATCAAAAAGCATGTTAAACATATATGAGTGTTTGCAGAATGTTTACAGTCTGCTTCTAATTTTTTAGAACTGAAAGTGCTATCCCTTTTTCTCTTGCCAAGCCAAGTTTCGCTAGTTAATGTTTTGTGAAATAATCATTTTGCTCCCTTCACTAATTTACTAAAGGGAAATATACTTCTGTTACTTGGCTGCTTATCCCCTTACTGGCCTGCATTTTATGTAGAATGTATCGCCACTCCAATATGTTGTCGTGATCTCGTCATACCAGGATTGATTAGAAATGACATAGACTGCTCATTTCACCCCTTCCCTAAGATGAGGAGTCTTTTTACTGTAAAGCTGCACTGGTTTAGGAGCCTTTTCTTTCCTCATGACAGGAGGAAGCCAATGGATTGGTGTTCTTTCACAGAGGTCACTCTTACAGACCCAGGGATTCCAGTGGTCAGGGTTCAGATAGTCGTGGTTGTGTGCCTTCCAGGGGCTGCAAATGTGAGGGAATTTTGGAGTGGAGTCTCTAGAGGGCTGGTGTGTAACTGTTTCCTAGGCCTCACAGGCAATTTAACAGATAAACTGCACTTCACGTTACTTAAAAAATGGTGTCTATTGTTGCAGATATTACATATACTGTAATATTCGCCAATTCAACAAAGTTTACCGTGTATGACTTGATGACATTGATTACGTTCCTCACATTGTGCCGTCATTATGAAATGGAAATCCTAACCTCTTCTCGTTCGGCAAACGCAAGGGTGTGCCGTTCTTGTGTCTGCGAAGGTTTTGCTCTTTGGCATAGGGTAACATTAGATTCTTTTTATTTGAGGATGTATGAATTCATGTTTGTTGAGGGGAGCAGTCACTAATAATTAATGTACAGTTACATCACATCTTGAAATGTGAGGATTGTGTGGCAGTCTGGATTCTCCTGTTTCCTGTCTTATCTAAGCTCTTAAAATTGTGTTCCCTTTGCATGTTTCTGAAAAGGGCAGAAGATGACAGAAGAACTGAGTTTTTGAGGAATAGGTGATTGACTTGTAAAAATTCCTAATTCTCCAAAAGAATTCAGCAGGTGAATCTGTCACCTTCTGATGTCTTCGAGTTCGAGAACATATGATCAGCTCAGGGTCCTGGTTTGCCAGTTTGTGTAGGACCTTGGTCCTGCCATGGCTGTGAGGGGCAAAAGGAAACACTGTCCTTCTGCAGTGTTTTCCACTTGGTAATACCTCAGCCTACCTTTTCCCTTTGCTTTTTGTTCTGTTGAGTGTTCTGGTGGGTCCTATGGAAGGAAGTGGAATTGTTTTGTAACAAGGAAGTGATAGTCTGAATGAGAGTATTTCTCTAATTTCTGCTCTGTGGGTCTCAGTCAAACTGTGGAAAGCTTATTTGTGCTTGTTGAAAGTGTATGAGACAGGATGGAATCGATGAGGCAGTGAATGTAGTTAGTGAAGGGAAGAGACTGATGACTAGCCAAAGGTAAACCTTGGTAAAATGCAGAACTTTGTGTCAAATCCCTTTGAATTCTTAGTTCCCCTGGGCTGTGAGCCCTACCCTTCCTTCTTGTAGACACTGAAGTCCATGGAACCTTGCTGATTCATCATGTATGGAATGTTTTAGGACTCAGTGGTCATTGAGGACGTGGCTGTGGTCTTTAGCCAGGAAGAGTGGGCATTGCTGGATGTTGCTGAGAGGAAACTCTACAGAGATGTGATGATGGAAACCTTCAGAAACCTGACCTCAGTAGGTAAGAAGGGCATCTTTTCTTTTTTTACTTCTTTCTTTAGCAAACAAAAATATTTGACTCATTGACTTTACTCCAGAATCTGGGCTTAGGAATGGGAATAAATGGTTAACTAAATCAGGTGTGCTCCCTTGGTCCATGGAGCTGACATATCCTGGATTCTGGATGAGCATAAAGCTCTTCTTATATTAAAGTGAGTTTTCATTTCTCCTGTGATGAAAAGCCCTGAGGCTTTCTAAGTGTTGTAAGTGTAAGCGTTGGCTTCAGGGTCACTATGGGACATTGAGATGTAGGTGGTTTGGGACCTTGTGGAGAGTTTTACATTATTTATTACAAGTTCAACATGATTATTTTGCTGTATATAAAGTCACACCTGTCTATCGTCAGAGATCCTGAAGAGGAAAATATTGGCTCACTGTCAGGAAAATGTTCATTGCTCTTCACCGTCTTCTGTCATGATGTGCATTTCTCCAATAGGAGCATGTGAGCTATACCCATTTGATTTCTCAGAGAAAAAAGGAAAGATCTGAGTACAGTGAGGATAGGACCCATCCAGGACCCCTGTGTCAGGAAGCAGCAGGAAAGCAGGAATTTTTGGAAGGGCAAGCCCTGTGTGAATGGAATTATATTTGAATTAGTCAGCTAAAAAAACTCCCTTTTGGGTTGTGGAAACTACGTCACAGATACCTGAACTTACTTTTCTGACTTTAGCAGTGTCGTCAAAACCGTGGTCACGGAGAGGAGAGCCTTTTCTTCTTTAATGTTATATTGTGTATCGTGTCCAGTATTTTTCTTCTTCGTTCTCCTAACTACACTTATTTATGTCACCATCACTCTCAGTCCTTATGGAATTATTTCGTAGAAATTGCTTTTTAACCATTGTGAATGTGCTCAATGAAATGTGGTTAAGTCTTTCTTTGTTCACAGCAGCCTTTTTCTCAATAACTCCTCTGTTTTTTATTTCGTATTTTGAACCTCAACTTGAATATTTGGGTCAGTCTCCCAGAACCTTATTGATGGAGGAAAGTTATCCGGTGAAGATACAATGCTGCAATACATAAAGAATAACCCCCAGTTGTCCATGTTAGGAGAAGTCTACAGATGGCATGGCAATGTAGATCACTCTGAAACCCAGGGGAAATATTTGAAGTGAGTGTCATTCAAAGAAGAAAACAGTGCCTCAGGAGGAAGACCAAAAGTGTCCTGACAGTAATGTACACCCATATATATTTATCTATGTATATCAGCACTTTCAGCCAGTATTGTAAATGTTTAGTACTTGCCAAGGTAAACGAGGGCAGTGTATGCATTGCATAGAAAACAAATCTGTTCCCTGTCAGGTTTGGACCCAAGTAGGAAATAGCCAGTGGTGCCCTGCTCAAGAATGGCAACTATTTGTGCTACTTTGAGTATGTGTCACTCTCTGCAGTCCTGCCGGTAATCCAGTTTCCTGCATCAGGCTCCTGAGACTTTTGGTGTCCATGTGGGAGAGTAGATTATTGACAGGACCCTGAAGAACGACATACATTCAAATTGACAGAATGACACACATTCAAATTGACACACACTTGACTGCTATCTTTGAGCGGGGCACAGCTGTTTTTTACCTACTGACATCAAAATTGAATGGACAAAATATTTAGTTTCTATGCAAAGTATTTGCTGCCTTTGTTTCTGTAGGCAGTTCCTGAAGCATTACGAAACATTTTGAAATCTTGATACCTACAAACGCATACGTTCTCACTTTTGACTGTCTCTGTATCTATTTTGCATGTATGATTATGATAAAAAAAATCTAGTATCCGACTATTTTCAGCGTTAATGATGGATATTTGGCGGTAATGAATGTTGAGATGAAAACTAAGTAATGCCGGCTGTGATGCTTAAAATTGTGTCAACATTGCGGAGCCACGATTCTCACTGGTTTATCACTTATGTAATGATATAACTTGGTGATTATGGAATCATGTTGTCATCCTTTATTTTCTGATCTAATGTCATCCTCCATTTTCACATAATGCCAAAATTGCATAACGAGCTGGTCTTTGGAACTTAACCATGTTGATAAATGAGGAGAAGGTGTACACAACACACACAGACGTCTATGTATATGAACATAGATGGAAAAGTATGCGTTTTGGAAATTTGTATATTACAGCATATTCAAATAGATGAGTGAGATACAGAGTATTTGAAACGTATTTCACCTGGACGCGGTTATCGGAAAGCCTCTTATTTTAAGGATACTCTGTGAGAGTAATGGTCGTATCTGTACTAGGGGATTTAACCTAGGAAACATGGGACAAGTCAGGAAAAAAGCAAGCATGTTCTGAATATTTGGTAATGGTGAAATGGGAACACATTAATTTCCAACACCATGTTCCCTATTTTTAACAGCAGTCATACAGTAGAGAACTTCCATGAAAGTAATGAGGGCACTCAGTCTTGGAAAACGTTCAGCTGGATTCCAGATCTTACTGCACTCAAAAGAAACCCTCCAGGAGTAAACTCTTTTGAATACTCTGATTGTGGAAAGGTCTTCATGGATCACTCAGCATATAACCATCATATCAGATCTTCCACCAGATGCAGTGCCTTTCAGGGTAAGGAATGTGGAGAATCCTGCAGCTGTTCCTCTCACCTAACCACTCCTTTGAGAGTTCTTCATGGAAATAGACGCCATAAATGTAAGGTGTCTGGGAAGGATATGATTTGTATGTGAACCCTTAAGAATCCTGTGACAGCACTCACTGGTGAGAAATGCTGCAAATGCAACAAATGTGGGAAAGGATTTTGTAGTTTGTCATCCCTTTGTACACACGTGAGTGGCCATAAGCATGCATGTAAAGAATGTTGTAAAATCTGTAGTCCTTTATCCCTCATTTTACCTAAAAAATGTCCTAACAGAGATAAGCCTTATGAATGTGCGGAATGTGGGAAAGCCTTTTGTTATTCCTCAGCCCCTTAGTATGCATAAAAGAACTCACAGTGGAGAGAAACCTTTTGAATGTAATCAGTGTGGGAAATCCTTTAGTAGTTCTTCATCCCTCAGTGTGCATAAAAGGACTCACACTGGAGAAAGGCCTTATGAATGTAAACAGTGTGGGAAAGCCTTTATTTGTCCCTCTCGCCTCAATTCACATATAAGAACTCAGAGTGGAGAGAGGCGCCTCAATTCACATATAAGAACTCAGAGTGGAGAGAGGCCTCATGAATGTAAGGAATGTGGGAAAGCCTTTATTCGTTTCTCCCACCTCACTTCACATAAAAGAACTCACAGTGGAGAGAAACCTTATGAATGTATACCATGTGGGAAAGCCTTTAGTTGTTCCACAGCCCTCACTAGGCATAAAAAAACACACAATGGAGTGAGGCCTTATGAATGTACAGAATGTGGGAAAGCCTTCATATATTCCTCATGCCTTACTATGCATAAAAGAGCTCACAGTGGAGAGAAACCTTATGAATGTAAACAATGTGGGAAAGGCTTTATTTGTTCCTCCCACCTCACTTCACATATAAGAACTCACAGTGGAGAGAGGCCTCATGAATGTAAGGAATGTGGCAAAGCCTTTATTCGTTCCTCCCCCCTCACTTCACATAAAAAAACTCACAGTGGAGAGAAACCTTATGAATGTACACAATGTGGGAAAACCTTCAGTTGTTCCCCAGCCCTCAGTAGACATAAAAAAACTCACAATGGAGTAAGGCCTGATGAATGTACGGAATGTGGAAAAGCTTTTATTTATTCCTCAGCCCTTACTATTCATAAAAGAACTCACAGTGGAGAGAAATCTTATCAATGTAAGCAATGTGGGAAGGCCTTTATTTGTTCCTCGCACCTCACTTCACATAGAACTCACAGCGAGTTGATTGATTACTCTTAGATCAAAAGTGAGATATTTCATCCTTACAGTTATGCTTTTGAACAGCAAATTTCTGAAAGTTTATAAATAAAGAACAAAGACTTTTAGTGAGAAATTAATACTAACTCAAAGGATCCTCAAACATAATTTATGCCTTTGGGAGAAATGCCAGTTTCATTGTAACTGGGACTGTCCTCATAAGTGTTTGTTACTTTCTCAGTCTAAGCTAAATTTTACCTTTGTTAAAGTCTTTGCTATTACCAATGAGGCTGCAGGGAATAGCATTGAGCAAATGAGGTTTTATATTATTTAATGTTATATCCTTGATGTTATTTTGCAAAGAATAAAATACACTCATCTTATATTTGGATCAGGCTGTTTTGTTTTCATATTTGAAACATTCCTTCCATTCTTATCGTAAACTGTTTTGTCTGTTATAATTAATAACTGTCATATAGTGATAGTTTGAGACTGTGTAAATACTCTGGTTTTCATTGTACTTTGGCCTACCTATGTTAGTATTTGCATATAATTATGTATTATTATTACTGTGGTCTTTACCGGATAATATTTTTTGTTCCAATATCCAATAAAATATATCTATAAATTGGCATTCTGAAAGAAATAGATTTTCTTTCACTCTGATATTTGTTTTTGATTATTCATAATAGTATAGGCAGTGTGCAGATTATGATGGAGTTCCATTCCTAAGTGCGTTTTTTAGTTGAATTTGCACACCGGAACGCTTAGGTACGATTATTTGTATGTAATGTCATTTATTCGGATGTTTTCCTTAGAATATACTGTACAGAGTACCTTTCTATGCATAAAAAAGGTCTAAGAAAACACTTGTAGTTTCAATAAAATATTTTGAACATGATAGTACAGTGATAACAGTAATGACATTTTGATGTGCATTACAAAGTTGTAACCAGGTGTTATTATGAACCTCTGCCACTTTATTGGATTCTGTCTTGATACATTTCTCTCACCTCTGAGTTTGGGAGGCTAGGAGGCTGCCCTCCTAGGCACCGCACATGTGAGCCCCCTTCATCAGGTGGTGGGAGAGGGAAATGCAGAGCATGGACCCTGCCCCTGCACAACCCCTTACCTGAACTTACAGGAGATGTTGGCCTCTGCCCAGCTGCAAACAGTAAGAACGAGCAACACGGAAACACTGTATCACTAGTGGGCAAGGGATCCAGGACTGGAGTTCCTGCAAGAGGGGATCTT
The DNA here is from genome assembly GCF_024166365.1 of Elephas maximus indicus. Taxonomy (NCBI): domain Eukaryota; kingdom Metazoa; phylum Chordata; class Mammalia; order Proboscidea; family Elephantidae; genus Elephas; species Elephas maximus. The sequence goes on along the minus strand of NC_064846.1, from coordinate 179,008,081 downwards.
TGTAATAGGATGAGCCAGATTCAAAAGTCATGGATCAGTCCACTAAATGACTGGGACATGGGCATACAACAGTGAAGATGGAAAGAAGCTGGTATAGACAAAAGACAGTAAAAGGACAAGGGATTTTACATGAGAGTGGAAGAAGATCAACTCCCAAGTGGTACTAGGGATTGAGACTAATTCTGACCTCACTCCTGGAATCAGAGGTACAAAGGGTGTGAGATAAAATTGAAAGCATTGAATTGATTTTTAAAAACCCAGAAGAAATCTCGAGAAAAGAGGCTTTTTCACAAAAAGCAGAATATCCACAAACAAGATCTCTGGGTATTACAGGAAGAAAGGTTTGCCCACTTTCACCCACCTCTACTTTCCTTCTCATGAGTTTTTTTGTCCTCTTTTTCCTTCCATTCCATCAGTGTTTTCCAACTTTTATAGCTCTGCTTTATTCTGTTTATTTTTGTACCTATCTTTAAGTTCACTTTATTTGGTTCCACAATCAACACCTATGAAAGCAGTAGTGAGGAAATCAAAAGACACATTATCTTGGGCAAATGGGCTTCAAGAGATCTCCTTAAAGTGTTAAAAAGCAAAGATGTCACCCTGAGGACTTAGGTGCACCTGACTCAAGCCAGGCTGTTTTGAATTGCCTAATTTGCATTTTAAAGCTGAGCAGTGAATAAAGAAGAGCGAAGAATTGAGGCCTTCAAATTATGGTGCTGGGGGAAGAATATTGACTATACCACGGATTACCGAAGGAACGAACAAATCTGTCTTGGAAGAAGTGCAACCAGAATGCTCCTTGGAAGCAAGAAGGGCAAGACTGCGTCTCACATACTTTGGTCGTGTAGTCAGGAGGAATCAGTCCCTGGAGAAGGACATCACGCTTGGTAAAGCAGAGGTTCAGCAAAAAAGAGGAAGACCTTCAAAGAGATGGATTTACACAGAAGTTCTAACAGTTGGCCCAAGCATAGCAAGTATTGTTAGGATGGCGTAGGACCTAAAAGTGTTCTGTTGTACATGGGATCGCAGTGATTCGGAATTGACGCAATTGCATGTAACAACAACAATCTTTAAGTTCACGAAACCTACTTCGTGCTGTGTATCTAATGATATGAAACCTATCTACCGCTTCTAATTTTGTAATCATGTGTTTCAGTATAGAATTTATGACTGTGTTTAGTTTCTCGTATCTATTCCTGTTGTCTATTTGGTTCATTTCCTGTGTGTCTGATAATTTTGTGGTTCTGTGATGTCATATTTTTTAGATTTTTTTTATTATTTGGAATCATGTTTAAGGTATACTAAAAGAATAAGAGTTGTTCATATATTTGTTATCAAGGCTTAATGGTTGTCAATATGTTAGATATTTCAACTAAGGACATAATTGAAGATATAATTTTTCTTTTTCCAAAGAGCTTTTTTTTTTTTTTTTTGCCAAGACAGGTGTTTGGAGTTACTATTACCAATCTCAGAAACCTTAGATCATTCAGAGCTCAGTATTCCCTTTTGGATAAATCACAGCCAGGCCATGTAGTCTCTGTGATATAATGATATGGCTCCCACTATTGGGAAGCCTGACCTCCAACTTCTGCCGTATCTGTGCCACCATCTTGATCCTCCTGCTACTTATTTCTGTTTTGAATCTTGCAGATTCTAGAAGAACTGGAAGGGCGGGGGAAAGCACGGCTTATTTTTGACAAAGTGTTTTTATGGTACATGTTCCCTCTGATCCCGTCATTTGATGGGTGTAGCTGGGGTACACATTCACATATTTCAAGTGATGTGACAGGTTTTAAGTTACATACACGGGTAGGGTGTTCATTTCCTTTGTAGTAAGAAAGTTTACTTTGAAAGTGAAATGTATTCTGTACCATGACTTAGAGCAGGGTGCAGCAAACACTTTTGTAAAGGACTACATAGTAAACACTTTAGACTTTGCAGCCCAGATATTTAGCTTTGCAAAGCCTTGGCTCTGTCAGTGTATCTTGAAAGCAGCTATAGGCAGTATTTCCCTGAATTGTCTTGGCCATGTTCCAAGGAAATGCTATTTAGAAATGCAGTTGTTGGGGCAGAATTGGCCTGGGGTTGTGTAGTGTGTTGAGCCCGGACATACACAGTAGGTTGAGATATAGGGACCAGGGAAATCAAAGAAGACAGTGTAAAATTCATAGAACAAATCACGTGCAGCTGCTTCTGTGCTAGTTGGACTCACCTAGTAGAAAGGCCAGGATGATTATGTCATCAGGCTCTGCCCTTATCCCTGGCCAATGCTGATGTGATTGTCAGATCCTGAATCACCCAGACTTTCCCCTCTACCAACCTATGCTACCTAAAAAAAGTTGCTTTCCAGTCAACTCAGACTTGTGGCAGGCATTGAGTTTCTTTTGTTTATAGTGATGGAAAGTTTGACAGCAAATACTGGTGATGGTTGCACAACATGATTAATGTAATTGAAGTTACTAAATTATGTATATGAAAATCGTTAAGTTGCTATGACTGTGTAAAAACTCAGGGAGTTAGAAAAAGAAGCTGTTATTTTTGGGTCCACATAACAGGTTTCTATTCCTGGCAGGCCCTTGGATGCCTTTGCATCAGCTGTGGGTCAGAAAGGCAGCTGCTAATCCAGGCTGGATTTTCCCCCAAGCTCGGGCTTAACTGGATGTTAGCTGGTCTAGGATAGGCCGTGGTTGGTTAACAAATGTGTAGAAGGTGTGCCTTATTTCAGCAAAAATGTGGTATTCTCACTATACATTATTGCATCTCAAGATTACTATCTATTATATGTGAAAAAGCACTTGAAAAGAAAGTCATTGTTAGAGATATGTTTGGGTTATATATATATATTTTAAATTAATTTTTATTGTACTTTAAGTGAAAGTTTACAAATCAGTTCAGTCTCTCATACAAAAATTTACATACACCTTGCTATGCACCCCTAATTGCTCTCCTTCTGATGAGATAGCACAGTACTTCTCTCGACTCTCTCTCCTTGTGTCCATTCGGGTAGCTTCTGGCCCCCTCTGCCTTCTCATCTCCCCTCCAGACAGGAAATGCCCACATAGTCTTATGTGACCACTTGCTCCAAGAAGCTCCCTCTTCACCAGTATCATTTTCTATCCCATAGTCCAGTCCAATCCCTGTCTGAAGAGTTGGCTTTGGGAATGGTTCTTGCCCTGGGGTAACAGAAGGTCTGGGGTCCATGGCCTCCGGGGTCCCTCCAGTCCCAGACTGACGGTTAAGTCTGGCCTTTCTACGAGAATTTGGGGTCTGCATCCCACTGCTCTTCTGCTCCCTCAGTTGGGTTATATTTTTGTATTGATTTTATTTAACTTTGCATTACTTTTGTAATTCCATCTCTCAGCCTTATAAAAAAGACTACTATAGTTTGAATGTGGATACTACTAGACTGAATTAAGATTTCTAGAACTCTTGTGTGGAAAACAACCAGTTACATAGTGCTGCTGGTCCAGAATTACAGTGAACCAAAATTAACTACATGGGACTGAATGGACTAAAAGATTACTACGGTTACAATTACTACATCACAGTCAAGCTTTCAGAGCAAAATGTGACAGAGAAACAACATAAACTCATCAGTCTATTGAGTTCAGGTGAAAAGTCAGGCCTGTACTCTTAAACAATGTAACAGAATAGAAAGCAAATAGGGAACCCAGGGTCTTAAAATGTATATGAATTCCTTGGTAAGGTTGACTCAATTCTGCAGAAAAACAGGTCCTAAAGAAAACTTATTAACTTGCCAGAATATCAGATGTATAGATATCAGACCCTGTGAGAAAACTTGAACACCCAATAAGTATTCCTCAAAGAGGAAAGAAAAGACAACGCAAATGGGAACTCATTTTCCCAAAGTGGAAGGAGAAATAGGAGGGATCTCATTTTTCCAAAGTGACCCCTGAAATTACAAATTGCTTCTAGGATATTCAGCGTTTAGTGGTTTCCAACGTAGAGCTCCAGGCTCTCTGGTCATGGATCGTATTCCCCAGGGCGGAAACTTTGCTCTCTGCAAGTCAGATAAAATTCCTAGGAGGTAGTCTGCTTTAGGATTTGGGTCAGTGTTTCGTTTTACAGTGTATGTGCATTGCATAAGAGTTCCCTTTGTGCCTGATGGGCAGCTTAATGCTGTGGCCCATCATACGTCCCAGCTTATCCCAACACCAGCATCTCTATTGGTAGCCTCCTGAAGACAGGCCGCCTCTCAGCTCCTTCAGGAGAGGCTTCTCTTGGCCTCCTTAGGACCGGCTCCTCTTGTCCCCCTCAGGACATGCTCCTGTGTCCCTGCTGTCTGTCACCAGTGACTGCCAGTGGGCTTGGAAGGTTTCCTACTTTTTGTCCATGTTGGTTGACATTTCCTAGGTAAGCTGTAAACAACTTGTGGCTTGATACTTGTTCTCTGGTCCTGGGCTTTTCCCACACTAAGGCAGTAGAAACTTTTAAACTGGTCAGTAAGTTCTTAGCACATCCCAACTCCAAGATCTAGACCCTCTTGCCATATTTAAACCCTCTCCTATAGTTCCAACATGTTGTTGCTTTGTCCCTGGGTGTAATCACCTGTGTGGCCATGTATCCAAGCGTGCTGTAGCATCCTCTGGCTCCTATGAGTGCTTGTATCTGGCCTTCTTACGTGAGTGCGCTTTTCTTTCTGCGGTTGACAGAGTATTCCAGAACACCCGCAGACCCCGTTTGGGGGGAAATTAACACATGCATTCAATGGCCCACACCGTATTTTTGTAAAAATAAATTAACCTTAAAGAACTTTAGTTAGATCCTCGTCTTTGTGCCTCTTACAGATACACATCTCAGGTCATAAAACATCTTTGAGTATGTGCACAGGAAAATGGGAAAATTGCTTCTGTTCTTCAGGGCTGTGTGGACAAGGTCATAGTAACTAATGAATCCTGTGTTGCCTCAAGTTTCTCTGCCTTTGATTTCTCCATTTCTAGAAAGGCACTGCCATTTGTCCTGTTGGTTAGGTCAGAAAAGTGGAAATTACGAGTTTTCTGTCTGCTTTCATCAGTCACTGCCCGTTAAATCAGTCCTCAAGTTCTGCTATTTGTACCCCCAACACGTATGTCAGTATTGCCCACTTTTGGTAACAGATGTTGGTCTCCTTCAATATTTGTTGTTCTTTTGGACTTTAGTCATAGAATTCCTGAGTTTCAGTTCTAACTGTGGTCACCTAGGAATAGCATTTTATTTCCCAGCAGTCCTTGCTTCCAGATGGTACCATGTGACTAAGCTTTCTCAGTGAGCTGTAGCTAAAAGTGTCTCATGTCATTTCTAAGAAATGTCATTAAATGTAGAGAACATACCCCTCTTCAGTATATTAGATTGTTGAATTCTGCATTTCAGTTCATATACGCATTCAAGAAAACCCAGGCGTTTCTCTGTAGAGGAAGTGAAGGGCAGCCATGGCCAGATCCCACACACCAGGGAGAACCACAGAGCCCCTAGGTCCCCAGATAGAGAGCACTCTAGGTTCCTGCACGGAAGCCCTCTATTGAGCATCTAGAGTCCCGGAAACCGGAAGCAGAAGTGAGCGTTCTGGGGGAGCAGCTGTGGACTGGGCAGTCCTGTCCAGGTGTGAGGTCTCTGTCCTAAATGTCCTGCCCCCACCTGCACTCCGCGGCCCCCGCGCCCCTTTGTTCTCTCTTTTTTTTTTTTTTGCAGTCCCATCTGGGCCAGACTCTTCGGCCTCGTCCACCACTGTTCGCTTACACACATGCACAGACTCGTGCACTAACTGGTATCCAGGATGGACATCAGTTTATACACCAAGAAGACATTTGCTCACCGTGTATTGCAGTGCCGTCAGGAAAATGTCTCTGAAAGTTAACGATTTATGCTTATCCAGATATATTTCTGTTTTGTTGTAAAGCTGTATCTGCTTTGTCAACATGAAGTAGACTGTGTGTCAATGTGACGTAAATCAATTTTAATAAGTGAACATAAGCACAGTTAAGGACCTGAAGGCACAAAGTCTTGTCTGAGATACAGGGCTTTACCAGGAGAAGCATCTCCGGGTTGTGTGAATTGAATAGGATGTTTCCTTTGTCTCGTCTCCCTAGTATCCAGCAGGGCTCTAGATCATCCATGGTACTTTTGGAGAATAACAGCCAGGATTAAGAACAAAACTTTAGCATATGAGCAGAAACGGGGTTGTCAGAAATTGAGACATCAAAGACAAATGGACCTGCCTCCTGAGCCTGGCACGTCAGCATTCTGGCTGGCAGCGTCGAGCACGTGGATAATCGATTGTCTCTAACTTTACTCAACTGTGAGCTGTTTGAAATGATATCCGTGTAGGGGAGCCATGAGATATAAATGAGCTAGTGTGTTGAAAACTTTTGAAAAACTTTTCATAAACGGTAGTTGCTCTATATGGGGAATATTTTATCATTATTCTATCGTACAATGAAGGTTAGGGTTTTTGATGTCTTTAAAACATGCACCTGGTCCACTGCAGTGGAGGGGACTATTGGATGTTGCTGCTAGCTCAAAATTTGTTGTGACCCGTCATACCAGGACTGATTAGAGAGGACATAGTCAGCACATTTCACCACTTCTCTGACAAGAGGAGCCTTCTTCCTCTAAAGCCGCTCTGACTTAGCACCCTCTCGCTATGTGAAGAAGCCGACGGATCGGTGCTATGTCACAGAGGTCACACTTACAGACCGGGGGATTCCACATGTCAGGGTTCCGGTAGTCATGGATGTATGCCTCCAGGGGCTGCAAATATTAGAGAATTTTGGAGTGGAGCCTCTGGAGGGTTGGTGGTAATCCTCTCTCCTAGGCTTCACAGGCAATTTTAGAGTTAATCCGTCTGCATTTCAGCTTACTTACAAAATTATATGTTTTTGTTGTAAAAATTAAAACTAATGAACCATTTGCAAATTCAACAGTGTTTACACGTGTAACTTGGTGTCATTGATTATGCTTGTCGTGTTGGGTGGTCCTTACAAAATGGAAGTTGTAACTTCTCAGCAGACACAAGTATATGCTGTTGTCCTTTCTGCAGAGGTAGCCGTCTGTCATCTTATCGCAGGAGAGCGTGTGCGCGTGAGGGCATATGCGTTGATGTTTGTTGAGGGGGCAGTCACTAATATGTAACTGGCGTGCATCCAGTTGCGTGGGGTCTTGGAGTTTGAAAATTGTGGGGAGATCTGGGTTCTCATGTTCCCTGTCTCATCTGAGCTCGTTTTAATTTTTATTATCTTTGCCTGCCTCTGGAAGGGACAGAAAGTATGACAGAACAAGTGAGTTTTTGAAAAATAGTTGACTGAGACATAAAAATCCATAATTCTCTGAGAGAATTTTTTTTTTTTTTAGCTGATGAACTTGTCACCACTTGATCTGCTAGAGTTCAAGAAAATATAATCAGCCCAGGGCTTTGGGTTTCTAATTTGTGCGGGCGCTTGTTCCTCTCATGGTTGTGAAGGTCAGAAGGAAAAACTGCCATTCTGAAGTGTTATCCAGTTGTTAATCCTCACCGTGTGCTTTGGGTTTTGTTGAATGTTCTGGTGGGTCTTAATGCAAGGAGATACACGTGGTGATCTAAGTGAGAGCATTTTTGAAATTTCTGCAATGTTTTCTAACTATCCTAGACCATGAAGAGAGAAGAATAAGACTGCAGTTGGCAGCTTTCAAACTGTGGTGATGTTATTTCAGTGCGTTAGAAGGCCACAAGACAGGACGCAGTCAGTGAGGAGGAAGTGAATATAGTTAGTGAAGGGACGTGGCTGATGCCTGTACTCTCAAGTAGACCTTAGAGCACAGAACTCTGTGTCAAATCCCCTTCAATTCTCAGTTCTCCATGACCGTCAGCCTCAGCCTTTGTCCTTGGACACAGTGGAATACATGGTACCCTCCTGATCCGAATGTATGGGATGTTTTAGGACTCGGTGATCGCCGAGGATGTCGCTGTGGTCTTTAGCCAGGAAGAGTGGCCTTTGCTGACTTGCTCAGAGAACTCTCTACAGAGATGTGATGATGGAAACTTTCAGAAACCTGGCCTCAGTAGGTAAGGATGGCATGACTCTTTTTTTTTTCCCCCTATTTATTTCTTTAGTGAACATAAATATTTTACTCATTGACGATGCTTCTGTATTTGGGCTGAGGAATGGCAGTAAATTGTTAAATAAAACAGGGGTGGTCCTTTGGTCTATGGAGCTCACGTATCCTGGCGTCCCCATGAATATAAAGCTCTGTGTATTAAAGTGAGTTTTTATGTCCTTTGTGATTAAAAGTCCTGAGGCTCTTGCAGCATTGTAAGTGTAAATACTGGCTCCAGGGGTCCCTTTGGGGTACTGAGAGATAAGTGGTGTGGGACCTGGTAGAGAGTTTTATTGTGTTTGTTACAAGACTGATATGATTATCTTGGTGCACATAAACTCACACCTATGTTCAGAGAGCCCGAAGAGCAAAGTGTTGGCTGCATGTCAAGGAAATGTCCGTTGCTCTTCACAGTCCTCCTTTGTGATGTGTGTTTCTCCGTGAACACCATGTCCGCTGTAAGCATTTGTTTTCCCAGAGAAACAGGGAAAAGATCTGAGGACAGTGGAGAGAGGATTCACCCAGGGCCAGTGTGTGGGGAAGCACCAGGAAAGCAAGAATTTTTTGAAGGACTAGCCCTGCCTGGAGGGAATTACATTTGAATCGGTCAGAAAAAGTCTCTACTGTGTTGAGGAGACAACTTTGCAGACACCCGAGCTTACTTTTCTGACTTTAGTAATCCTCACAACCGTGGTCATGGAGACCTTTTGCCTCTTTAAATGTTACATGTGTGTTATGCCCAGCGCTTTTCTATTTAGCTCTCCTAGCTACACCTTTTTTACGTCGCCGTCACTGTAAAATCTCACGGAAGTATTTCCTAGTAAATTGCTTTTTAACCATCGTGAATGTGGTGGAACAGCAAAACGTGGCTGCGTGTTTCTTTGTTCAGAGCCTTTTTTATCCCCTAACAATTCCTTTCTTTTTTTGTTTTATGTCGTGAACCTGAACTTGAATTATGGGGTCAGTCTCTCAAAACTTTAATGATGGGGAAAAGTTATCCAGTGAGTGTACAGTGGTGGGATACATGAAGAATAATACCTCGTTGTCCATGTTAGGAGAAACCTTTGAATTGCACGGCAATAAAGATCAGTATAAAAACCAGGGCAGACATTTGAGGTGAGTGTCATTCAAACAAGAGAAAACAGTGCCTCAGGAGAAAGTCCTAAAGTGTGATGACACGGAAATACATACGTATGTGTGTATATATGTATGTGTATTAGGACTTCACGCATGTTGTTACGATTCAGCTAATGCCAAAGTAACGAGGGCAGCGGATACATTGTAGGGCAACCAAATATGTTGCCCCTTTGCTTTTTTTTTCTGCATTTTTTCTTTTTGTACTTTAGATGAAGGTTTACACAACAGACTAGTTTCTAATTACACAACTAATGCACATACTGTTTTGTGACATTTTCTGCCAACCCCACGACATGTCTCCCCTTCTTAACCTTGGGTTCTCCATTACCACCTTTCCTGTACCGTCATGCCTTCTTGTCATTGCTCCTAGGCTGCTGCGCCCCTTTAGTTTCTTTTTTGGTTTATGGGCCTGTCTAATCTTTGGTTGAAGGGTGAACCACAGGAGTGACCACATTACTGAGCTATATGGGTGTCCTGAGGCCATACTTGGGGTTTCGTGTGTTTGGATTTTGACTCAATTAGCAAACAATCAGTGGTGCCCTGCTCAAAGATTCTGGTGGACTGCGCCACTTTGGATGCGTGTTGCTCTCCACATTCCTACCAGAAAAGCAATCTCTTGCATCAAGCTCCTGAAAGTTTCAGGATCTGTGTGGGTGATCGGAATTATTGGCAAGACTCTGAAGAGAAACACACATTCGGTGTGGCATACAGGCCACCATTTGTGAGCAGAGTGTTGGTCTTTGTTTCCTGTTTGGATCAAAATCACAGGACAACAAGCTTGGTTGTTGATGGAATGTGTATACTGTCTTCATTTATGTTGTCAGTTCCTGAACTGTTACAAACCGTTCTGAAGCCTTGATGTATAGTAATAAATACACCTCCTCCTCACTTATTGACTATTTCTGTACCCAACATTTTACATTTAAGACAATAGTGAAAAATCTACTCTCCGACTATTTTCCACATCAACAACATACATTTGCAAGTAAACAACGCTGAGGTGCAAGGCAAGAGTAACACTGGCTATGATGGTTAAGATTATGTGTCACTTTGGCTAGGCCGTGAATCTCAGTGGTCTGGCAGTCATGTAAGGATATACTTTGGCAGTTATGTAACGATATAGTCATCCTCCATTTTATGATCTGATGTGGTTACCCTCCGTTTTGGCACAATGACCCGATCTTTGGAATCTCAAGGTTGATACGTGAGTAGAAGGTGTATGTATGCATGTGTAGATATATCTATGTATGTATAAATGAATCTAGCTGTATGTGTGTTCAGAGAACTTTCATAACACAACATATTTAAAAAATGAGTCAGGTTTCGAGTATTTGAAACATATTTCACTTGGATACAATGATCAGAAGTTTCATGTTTCAGAAAAACAGTGACATAATGGTAGTATTTATCATAGACGATTTAATCTGTGAAACATGAGACAAATCAGGACCAAAACCATGTACTTTCACTGTGTTTGGTAATAGCGCAACGGAAAAAATTCACTTCCAACGCATGTTGGCTATTTTTAATAGAAGTCATACAGCAGAGAACCTCCATGAAAGTAACGAAGGCAATCAATGTTGGGAAGCCTTCTGTTGGATTCCAGATCTTACCGGACTTAAAAGAAATCCTCCCGAAGTAAATCCTTTTCAATGCCATAACTGTGCAACAGCCTTCATGGATCACTTACCACATAACCATCATACCAGATCTTACAACGGACGCAGTACCTGTCAGTGTAAGGAATATGGAGAAGCCTGCAGTTCTCCCTCTCTGCCAACCACTCCTATGAGAACTGTTAATGGAAAGAAACCCAATAAATGTAAGGTGTTTGAGAAGGACTTCATTTGTATCTCAACCTTTAGGAATCTTGTGATGAGACTCACCAGTGAGAAATGCTGTGAATGTAATGAATGTGGGCAGGATTCCTGTAGTTTCTTATCCTTCTGGACACATGTAAGAGGTCAGATGAGTGAATGTCAAGAATGTCTTAAAACCTATAGTCCTTTATCCCTAATGTTACATAAAAATTTTCTTAATATGGAAAAACCTTATGAATGTAAGGAATGTGAGAAAGCCTTTAGATGATTCTCACACCTCATTCTACATGAAAGAACTCACAGTGGAGACAGATCCTATGAATGTAAGGAATGTGGGAAAGCCTTTAGTCAGGCCAAATACCTCACTCTACACAGAAAAACTCACAGTGATGTGAGGGCTTATGCATGTGAGGAACGTGGGAAAGCCTTTAGATGGCCCTCAGTTCTTACTGTACATAAAAGAAGTCACAGTGGAGAGAAGCCTTATGAATGTAAGGAATGTGAGAAAGCCTATATTCAGGCAAAATGCCTCATTAAACACAGAAGAACTCACAATGATGTGAGGCCTTATGAATGTAAGAAATGTGGGAAAACCTTTAGGTGTTACTCAGCCCACTGCTACACATAAAAGAACTCACAGTGGAGAGAGACCCTGTGAATGTGAGGAATGTGGGAAAGCCTTTAGAGGGCCCTCAGTTCTTACTGTACATAAAAGAAGTCACAGTGGAGAGAAGCCTTATGAATGTAAGGAATGTGGGAAATGCTTTAGTTATCCCTCAGGCCTCACTAGACATATAAGAACTCACAGTGGAGAGAAGCCTTATGAATGTAAGGAATGTGGGAAATGCTTTAGTTATCCCTCAGGCCTCACTGCGCATAAAAGGACTCACAGTGGAGAGAAACCTTATGAATGTAAGGAATGTCGGAACGTCTTTACTCAGGCCTCACACCTCACAACACATATAAGAACTCACAGTGGAGAGAAGCCATGTAAATGTAAGTAATGTGGGAACACCTTTAGTCAGCCGTCATCCCTCATTAAACATATAAGAACTCAGAGTGGAGGCCTTATGAATGTATGGAATGTGGCGAAGCCTTTCGGTGGTCCTCATGCTTCAACAGACATATGAGAACTCACAGTGGAGTGAAATCTTAGGAATGTGGGAAAGCCTTTAGTCAAGCCTCACACCTCAGTAAACACACGAGAACTCACAGCGGATTGACATGTTAGGAAGGTAAGGAATGTGGGAAAGCTTTTCGTTCTTACACCTGACTGTACACATAAGATCTCACAGTAGAGAAAGCCTTTATGAACATAAAGATTGGGAGAAAGTCTTTAGACATACCTTATCCCTCATTAAAGAGAATTCACAGTGGAGGGAGTCCTTATGAATGTAAGGAGTTTGGGAAAGCCTCTTGTGATTCCTCAGCCCTCACTATGCATAAATGAACTCACAGTGGAGAAAAACCTTATGAATGTGCCAAATGTTTTCTATTTCAATCATTTCTCCTATGTTTATTAATGGAAATTTGCAAGAAATATCTTTACCTTCTCTCCCCTTTATCTTTTAAATTGTTTATAGCAGTACAGGCAGTCCCCCAAATTATGAACGAGTTCTGTTCGTAAGTCTGTCCTTAAGTCAAATTTGTGCGTCCGTCAGAACCTTTAGGTACAGTTCGTATCTAACATCAGTTAGTGAAGTGTTTGCCTTATTATGTAATAATAGTAGACTTTTCTATACGTAAAACATTAAAGGGACGCTTGATACACTGAAACATCTTTAAGAAGATAATACTACAGTATTAACGTTTTGATCACTTTGCAAAGTAGCACCCGTTTCTTATTTCGAACCTTTGCCACTTCCTTGGATTTCCTCTTGGTACGCCCTCCTCACCTCTGACTTGGTGAGGCCAAGAGGCCGCCTGTGTGGGCACTGCCCATTTTTGCTATGCCAGGTGTGTGGACTTGCTGCTAACGTCAGAGACCTTCAGACGTTTGGAACGTGAGATTCCCATTTGGGTGACTCACGACCAGGCCACCAAGCCCTTGTGTTGTATTCCTATGGCTCCCACTTTTGGGATGCTTGGGCGCCTATTTATGCCCCTGCATATGAACCTCGTTTCCATAGTTTTCTAAGTGAGTCAGCCCCGTCTTGATAAAGTTCAGCCAAAATGCTTGACTGCCCTCTCTCTTATTCCATATTTTTCTGAATTTCGTCTGGCAGTTCCTCAGTATCTTGTTTAATACTTTAATGAAGATGTGTCTTACTCCATCCAGACTTTTTAAGGTGTCATCTCTGGAAGACTTGGTCCAGTCTACTGAAAGTGGACATCTCCTTTGTCATTTGAACATTTATTAAGATTTAGCATATATACCTATACTTATAAGGAGCCCTTGTAGCGCAATGGCTAAGATATGGCAGCTAACCAAAAGATTGGCAGTTTGAATCCTCCAGCCACTCCTTGGGAAGCCTTTGAGGTAGTCCTGCTCTGTCCTATAGGGCTGCAGTGAGTCAGAATCGACTCAATGGCTATGGGTTGGGAGCCCTGGGGACATAGTGGTTAAGAGCTCAGCTACTAACCAAATGGTCGGCAGTTCAAATCTACCAGCCGCTCCTTGGAAACCCTATGGAGCAGTTGTACTCTGTCCTATGGCATTGCTATGATTATGAGTTGAAATCGACTTGATGGCAGCGGGTTTTTTTTTTTTTGCCTATGGCTCTATCTTTATTGCTCTGTCAGTAGTATAGATTTTGTTGTTTGTGGTGTGTGACTTCCAGTTAATTCCAACTCATAGTGACCCTATAGGTCAGAGTAGAACTGCTCCATAGGGTTTCCAAGGCTGTAATCTTTACAGAGGCAGAGTGGCACATCTTTCTCCCGAGGAGGGGTGGTACGTTTGAACTGCTGACCGTTTGGTTAGCAGCCATGTGCTCTTAACCACTGTACCATTGTGGCTCCACATTTCGACTAGGGAGTTAAAAATGTTGCAAAGTGGAAAGAAGTAAGTAAAAGAAGCCACTCCAGAAGTGCCACATAGTGTATGATTCCAAGTCTGTGAAATTCTGGAAAACTCAAAACTGTAGAGTCAGTACAAAGATCAGTGGTCAAAAAGGGCTTAGGGAGAGGGAGGCAGAATGAATAGAGGGAACACTAGGCATTTTTAGGGCAGTGTAAGTATTCTGTAGGGTACTGTAATGATGAACACATGACATACATCTGTCAAAACCCATATGACTGTATAACACAAAGAGTGAACCGTGATGTAATCTATGGACTTTAGCTAATTTTATAATGTATTAATATTAATTTGTTCATTGTAACCCATGTGTCCCACACCAGAGGAATGCAAGATGGTAATGACATTAGAAACGCTGGGTGTCGGTGGGGTGCACGGGGACTCTATACACAATTTTTCTATAAACATAAACCTGTCTGAAAATGAAGTCTGTTTGAAAGCAGTCAACAAAAATGTGGTATCCAATTTTCGTTTTAAGTTTTTGTATAAGAAAGAGTGCATAATCTGTCAAAGGCCCTTTTGTGTGAACTGACTAGACATCATTTGGTCTAATTTTTGTTTTTTATAACTGAATTAAAAAAATTGTGATAAAATATATGTAATGTAAACTTTGCCATCGTAACCATCTTAATTATGGAAATGCAGTAAGTACATTCACAGTGTTGTGCAGCCGTCACCCTTATCTATGTCAAAAAAAATTTTCATCACCCAAACATGCTTTGTACCCATGTAGCAATAACTCCTCATTTCACCTCCCTCCAACCCCTGGTAACTGTTTATAAACTTTGGTCTCTCTGTATTTGTCTGTTCTTGACATTTCATATAAACAAAATCATACAATGTTTGCCTGGGGTATTTTACTTTGGTGTCTGGCATATTTTACTCAGAATGTCTTCAAGGTTCATCCGTGTCATAGCATGTACCAGAATTTCCTTTCTCTTGAGGGTTGAATAATAATACTCCATTGTATGTATATATCACATTTTGTTCATTACTGGTTTGATGGGTACTTGGGTCGTTTTCACCTTTTGTCTACCGTGAATAATATTTCTATGAATATTCATAGAATGTTTGAGTCCCTGTTTTCCATTCTTTTGGGTCTATACCTAGTGGAGTGGAATTACTGTGTCGTAGGTAATTCTCATCTATGGGTTGCTATGGGTCAGAATCAACTCAACGTCAATGGGTTTCATTTTTTTGTGTTTTGGATTTTTTGGTGGGGGTTGGGGTCATTCTGTGTAACTTTGTTATTTGTTGTTTTGTGCTCAGGGTTCCAGTCGCCTGAGGATTAATTCTCTTACTAACATTCCTGGTAATAGCCATTTAGGGCTACCACAATATCTTGTGGTGCAAAGATTTAAATGGCGGCGGCACTCTCCACCCATGCATAATTGGAGCAGCCTAGGCTATTCACATGGCAGAATCGGGTGCTCAGAGTAAGAGGAGACATTCAGGCCCCTGGAGTCCTAGGCTGGGACCTGGCACATGCTAGTTTTTATTATTACCCAAAGTAAGTTGCCAAGAAAAGTAGTCGCTCATCAAGTCAGTGCCAACTTATGGGGACCCCGTGTCTGTCAGAGTAGAAATGTGTTCCATACGGTTTTCTATGCTATGACATCTTAGGTCTTTTGGGCAGTCTGGCAGTTCTTATTCTAGGCATTTTCTTACGAGGCCTTCTGAGGCACATGTGGGCAGGTGAAAACGGGTTTCTGGTCTTGGTTGGCTCCCACATGCACCTGCATTAGCTGAGGGTCCAGGAGGCAGCTGCGTCTCCAGGCTGGGTTCTCTCACGAACTTGGGCTTGGCTGGATGCTGGGTGATCTAAGATGGCCCTGGATGGGATGACTGGGCTCCGCTCCATGAGATGTCTCTTCCTCCAACAGGCAGCCCAGGCTTTTCCCGTGATGAGGTGGGAGCCCAGAGTGAGAGGGAGCATGCGGCATTTCTTGAGGCGACAGAAGCAGACAGAAGCCGTCGTGGATAGAAGGAAGTTGTCTAGCCCTACAAACAGCATAAAAAGCCCATCTGAGGCAGCCGTCATAACCGAGGACTGTGCTGTGTCTGGATGTTCAGTAGCATCTTTAAGGTGGTGGTGGAGGTGTAACCGATGTCCGCAGAGGACAGCCTGGAGAGGGACAGTACGTGCAGTTGGAGATGGGAGTCTGAGATGATGCCTGGGTTGATGGTCAGGTCCCGCATGAAGGTGACCACCTACATGGACAGGAAGGCCCGGACAGGAAGGGATGCAATTCTGGTTCCTCTGAAAATCCCAAAAGAAGAAAACTGGAAGTTCACACATCATATTTTGGCTCCATGCGTTCATATTGAGTACGAGGAAAAGTTTAAGGAAAAAAAGGACTGATTTTCATGCAGACATTACGAACCTAGGAGTAATAGAAGAGTTTCTATTCTGAGGTAGATGGATGATTGTAGATGGTATCCTCTATTTTGTTTATGGGTCTGCTCCTCTCTAGGGAATACCTAGTGTCATTTCTGAGTAGCGAATTCTTGCGTGCCCACCCAGCCATTGCCCGAAGCACTCATGTGTTCTATGGTCTCTAAGAGAAATTCATCTGAGGAATATATGTTGAGCGCTAACTATGTGCCAGGCACTGTCTAGACAATGGGTATACAGTGCTGAAAAGCAGAAGTCCTTACAATCCAATGGTGGAGTCGGTGCGCAATCAAATAACAACATAGTATTGTAACATCAGATTGTTGACAAGTATTCTGGAGGAAAAGAAAGCAGGTGAAAAGCCGAGATTGAACAGGGGTTGCTATTTTTTGCTGGATGTTCAGGCAAGATCAGTAGACAAGGCAGCGTGTAAACAGAGGCCTCAAGGATGAGCGTGCAGGAGACATGAAGATACTTGGGAAGTGTGTGCCGCAGAGGGTGCAGACAGAGCAAAGTCCCCGAGAAAGGGGTTTGTTTAAGATGTTCAAGGCCGGAAGGCAGGCAGTGTGGTGAGAATGTGTTTAAGACAGAGATACGAGATGGTGAAGAACAAGGTGGCCTTGCAGCTACTGAGACTTCAAGAACACAGGTTGTCCCTCACCTACTAACTGGACCTCTTGTACTATTAATTAGGTTGAGTTGGGTCCTCTCTTTCCATTTGGTTATTATTTGAGTTTCTGTGTTCCAGGAGACATCTTTTTGGATATATGAGCGCAGGTTCCCTTTCTCTGAAGGCCGCTCATGCTGAGTATAGTGCTCATACACACCCAGCACACCGTGGCTTCCCGAGGCTCTGTGAGTGCCATGCTCTTCCCACCTCCAGCCACACAGATTAGGTCAGGATTGGACTCATCACAGATTGACAATATCAGATTATCTTTCCCCTAAAGATTGTAGAAATGGTATCCAGATAGTCCAGTCGGGAAGCCTCGCATGGACCTGCAAACTTGGGCTCGTTTTGCCGTGGTCATTTTCTACCCTTGATTTAAAGAATTCTAAAAACGGCTCAGTAAACAGAGAGCAATGTAATGGACATGGAGTCAAATACATAAGTTTAGGTAGTCTCTGAGAGTCTGCGATGAAGAGGAAGGTTCCAATCCTGCAGCATTCAAATCCTGCTTACATTCCCAGAAAAACTACTAGAAGAGCAAAAATAAACTTATCCATATAAGACAAAAGGAGTGCTATCTTTACAGTATCAAGACACCTTAAAGACTGAACACCCCAGGAGAAAAGGAGCAAAAAGCAGTAAGCCGGCTTTTCCAAAAGATAAAGTGTGAAGTACAACCAAAGTGAGGAATTGTTAAATGAAATGTTAGAAGACTTCCCGTATGATACTAAAGACACGACTTTCGGAATCACACAAACCTGGATCTGTATCTCATATCTAATACATGTTAGGTGTTTGCACTTGGGCAGACACAGAAGCATTCTGATTCTTAATATCTTTGACTCTGTAGTACACCAACCGTGTTCCTGTCGATTCCAACTCGTAGCAACCGTATAAGACAGAACTACCCCATACGGTTTCCAAAAAGTGGCCAGTGGATTCAAACTGCCAGCCTTTTGCTTCGCAGCCATAGCTGTTAACCACAATGCCACCAGGGCTCCTCCCTCTCTGGTGGGGGTATTACTATCCATCCTCTGTTGGTTACACACACACCCGTTGCCGTAGAGTTGATTCTGACTCATATCGACCCTGTAGGACAGAGTAGAACTGCCCCATAGGGTTTCCAAGGAGCGCTTGGTGGATTCAAACTGTTGACCTTTTGGTTAGCAGTCATAGCTTTTAATCACTATGTTACCAGGGTTTCCCTTAGTTGGTTTTTTTAAAATTCATGATTGTAATCTTTTGGAAGTAGATGACCAGGCCTTCCTTCCAAGGCACCTCTGGGTGTAATTAAACTGCTAGCCTTTCGGTTAGTACCCACGTGCTTAGCCTCTTGCACCACCCAGGGACTCCTTAGTCCATGAACGGTGATGACATGGGGCTGATTGTTTTTCCTGCGTCTCAAATCTCTCCACTCTTTCCAGATCTCGGTGCCCCAGCCTCCAGCCTTATTTCAGTTCTTTATCATTTTCCCCAGCAATCCCAGGTTGGCAATCGTTCAGCCCGATATTCACATTGACCCAGAGACATTGTAGGATCACTCAAGGGAATTGTTAAACAAGCTTAATTTTTTAAAAAGGGGAAAGAAAAACATTTACTTGTTGCGTTCCCCAAGCTGAGGGTGAGGGTTGCAATGCTCCTTTTCCTATGCAGCCACCCCCCCCCGCCCCCTGCCGCCACACACACACCGGATGGGATTCGCAGTCCACAAGGTCAGGCACCAGCAGGACCACCCACGCCCATCCCTGGAAGATCCATTTGGGATTGTTCCATTAGGAAACTGTCATCCAGAGAGTGAGTGAGTATTTGAACTTCCACTAGACATCTTTTAAATATTGCAGTGGAAGGGCGGGGTCTTTTTTGTGGTACATACCTAAATGGACATATGGGGAGGGCGGAAATTTTAAAATTTTTAAAAATTGTTTAAGGAAAAGTGAGACTATGCCACCAATGAACCTGCGGGTCCAGACTTGAGGATGGTGGCTTGACGGGTTTACAGAGCTGTTAAGGTGTGATGGTGCAGTGAAGGTGAACCTAGGCTTTGGAGTCAGACACACTGGTTCGAATCCTATTCAGGCACTCACTAGAGGTGTAATCTTAACCCCAGTTTCTTTTTTATTAAAGTATGAATTGCTCAGTTACTTCTGTATACAAAGGCTAAATGGATCTTGGTGAAGGACAGTGGCTTGTTATTTACGTAACCAGGTAGTCACGCCAATATATCTGCTGTCCCAGATGTCTTTTCATTGCTGGAACAAAGCAGTACAGTCCTTAGCACCTGGTATGCAGGTATTTCCCTGGTAAATGTTTTTACTGTCTATTTGCCCTAGTAAATCCCCAAAGAAGATGTTTGCTTTTAGGGGACAGGACCAAAACACCTTCCCTCTGCCTTCTCAGGGATATAGAAACTCTCCAGGACTCTGTCACGGCTCCCTCTGCAGAGATTGATCACTATTTTACTTCACAAGACAACACACTGGTCCACTATGACATCGATGGTGTTACGCTGACTTGGATGGGTTTGATCAGGAAGTAGCAACACTTCTAGACACCTTGGTAAGACAAATATTGACCAGTGGGTAGGACATAAAGACCTTGTTATGGATTGAATTGTGTCCCCTATAAATATGTGTCAACTTGGCTAGGCCGTGATTCCCTGTATTGCGTGGTTGTCCTCCTTTTTGTCTTCTGTTGTAATTTCGCATGTGTTGTAAATCTTAACTTCTATGATGGTAATGAAGCCGGATTAGAGGCAGTTATGTTAATGAGGCAGGACACCACCTACAGGGTTAGGTTGTGACTTGAGTCACTCTCTTTTAAGATATAAAAGAGAGAAGCTCGCAGAAAGGAGAGGGATCTCATACCACCAAGAAAGAAAGGCCAGGAGTGGAGTGCATCCTTTGGACCCGGGGGTCATGCGCTGAGAAGCTCCTAGATCAGGGGAAGGTTGAGGACAAAGACGTTCCCCCGGAGCTGACAAAGTCTTCTCCTGGAGCGGGCGCCCTGGATTCAGACTTCCAGCCTCCCAGACTGTGAGAGAATAAACTGCTTGTTAAAGCCATCCCCTTGTGGTATTTCTGTTATAGTCGCACTAGATAACTAAGACACCCCCTAAAAATCCATAGATCTGCCACCTTAGTGAAATTTCTGGGAGTCCAGGGTCTGCAGCATGGTGACGTGTCCTTTCCAATGTGAAGGACACATTGCTGCATCTGTTCCCTGCTGCCACTGGGAACAAGGCACCAATCCTAGTGGCCTCTTTAGTTTTTGGAGACAACATGCACATGATTTGGGCCAGCTCTACTGACCCATTTTCTGAGTAACCCTAACGTCTACCAGTTTTGAGTGGAGCCTCTGATACAATTTCAACAGGAAACAACATTTTCCAAGCGTTTGCAGGTCCTTCAATCATGGCGTTTTAATCATGAATGTATCAAAACATTTTTGGCTCATCCTAATTGTCTTAGTTTTCTACACCATTTTCTTACCAACCTTCACTAGGACATGGAATTCAGCAAGCACATAGAAGACCTGGACATCACCATCGCCGCCAACCATGTTGACCTTTTGCGTGCCATCGAGTCCATTCCGACTTCTAGTGACACTCTATGACAGATTAGAACTGCCCCATAGGGTTTTGTGGGCTGTAATCCTTATGGAAGCAGATAACCAGGTCTTTCTCCCTTGGAGGAGCTGGGTGGGTTTGAACCGCCAATCTTTCTGTTTAAGCACTAAGAGCTTAACGATTGCAGTTTTTCTGTAAACATAAACTTCTCTAAAAATAGTCTATTTAAAAACAACAAAATACGTTACCCTTTTTTTAAAAAGGTTTTATAGCAATGGCTGCATAATCTTTTGAACTTTCTTATATTTTCTGTGAACTGACTAGACATCATTTGTTTTTTTTTCCATTAAACTTAATATTGTAAAATACATGTAATGTAAATTTTGCCGTCTTAAGGTACATTCACAAGACTGTGCAAGCATCACCCCTACAGATAATGGATGATACGCAGATAGGTAGATATATAGATACAGATAGACACAGATAGCTAGATAGACGGATGATGGATGGATGGATGGATGGATAGATGGATGATAGATGGTCGGTGGATGGATTGATGAATGATACGATAGATATATAGATAGATGATTGACAGATAAATGATAGGTAGAGGGTAGATCGATAGAAGGATGCACAGATTGATAGATGGTAGACAGACATGATGGATGGATGCATTGAGGATGGTAGATATGTAGATAGATGGTTGATAGATGATATATAGAAGATGGACACCAGACAAATAGATGATTGATAGATATAGATAGGTGATGGGTAGATAGATGGATGATAGATATATAGATAGATGGATGATAGATATATAGATAGATGGTACCTACCTATCTACCTGCCTACCTTAGAAACAAGGACGGTGAGACTTCAGCTCACTTCCTTTGGGCATCTTATCAAGAAAGACCAACCGCTAGACAAGGACATCATATTCGGTAAAGTGGAGGGTCAGTAAAAAACCCTCCATGAGATGGATTGACACAGTGGCTGCAACGATGGGCTCAAATGCACCAACGATCATGAGGACGGCGCAGGACTGGGCAATGTTTCATTCTGTTGTACATTAAATCGCCATGAGGCAGGAGTGACTCGAGAGCAGCTAACAACAAGAACAAAAAGTTTTCAACGTTTGTCTATGATTTAACGACGTGGATAACTTTTTTTTTTCAGCCTTAGTAGTGTTCACTGGGTTAGTGTTTTACAGAAGGCAAATGATTGGCAGTATCTCCAGAAATTCCAGTAATGTTACCAATGACAACAGCAACTACAGACTGAGTGCTTAAAAGCACATGTCACGCTGAGCTGTGTTCTGTATCCTATTTCATTCTCTGAAAAACCCTGCAAGCACGCATCATGATAAATTCTTTTTGTAGATAAGGAAAAAGGGAAGGAAAGTTTATTTTTTATTGGGATGCTTCAGAGGAGGGCTTTTTAAGCAATGGGCTGTGTTCCATTCATGAGATGGGGCTGTTTACAAAAAAGCACCACAATCGGATGTTTAAAAAAAAATGCTGATTACAGGTCTGAGAGGAGCAGGCATACAGTGTTTCTAGCAAGCTGTGTTTTCCCAGAAAACAAGGAAGTGGCCAGAGACCAATGGGGGTGGTCCAAAGTTATACCAGCTGCTGCTGAGTGGACCCTGGCTCATGGTGCCCTCATGGGTGCAAAGTAATGGTGCTCCACAGGGTTCTCAATGACTGGTTTTTTGGAAGTAGGTTGTGAGGACTTTCTTCTGAGGTGCATCTGGGTGGACTCGAACCTGCAAACTTTGAGTCAGCAGCAGAGTGTGTTCACCATTTGCATCACCCGGGGACTCCAAAACCAAGTGCCATCTAGCAGATTCTGACTCACGATGGCCCTGGATGTGTCGGGGTAGAACTCTGCTCCACAGTGTTTTCAAGGGCTGATTTTTTGGAAATAGGTTGCCAGGACTTTCTTCCAGTGTGCATCTGGGTGGACTCAAACCTCCAGCCTTTGAGTTAGCAGCCCAGTGCACTAACTATTTACATGGCACACACACATCACACACCTAAACCAGTTGCCATTGAGTTGACTGTGACAGCAACCCCCGTGTGTCAGGTACAGCTGTGCCCCACAGGGTTTTCAATGGCTGGTTTTTTGAAAGTTGATCTCCAGGCCTTTCTTGCGAGGTGCCTCTGGGTGGACGCCAATTGGCAACCTTTTGGTGAGCAGCTGAGCACGTTAACTGTCTGTGCCACACCCACTGCTGTCGAGTAGATTTCAACTCATAGGGACCCCTTGTGGCAGAGCAGAACTGCCCCATAGGGTTTTCTAGGCTGTAATTTTTATGGGAGGAAATCGCTAGGTCTTTCTCCCGAACAGCTGCTCATGACTTCAGACTGCCATCCTTTAGGTTAGAAGCCAAGTGTTTAATGTTTGTACCACCTAAGGCTTCCATATACACATATAAAAACCAGATAAAAAATCAACCAAACCCGATGCCCTTGAGTCAGTTCTGACTCATAGTGACCGTATAGGACAGAGTAGAACTCCCCCTTATGGTTTCCAAGGAGCACCTGGTGGATTCGAACTGCCGACCTTTAGGTTAGCAGCCGTAGCTCTTAACCGCTGCGCCACCAGGACTTCCATGTAGCATATACATACATATGTAGTCAGTTGTAGTCAAGTCCACGCCAAGTCATGGCACCTCCATGTGTGTCAGTGTAGACCTGAGCTCCACAGGGTTTTCAATGGCTGCCTTTTCAGAGCTAGGTTGCCAGGCCTTTCTTCCGAGGGACCTCTGGGCAAACTCAAACGTCCAACCTTTCAGTTAGCAGCCAAGCACGTTCACGGTCTGTACCACCCGGGTGCTCCAGCAATTCTGAGAATGCATTTAATAAGTCTACTGTAGGAAAAAGGCGACCACGCGTCTTCTTCCAAGCAGAAAACGTTCCTGATTTCTCGCAACATATGCAAACACAAACCAGACAGAGACACTACTGCTGTTTCAAAATTTTAATTTAAATGTGTTAGCGTTAGTCCAAACGTGATAATGCACGTAGAATACAGAATTCCGTGTGGAACTTAGACCTTGAGACGATTGACCAGCGGCCCTGAACAAGCATTCATTCTCTTCTCCAGAGAAACCAAAACAGAGTCACTCTTCTCTGCAGTCTTCCCTCTGGATTCGTCAGGCGGAGACTTGTGTTATTCACAGCCGACACCATAGCTCACGGCACCTGCGCTCTGTCTCTGACCTGTACACTGGCTTTGATTCCCGCCGCATCCCAGTCCACCCGAGACTCTGCCTCTATGGCCCTGTTAAGTCAGCCCCTGAAACATCTCGTACGCACTGCTAATCCAGACCGCAAATCACCTCCCAGAGGGAAACGAACCCTCCAGAACACATGCCTTCCGCACATGAATGCCACAAGCAAAGAAACACAAGGGAAATTTCACCCAAATTCCCTGTTGGCTCCAAAATAATTTGCTTCAGGACTGAAGACACCCGGTTAATCAAACTATCTGACATAGTCCTCCAGCTTTTTCAAAACCTGGGTCTAATTCATCCTTTGCTTTTTAATACTGAAAAACAAACAAAAAAAGATCTGTTGCCATCGAGTTGACTCATGGCGACCCCATGTGGCAGAACAGAACTGTACTCCGCAGGGTTTTCAGTGTCTGTTTTCTTGGAAGCAGGTCACCAGGCCTTTCTTCTGAGGCACCTCTGGGTAAACTCGAGCCTCCAGCCCTTCGGTGGGCAGCTGAGTGCGTTCAACGTTTGCACCACTCAGGGATTCTGAAAACGAGTTGCCATCAAGTCGACTCCGACTCATGGCACCCCCACGTGTGTCAGAGTAGAGCTGTGCTCCACAGGGTTTTCAATGGCTGGTTTTTTCCGAAGTAGATTGCCAGGCCTTTCTCCCAAGGCACTTCTGGGTGGACTTGAACCTGTAACGTTTAGGTTGGCAACCAAGGGCTTACCCATTTCCACCACCCAAGGACTCATACTTAATTTTGCAAATCACACTTCCTTCTCTTTGTTATGCTGATTTCCGTTTTCGATTATAATGGCTGTGGCTGCGAACTGGAGGCCCAATGAGATGTTACAACACAGTATGTCATCAACACAGAAAAATAGGATATTTCTGAAGACGAGGCTCCCCTGTGGAATAAAGTGTCCTGCCTTATAAAACGGAGAATTCTCCTGTGAGAGCTGGGTTGAACGGCTTGGAGAACACAGTGGCTCCAAAGGTCATTTAGACTGAGGTAGTGAGGCTGAGAGATAGCAAGCTAGACCAACCAAATTGCCATCAAATTGACCACAGATTGGCTTATCTTTAAATGAAGAACGTCTCCAAGTCCTGTTACTATGAGTGAGCTGTTGATTGAAATTAAAAACAAACAAAAAAAGCCACACCAAACCACTTGCCGTGGAGTGGATTCTGACTCATATCGACCGCATGTATGTCAGAGTAGAACTGTGCTCCATAGGGTTTCGATGGCAGATTTTTTGGAAGTAGATTGCCAGGCCTTTCTTCCGAGGTGCCTCTGGGTGGTGTAATTAAAAATGAAGTTCCGACAAGGCAAACTAGACCACGTACTGTATTTTTATCAAAATAATGCGTGCCTTCTGTGTTTGCCAGCCGTGCCCTCCTCCACCCTGACACAGTTTCATAGGCGCTGCTATGCCCTTTTTTTTTTTTTTACAGGTTGCGGCATTATTTTCATAAAAATACAGTAATCCTACTAAAACCAGTTGCCGTTTGAGTCGATTCCGACTCATGGTGACCCCATGTTGTGTCAGAGTAGAAATGTGCTCCACAGGGTTTTCAGTGGGCCATTTCCCAGAAGTAGATTGCCAGGCCTTTCTTAGAAGGCACTTCTGGGTGACTCGAACCTCCAACCTTTTGGTGAGCAGCCAAGCGTTTACCCATTTGTGCTACCGAGGGACTCTTGTCCAGAATCATTTAGGGTAAGCCCCTGAGTGCTTCTAAACCAGTCAGTAAATTGAGACGAGATTACATCACCACCATGCCTGTTAAAATCATCCTTCCAGATTTCTCTGGCATTTCCCAAGTTGAGTTCCCATCAAAGGCACCGGGAATCCTGAAGGATTTCAGAGCTGAGAGGACAGCCACCATGGTGGTTCTCAGACATGCTTCACCGCGACTAAATGAGCGTCAGTCAAAGAGGACGTCTGGATGCTAACTTAGCCCTAAAGGAGCAGACGTTTTATTCCCTGCGGTTTTCAACATACGGAATACATGGACAAGTGTCAGTAGCTTAGGGGCAGAAGGAAATTTGCAGGGAAATGTTTAACTACACATAAAAAAAAAATGTTGCCATGAAGTCATCTCTGACTCACGGCGCCCCCATGAGTGTCAAGGTAGAACTGTGCTCCATGGGGTTTACAGAAGTGGACTGCCGGGCCTTTCTTCCAGGCACTTCTGCGTCGGTTCAAATCTCCAACCTTTCAGTTAGGAGTCAAGCACTTCATCATTTGTGCCACCCAGGGAAGCCCTGCCGGGACTCTGCTAGAAGCTCACTCCTGCTCACTCTGCCCACAGGTGAAAAGACAGACTCGGCCTTTCCGGAAAGCCTGGAGGTTGTTTGTCACTCGGATCAGCAGTGGGCTGGGTTTTTTTATTTCCGATGTGATTTTCCTAGGCACTCAAGTTGGTCGACCATAAGTAGAGGCACGTGGTTTAACAGCGTTTCCCTTTAGGACAGGAGATGTCCGAGTAACAGAACCATGGCAACGAGATAGTCTCTGACCACACACACACACACACATACACACACACCTGCACAGATCACTGCAGAAAGCGGTCCAACTTCTCCTGAATTCAAGCGAAGGCATCCACACCCACACACACACAGAGCTGCACAGATCACTGCAGAAAGCGGTCCAACTTCTCCTGAATTCGAGCGAAGGCATCCCTGCCCAGGTAGTCAATACGTCCCTCTTCCCATTTCTTCCGCTCTTCCTCCGGACTCAGTTCTCTGACCTTTTCCCGGATGGAGATCTCGGAGACAGAAACGGCCAGGTCGACCTGCGGAAGAGAAGCCGACAGAAGAGGGGTGTTGGCACTGTCCACCCCTGAATGGAATGTGTCTACAGCATCCGTCTGCTCAGTAATCGATTCCATGAACAGTGGTTTCACAAGGGGGGTGTGGGGGGAGTGCACCACACCTGGTGACGCCATCAGAGGGGGTAACACCAAAATGACTGCCTCTAAAACTTTTGTGCGGTGTTGCAGCAGACATTTTTTATAAATAGAGGGTCCTGCACAGAGCTGGAGAAAAATGTAAAACAAAATTCTAACAACAGCAACAAAAGACCAGACTTACGTGTCTGACAGAGACTGGAGAAACCCCGAGAGTATGGCCTCTAGACACCCTTTTAGCTCAGTACTGAAGTCACTCCTGAGGTTCACCCTTCAGCCAAAGATTAAACAGGCCCATGTAATAAAACAAGACTAAAGGGGCACAGCAGCCCAGGGGCAAGGACTAGAAGCCAGGAGGGGCAGGAAAGATGGTAATAGGGACCCCAAGGTCAAGAAAGGGAGAATGTTGACACATTGTGGGGTTGGCAAGTAACGTCACAAAGCACTATGTGTATTAATTGTTTATTAAGAACTAATGTGCTCTGTAAACCTTCATCTAAAGTAAAATAAGTGGACCACAACTACCACGGCCTCCACCAGACTGAGTCCAGCACAACTAGATGGTGCCTGGCTACCACCACTGACTGCTATGACAGAGATCACAATAGACCATCCTGGACAAAGCTGGAGTAAAATGTAGGACAAAATTCTAACTTAAAAAAAGTGACCAGACTTGCTGCCCTGACAGAGACTGGAGAAACCCTGAGAATATGGCCCCAAGACACCCTTTTAGCTCAGTACTGAAGTCAGTCCTAAGGTTCACCCTTCAGCCAAAGATTGAACAGGCCCATAAAACAAAAATGAGACTAAAGGGGCACACCAGCCCAGGGGCAAGGACTAGAAGGCAGGAGGGGACAGGAAAGCTGGTAATAGGGAGCCCACGGTTGAGAAGGGAGAGCGTTTACACATTATGGGTTTGACAACCAATGTCACAAAACAATATATGTATTAATTGTTTAATGAGAAGCTTGTTTGTTGTGTAAACCTTCATCTAAAGAACAATTGGAAACAAATCTCTGCAGTTAGTTGTAACAACAAAAACATTTTTGGTAAGCCCAGCTTACATGTATCAATATACCTACAAAACTAAAACTCTATGCTAATGTACTTTGGTGAACTTCTAATGCCCTCCGGTCAGAACTGTCACTATTACTCAATTACAATGACGCCTCGAATCCAGTGGTTTCATCTGCACACGCTACAGGCACGCGCTGTTTTTGTCGCTCATGTTTTATAGTCGCTGATTTTGTCAAATTTTCTGGTGTTTTAGCTACGATACTGTGGTAATTAGTATTTGTGAACCTAAATCAACAACTTTTTTGAGAACGAAGTAGTAATTAAAGGAAAACAAGGAGTGATATACGGGAATTAAGATTCACGAGTAACATCAGTACGAAAAACATGAGTAAGGATTCTGTATAGCCTGGTATGGGAGGAGGTCCATGGGGGGGGTGACCCCAACCCTAGAGATGCCGGTGGCCATAAAGGACGGTCAGTTCTCAGAGAGAGCCTGCAACCAGCAGCACTTTTTCTTCAACAAAATACATACTGAACCTAATGTAAGATGCTTTTTGCGCACGTTCTTTGAAATTTTATAAAATATATTCATTGTAGATATGTTCACATTTTTCCTGAGAATTGCTGTTTAATTTCTAATGTGAGCTGCCTGAGTCAGTCTCCAACTTACAGCGACCCCATGCATAACAGAACGAAACACTGCCTGGTCCTGTATCATCCCCATGATGGATCCTGGATCAGACCACTGTGCTCCACAGGGTTTACGCTGGGTAGATTTCAGCAGTACATCTCCAGGCCTTTCTTCCTAGTCAGTATTTTATCAGACTGTTGTGATTTGTAGGGTTTTCATGGGCTCATTTTTGGAAGCAGAGTGCCAGGCCTTTCTTCCTAGTCTTAGTCTGAAAGCTCCAGTGAAACCTGTCCAGCATCACAGCAACAGGCAAGCCTCCACTGACAGACGGGTGGGGGCTGCACACGAGGTGCACTGGCTGGGAATCAAACCCGGGTCTCCCACATGGAAGGCGAGAATTCTACCAGTGATCCGCCGCTGACCCACCTCCTGATTTCTGTGGGATTAACCATTTTGTGCACACACGCACACACACACACACACACGCACAATTGATTTAATATTTCCACTCACCAAAACCTTAATTTTGTATCACGGTAAATAATCAAGCTGTGTTAAAGGAAGAAAATGTTCACCTCATGTAAATTAAACCTATACTGTTTGGAATTGGATGGCAAAAAAAAACCCAAACTCATTGCTGTCAAGTTGATTCCAACTGATAGGGACCCTATAGGACAGAGTAGAACTGCCCCATTGAGTTTCCAAGGAGCGCCTGGTGGATTTGAACTGCTGACCTTTTGGTTAGCAGTCATAGCACTTAACCTCTCTGCCGCCAGGGCTTCCGGGACAGCAAGATAAGCTAAACAATTTCCTCTTTCAATGGCCAGGCTTCTGTATTCTTAAGTGATAAAAACTTATTGCCGTCAAGTCGATTCTGACTCATAGCACCCTACAGGACAGAGTAAAACTGTCCCATAGGGTTTCCAAGGAGCGGTTGGTGGATTTGAACTGCCGACCTTTTGGTTAGCAGCCGAGCTCTTAACCACTATGCCAGCAGGGCTCCACATATGATATATAAATATGCAGGTGTTGAAGCACACACACACCTTACTTCTGTTTAGTATTCAAGAGAGTCCACAAAAATAAACACATTTGCTTTAAAAACTTCTTACTACACATTAGAAAAAGACTTTCAAAAATACATATTGGCAGTAATAACAGACTCACACAGACACACGTTTGACACTAAAATTGACAAGGCTTTCCCCAGATGGTCAGTGCTGGACACTTAGTTGTTTTCTGCTGTTGAGTCCACTCTGACTCATGACGACCCCAGGTGACGTGGTAGAATTGCCCCATAGGGTGTTCTACGCTGTCGTCTTTACGGGAGCAGATCGCCAGGTCTTTTTTCTGCAGAGTCGCTGGTGGGTTCAAACCGCTGACCTTTCGATTAGCAGCCGAGTGCTTAACCATCGCACCACCAGGACTCCTTACAAAAGGCCTGTCGTTAGGTGCTGTCAAATCAGTTCCGACTAGCAACCCCATGTGACAAAGTAAAACTGCCCCCATGGGGTTTTCTAGGCCTTTCTCCCACGGAGCCTCTGGGTGGGTTTGAACCACTGACTTTTCAGTTAGCAGCCGATCGAGTAACCCATGATGGACACTAGCTACGTGAATTACAGTTCACGGGTGGAGTAGTGGTTAAGAGCTATGGCTGCTAACCAAAAGATCACCAGTGTGAGTCCACCAGGTGCTCCTTGGAAACCCTATGGGGCAGTTCTACTCTGTCCTCTCGGGTTGCTATGAGTCGGAATCCACTCGAAGGCAGTGGATTTTTTGGGGGATACCACTGGGCACACACTCGTTTTTCCACTTATTTTTTGCTCCGCTGTTTTCACAGTTAAGATTCTGCCTTCTACACAGACCATCATACATTCTATCTAAATATAGCCATCCCATTGATTAAGGAAATAGCAAGGGTTAAAAAACAAAACAAAAGAAAAAATTCTGTTTCAGGTTAGCATCACATTTCTCCCCCCCAAGAAGTATGGAAAAACCCGTTGCCGTCAAGTCGATTTCAACTCATAATGACCCTACAGGACAGAGTAGAGCTACCCTACAGGGTTTCCAAGGAGCATCTGGTGGATTCGAACTGTTGACTTTTTGGTTAACAGCCAAGCTCTTAACCACTGTGCTTATGATAAACAGAGAAAAGATTGAAGTTGTCAAGGATTTCATTTTACTTGGATCCACAGTCAGCACCCATGGAAGCAGCAGTCAAGAAATCAAATGACACATGGCATTGGGCAAATCGGTTGCAAAAGACCTCGTTAAAGTGTTGAAAAGCAAAGATGTCACCTTGAAGACTAAGGTGGACCTGACCCAAGCCATGGTATTTTCAATCGCATCATATGCATGTGAAAGCTGGACAATGAACAAGGAAGACCGAAGAAGAGTTGACGCCTTTGAATTGTGGTGTTGGCGAAGACTATTGAATATACCATGGACTCCCAAAAGGATGAATAGATCTGTCTTAGAAGAAGTACAACCAGAATGCTCCCTAGAAGCACGGATGGTGAGACTGCGTCTTACACACTTTGGACATGTTGTCAGGAGGGATCAGTCCCTGGAGAAGGACATCATGTTTGGTAGAGTACAGGGTCAGTGGAAAAGAGGAAGACCCTCAATGAGGTAGATTGACATCGTGGCTGTAACAATGAGCTGAAGTATAACAATGATTGTTAGGATGGCTCAGGACCGGGCAGTGTTTCGTTCTGTTGTGCATAGGGTCACTATGAGTCGGAACCGACTAGACAGCACCTAACAACATCAACAATAAAGAAGTGTGGATTTAGAGCCATGGTTTAAGTTAGGCTCATGGTGAAAATTCTGGAATCGACGATACACACAGCAGCCCTGCTTAGTCCTCGTCCCAAAACACTGTGGTGACTGAACCAGTCGTGATGAAAAGGAGAATCCGACAAACCAAGTGGCCTTTGGTTTTGTGAAACAGATTGTTAAACGAGATGCTAGTTTGGGATGTTCCATGATACAGGGGTAGGAGTATGGCCAAGGGCCTGGTTAAATGGACAGACGACGAGAGCAGGTTGCCTTCCCAGCCACGAGCAGGCCGGTTGGGGTAGGATTCCATGTATATGGCAATGCCTCAGTGAGCTACGACACTCTTGGTGTCATCCACTAAGAACAGACCGGCAGTGGGACCGTAGCCGAGCGTACAAATCAGGCCCTAAGTAGGGTTTCCTCGAGACCCCCTATCCGACCTATCCCCCCAGCTCTCTGTGGTGGGGAGCTTGTCTGTATCTCAGAGATACTGGGGGGAAGTCAACCAACTTAACCAAGGTCCCAATCTACTATAGGGCAAATCTGTGAATGTGAGGTCTGCCATGATTCCTCTTTGTGCTCTGAGAATATAAATTCCATGATTTCTGGTGGGTTATTCTGTGCACGGAGCCCTGGTGGTGCAGTGGTTAAGACCACAGTTGCTAACCAAAAGGTTGGCAGTTTAAATCTATCAGCCGCTCACTCTAGGGTCATTATGAGTCTCAATGGACTCCAGGGCAATGGTTTTGTTTTTTTTTTTTGTATCCTGCATATACATGTCAAGGTACACATTTTGGATACCTCTTCAAATGGAAGGCTAGTTTGTCGACAGACGAGTTCACTATGTTGTTGTCATTTTGTTGTTGAGTGCCATCAAGTCAATTCCAATTCATAGCAACCCCGTGTGACAGAGTAGAACTGCCCCATAGGGTTTTCTAAGCTGTCATCTTTACGGGAGCAGATCGCCAGGTCTTTCTCCTGCAGAGCTGCTGGCAGGGTTCGAAGCAATGACCTTTCGGTTAGCAGCCAAGCACTTAACCGCTGTTCCACCGGGGCTCCTCCCACACCACCTTACCAGCTGCAGTTGTTGAAAAGGCTTTAAGGAATTCTTTACTCTCTTGGAGAGCTGAAACCTGGCCACGCTGTTCTCTGAGAAGCTCTCTGGAGCCATCAGAAAACCAGTTCCCGTCGAGTCCAACTCTGACTCTCAGCAACCCCACATGTCAGGGGCAGAACTGTGTGCTCCATGGGGGTTTTCTGCAGCTGAGTTTTTGGAAGCATATTGCCAGACCCATCTTCCGAGGCACCTCTGGGTGGACTCGAGCGAGCAACCTTTCAGTTAGCAGCCGAGTGCTGAACTGTTTGTGACACCCAGGGACTCCACTTTCCCACCAATAGCCTTTGACTATTTTCCATTTACGATTACGTAGAAACCAATATGCCTCAGGAGATCCCTGTTAGGGGGCAAAGAAGACATGAGCCATGGCTGTCATCGAATGCATCCAAGGACAAAATGAAGTCTGAGACGGGAACACCTGTTCCCAGAGGAGCACTGGGCAGGAAGCAGGTGTCTTTCATTGTATTCTTAAAGACAGGACCACTGAGTGCTCCTGGGTTTGGATCGAAATGTTCACCTCCCTCCTCCCCACCCCTTGGTTTCACAGCTCGGATTCTCTTCATTTCAGAAAAGGAATGGCCGTGAGTCAGCTTCCACGTAAATAACCTTTGCAGAGAAGCTTTCTAGGGTGAGCACTGCAGGATTATCAGAGCCGTGGGCAGGAGACAGAGCAGACCAATCATTCCAGCCAAACGCCGACAGACCACAGACAGACGGAAAGAGGGAGGCCAGAGATACAGGCGGCTCTTATTTCCATCAAGCAGGGCTGAAATTGAGTTAGTGTGCCATGTATGCTTGCAGCCCCACGGTGTGCTGATGGCAAAGAGATTTCATCAGGAGGGACAGGGGTTTGGATACCACCTGCAATGTGTCCTGCGGAGCTGGGTCCTTTGGGGTCTGGACACGGGGGTCCTGCCAGGGTTCCAAGTTGTCCTCCTCTGGGCTGCTCTCAGCTTTATCCACTGGCTGCCAAAGACATAACCGCTCCATCAGTAATCTGCATTAGGCTCCAGGGACTTCAGTACCAACCCAGGGACTGGTCGTCCTGGAGTTGACTCCTACTCAAGGTACCCCATGTGTGTCAGACTGGAACTGCACCCTGTAGGGTTTTTTAATAGATGTGCTCTTGTAGAAGTAGACTGCCAGGCTTTTCTTCCAAGGCGCCTCTGGGCAGACTCGAACCTCCAAAGTTACTAGATTGCCAGGCCTTTCTTCCAAGGCACCTCTGGGCAGACTCGAACCTCCA
This sequence comes from Elephas maximus indicus, assembly GCF_024166365.1. NCBI lineage: Eukaryota > Metazoa > Chordata > Mammalia > Proboscidea > Elephantidae > Elephas > Elephas maximus. Next base: position 178,974,476 of record NC_064846.1, on the reverse strand, counting down.
ACCTTTCAGTAAGCAGCTAAGTGCGTTAATTGTTTGCACCATCCAGGGATCACCAGCCCAAAAGACAGAGAGATATTTTTCTCCAAAATTAATCAGCTGCGCTAGCTAGTCTTCTCTGGGGAGATCAAAAGAGCTTTGCTGCGCAACTCCTAGCTTCCCCTGAGCCACACACACCATGTCTTATGCAAGATGAGATGCTGAAAGTTCTTAGGAAGTTTATCAAAGCTAGCCCGTGGGGATGCAAACAGTCAGTGTGCTCAGATGCTAACCAAAAGGTCAGAGGTTTAATTCTGCCCAGAGGTGCCTCGGAAGAAAGGGGTGGCTATCTGCTTCTGAAAACAGCCACTGAAAACCCTATGGAGTGTAGTTTTTACTCTGACACACATGGGGGCGCCATGAGGCAGAGTCCACTTGGCCGCAGGTTTTTTTTTTGTGGGGGGGTGTCTGATATAAATCATTTCCCCAGAACAGTTTGGATGTTCAAAGGAAAAAGAGGCTCTACATACAGCAACTTCTGAAACAGAAAAGGCAGTGAAAGCCTTTGATAGTAGAGGTTAAATGGGTAGATTCTTCTCCGTAAGACAGAAGTTACCGTGCATCTAGAGGAGTGGCTTTGGTGGTACAAACAGTGAAGGTGCTCGGCTGGTAACAGAGGTCAGAGGTTCGAGTCCACCCAGAGGTGCCTCTGAAGAAAGGCCTGGTTATCTACTTCTGAGAAATCAGCCACCAAAAACCCTGTGGAGCCCAGCTCTACCCCCCGACACACGTGGGGGCCACCATGAGTTGGTGTCAACGCCGCGGCAACTGTTTTGTTTTTGTTTTAACTGGTTGTCACTGAGAGTAAAGGTATCTGTAGAGTCTGTCATCAGACAACGTGCAGCAATGAAAGCCCAGATTCATTGGGGGTGAATTTTTTTTTTTTTAATTAAACTTCCTCATCCTTAAATACAGATTCTAGATATTGGTGAAAAATCCCACCCACGATTAAAAAAACAAAACAATTTAGTGAGATAAACATGGCATATTGACATTATATCTTTTTACTTTCTACTTCTTAAAATAAGGAGCAAACGGCCAGATGACCAACATGAAATACAATGGTAATATGAAGGAAAAAAAAAAGTTTGAATAGATGAAAACCAAAAAATCCAAACGACCTGCCCTGGAGTCAGCCCTGACTGATGGCAACCTCACGGGAGTCAAGAGTAGAACTGTGCTCCACAGGGTTTCCAGTGGCTCATAGTTCAGAGGTAGGTCGCCAGGCCTTTCTTCCGAGGTGCCTCCTAGTGGACTTGAATCTCCGGCCTTTTTGCTAGCAGCCAAGCGTGTTGACCGTTTGTACCACCCGGGGACTCTTTGGATGGACAACCAGTAACCTTATCCTCGTGGACAGTAAGAAGTGAATGAGTGATAACACGCTACTCTCTGAGGAAAGACTAGTCAGAAAGGACGTAGGATGCAACGCTTTCCTTGGTATTTATCGGGCATAGACAAGCTGAGAAAACAAGGAAGGAGGGACAGAGATGTGTTTAAGTAGCATCACGGAGATATACCAAGGGCATTTCAGCCTCTGTGAAGTCTGAGAACTGGGGGAAGGCTGGTGAAACGGGGCCGCGCTACTCCAGCAGAAGTCTCCATTTCAGGGCGACCTATCACCTGTTTCAAAGATAAGAGAGCAAAGGCAGGTTAAATAAAGTCAGGTCAGCCGCAACCTTCATGCCAATAAAAGCAGTTCAACGGAAAACACCCCATCTATTGGTTTCTGCCTCCATGATGCAAAGGAAGCCTGATGCTGAGTAGGTCTTGTGGAAACGGTTTACGTTCGGCTGCTACCCTAAAGGTCGGTGGTTCAAACCCACCCAGCAGCACCATGGAAGGAAGTCCTGGCAATCTGCTTCCATAAAGATCACAGCCAAGAAAACCCTGTGGAGCACAGTTCTAGTCCGGAAAACATGGGGCGGCCGTGAGTCGGAATGCACTCGGCTGCAACTAACAACAACAACACGTCAGAGAGCGAAAGGCTCACTAACACCTGTGTTTGCCCGTTCCTGGGCACACACCTGAGTCTACTTCTCAGCCTCCTTGTAGTCGTAAGTACGGCTATGAGGCTGATTCTCCCAGTGGAACAGGAGCAGGTGTCCTGGGGGTCACCACGACACTGGGAAGGGGGAAAGGAATGCCCTTCCTACTTTCTCTTTCCCCACTGGCCATGTGAAGAACAAACCCCCAAGCCTTCCTCAATGGGGGTTTCACAAGAGAATGAAACCCCAGGAAAACAACCCTACTGATTCTTTTCTCAGTTCTGAAACCAAACCAAACCAAATCCGTTGCCAACAACTCGATTCTAAGTCACAGCAACCTGAGAACTGCCCCATGGGGTTTCCAAGGCTGTAATGGAAGTGGACTGCCACCGTCTTTCTCCTGTGCAGCAGCGGGGGGAGTTGAACCACCGACCTTTTGGTTAGCAGCGGAGCGCTTTAACCATTGTGCCACCAAGACTCCTTCAGTTCTCCCGAGGGAGGTAGAAAAGTAGCCACCGTGCTGGATGCAAAACAAACGCCACTGCTATGGAGGCAGTTCCCACGCATGACCCCTTGTGACAGAGGAGAACTGCTCCACAGGGCACTTTTCTTGGCTGTAATCTATAGGAGCAGCTTGCCAGGCCCTTCTTCTGTGGCAGTGCAGAGTGGGTTCAAACTGCCAACCTTCAGGTTAGTAGCTGAGCGCAAACCATTCGTGCCACCCGGTGTTACTGTTTGTTTTATAGATCTGTCTAGTCTTTGCCTGAAAGGTGGACTTCAGGAGTGCTTCAGTTCTGAGTTAGCAGGGCGTCCGGGGGCCATCGTGTCAGGAGCCCCTCCAGTCTCTGTCAGACCAGACAGTCTGCTATTTTTTGGGGTTTGTGTGTAAACTTGAATTTTGTTCTTCGTTTTTCCCCTGCTCTGTCTGGGACCCTCTGCTGGAAGGTATATGAATGCGCATAGAAGTCCGTGGGTGGCACGCACAGTTAAGTGCTTGACTACTAGTGGGAAGGTTGGTGGTTTGAGCTCCCCTAGAGGTGCCTATAGGGTCGCTATGGGTCGGAATCGACTCGACGGCAGTGGGTTTGGTGTGGGTTTTATGTGTGGTACAAATAGCTAACATGCCCAGCTGCTAACCAAAAGGCTGGAGGTTCGAGTCCACCCAGACGTGCCTCAGAAGGAAGGCCTGCTGATCTGCTCCTGAAAACCCAGTCAGTGAAAACCCTGTGGAGCACAGTTCCACTCTGCCACACGTGGGGTCACCATGAGTTGGAACGGGCTCAACGGCAATGTGTTTTTACGGCGCAAAGTCAGACTTTAAAATCATTTTTGGAAGGCCTATGAATGTGCGTAGGAGTCCCTAGCTGGCACACAAGGTTAAGCGCACAACTACTAGCTGAAAGGTTGATGGTTCATAACACACCCAGAGGACCTCAGAAGAAAGGCCTGGCAATCTGCCACTGAAAGGCCACCACTTTGAAAACTCGATGGAGCACAGCTCTACTCTGCACAAATGGGGTCGTCACTAGCATAAATGGGGTCGTCACCCGCACAGCGTGGATGTGCTTGTATACAATCTGACTTCCTCAAACTGCATTTATGTTTACCCCCAGATAATAAGCTCTTCACGGATTCACTCCCTGAGAGGCAGCCTGAAGTTCGGGTCGTCTAGAAAGAAGAGACTGAGAACTTGAAAATCCTGTAGAAGGAGACTCTTGGCTCAGCGGAGACAGAGGCTGAAATACGGAGAGAAGCTGAAAAGCAGTAGTCTCTGTCTGGAAGTACTTAATCTGAGAGAGGAAGTAATGACCCCAAATTATGTAGGGATATGAAACCACAATGGATGTGGAATGAAATAAAGGACCCAGTGATACATATAAAAAAAAAAATGAAAAGGAAGCACTACTTTGCATTACTGGCTATAAAGTTGCAAACGTGATCACAGCAGGAGGTGGTACTCGCTAAAAATACGAGTGTCACAATCATCTCAACAACGGAAGGAGGATTTTCTATTTACTGCAGTTGGCTAAACTGCTTCTTGTAGACTCTGTTGCCAAGAACAAATCAAAAGGCTGGACAAAAAATAATGTATACGTATATATATCGTGATGCACTGGAGTCACCAAGGAGGCAGAAACTTGAAAGTCAAGATCTCAAGGACAAGCGGAAGAGTTGAGCCTGAAACTTGGCAGCTTACTTGGTCTTGCGGCAACTAAAGGCTGAGAAGCTGAGAAGAGTTTTCAGCAGCCCTATAGGGCCGAACCAGTGTTACGGAATCAATTGTGTACCCCCCCAAAAAATGTGTGTCAACTTGGCTGTGATTGCCAGTATTGTGTGGCTCTCTTCCATTTTGTTATCTGAGGTGATTTTCCTGTGTGTTGTAAATCCTAACCTCTATGATGCTAATGAGGCAGGATTAGAGGCAGTTACTTTCACGAGGCAGGACTGGGTCTACAAGATTAGGTTGTATCTTGAGTCAATCTCTTTTGAGATATAAAAGGCAGAAGTTAGCAGAGAGGAGAGGGACCTCAAACCACCAAGAAAGCTAAGCACGGGAGTGAAGCCGGGGAGTGAACAAAGCACGTCCTTTGGACTTGGGGTCCCTGTGCGGAGAAGCTCTTAGACTAGAGGAAGACTGAGGACAAGGACCTTCCCCCAGAGCCGACACAGAGAGAAAGCCTTCTCTTAGACGTGGTGCTCTGAATTTCGACTTGTAGCCTCCTCAACTGTGAGAGAATAAACTTCCATTTGTTGAAGCCATCCATGTGTGGTATTTCTGGTATAGCAGCACTAGGTAACTGAGACAACAGTAAACCCAAAACCAGTTGTCATCGCATCAGCCCCAACACATGGCGACCAAGTACAACAGAATGAGACACTGCCCGGTCCTGCACCACCTTCATGACTGCTGGTATGCCAGAGTCCATTGTCGAGGTCACTGTGTCAATCCGTCTCACACGTGGTCTCCCTCGTTTTCACCGAGCCCCACTTTACCAACCATGATGTCCTTTTCTAGTGATCGGTCTTTCCTGATGACGTGTCCAAAGTAAGGGAACCAAAGTCTTGCCATCCTTACTTCTGAGGGGCATTCTGGTTGTGTTTCTCCTAAGACTGATTTTGTTCATTCCTCTGTCAGTCCATGGTATATTCAGTATTCTTTGAGTGTATCCTGTTGTCATTGTAAGGAGCCCTAGTGGTGCAGTGATTAAGCACTCAACTACTAACTGAAAGGTTGGCGGATCGATCCCACCAGCCACTGTGCAGGAGAAAGACATGGTGGTCTGCTCCAGTAAAGATGTACAGCCTAGGAAACCCTGTGGGGCAGTTCTGCTCTGTCCTATAGGGTCCCTATGTGTTGGAATCAATTTGATGGCATTGGGCTGATGAATTTGGGTTTGCGTGGGTTATCATCGTTATTTGCAGTTGAGTTGGCTCTGATTCATGGCAACCCCATGTACAACAGAAGAAAATGTTGGTCAGTCCTGAGTCCTCTTCACGATCGTTGGCATGTCTGAGTCCATGGTTGAGGGGTCCCCTCTTTACTAACCATGATGTCCTTTTCTAGCTACTGCTCTTTTCTTTTCTGCAGATCACTCGTATTAGTCAAAGTTATAAAATGTCTATCAGCAATAGAATTATTAAGTACATTGTATTTTTTAGGTTTTTTTTTTTTTTAATGTAATCAAGTCATCTACATGAGACCAGACAGTCAACAATGACTTTAAAACAATGATGAGACTGTAAGGGGGCAGAGAAACTAGACTAATGGAAACAGAACAGCCAGAATGAAAACAGTGAGAAGGTTCACACGTTGTGAAGAATGTAACCGTTATCACTGAACAACTTGTGTAGAAACTGTTGAACGGGGAACCTAAACTCCCGTGTAAATCTCCACTGAAAACACAATATACTGTTATTAAAAAAAAAAAAAAGATTACAAATAAAACGAGATGCACTGTGAACAGCAGTAAAAACAACCACCCGTATCATAAAAGGAAAAGAAGTGTCAACCGTAATATTTTCATGAACCACAGTGTTTCTTTGCCCAGCGTACTGCAAGACAAAACACTTTGCTGAGAAGATACTAAACTGAAAATTTTTTTCTTAGCACATTCATTTAGTTAGACATCCAACTTTATTTCTGGAAACAGTCACCTGGCCATTGACACTGCCATGATTATGTACACAAAAGTTGGAATAAGGAGAGCCAGTATCCCATTCTTCCACAGGTATAAAAACAAAAACCGGTGGCCATCGAGTCGATTCCGACTCATAGCGACTTCGTAGGTCAGAGTAGAACTGCCCCATAGGGTTTCCAAGGAGCGCCTGGGAGATTGAACCTTTTAGGTAGGAGCCGGGATCTTGCACACTGCGCCACCAGGGCTCCGGCACAAGTATAGTAATTTGGGAAATCAACAGTCTCTTTCGGCCTGGATTCTGAACCAAAATAACCCGTAGCCACCCAACGGATTCCAAGTCATGGTGACCCCACGTGTGACAGACCAGACCAGCTCCATAGGGTTTCCTTGGATGTAATCTTAATGGAACCAGTTTGCCAGGCCTTTCTTCTGTGGCACTACTGGGTGGGCTCGAACCTCTAACATTTAGGTTTGTACTCGAGCTGAAACTTTTTGCGTTCACCTGAGCGCCCCCGAAAAAGAAGCCGCAGTAGAAGGACCCAGGGGCTCATGGACCTCAGACCTTCTGTTAGCCCAAGACAGGAACCTTTCCCAAAGCCAACTCTTCAGACAGGGCTTGGACTGGACAATGGGATAGAAAATGATACTGATGAAGAGTGAGCTTCTTGGATCCAGTAGACACGTGAGACTATGTGGGCAGCTCCTGTCTGGAGGGGAGATGAGAGGGCAGAGGAGGTCAGAAGCTGGCTGAATGGACATGAAAATAGAGAGTAGAAGGAAGAAGCGTGCTGTCTCGTTAGGGGGAGAGCAACTGGGAGTATAGAGCAAGGTGTATATAAATTTTTATATGAGAGACTGACTTGATTTGTAAACTTTCACTTAAAAAAAAAAAAGCCACCGTCAGAAATTCAATGAATGGCCAGTAGGTGGCAGCAATGCTGCATAAATTAATTTTCGAGCCCAAGTAGGAAGCTGGGGTGGAATAATGAGGTCAAAACCTGTGCCTTGTTGTCTGAGACTCATGGCGACCCCATGTGTGTCAGAGCAAAACTGTGCCCCACAGGGTTTTGTGTGTGTCTGTGTGTGTGTGCTTTCTTACAAGAGATAAAAAGAAAGGGAAGCATGCAGAGAGTTGGGGACCTCGAACCACCAAGAAAGCAGTACTGGGAGCAGAGCGTGTCCTTGGGACCCGGGGTCCCTGCGCCTAAGAAGCTCCTCGACCAGGGGGAGATTGACGAGAAAGACCTTCCTTCAGATCTGACAGTGAGAGGAAGCCTTCCCCTGGAGCTGACACCCTGAATTTGGACTTTTAGCCTACTTTACTGTGAGAGAATAAACCTCTCTTTGTTAAAGCCATCCACTGGTATGTCGGTTACAGCAGCGCTAGATGACTAAGACACCTGTGACGACATTTTGGAGCCCTGGTGGTACAGTGGTTAAGAGCTCAGCTGCTAACCAAAAGGTCGGCAGTTGGAATCCACCAGCCGCTCCTTGGAAGCTCTATGGGACAGTTTTACTGTGTCCTATAGAGCTGTTGTGAGCCAGAAACAACTCAACGGCCACAGGTTTTGGTTTTTGGTGAGGATATTGGGTCCAGCCGGATAATCCAGGATAATCTCCCTGTTTTAAAGTCACCTGATTAGCAAATTTAATTCCATCTGCAGGTTTACTTCCGTTTTGCCATGGAACCTTGGGTATTCACAGTTTCTGGGAATGAGGACATCTATGGGGGTGTGGCCATTATTTTACATACCAGGAGTTGTTGGGGCAACCTCTGCAAACGGCCTGCGACTGGGGGCCTGTCAGCACAGAACCTTGTGTCATCTCTCCCATCTATGGTCCCCCTTCCTGTCAACCACATCCTCAGAGTCCTCTACCTACCCCACCTCCACGTCCTCACCTACCCACTCAATTCCTGCACTGCTGTTTCACCAAAAACACTCTAAACCATGTTGCTGAGGGCCTTCCAGCAGACATTTCTCAGTCCTCCTCCATATCCGGAGCCCTGGTGCCACAGTGGTTAAGAGCTTGGCTGCTAACCAAAAGGATGGCTGTTCAAATCCAGCCATGGCTCGTTGGAAACCCTATGGGGCATTTCTACTGTCCTATGGAGTCGCTATGAGTCAGAATCAACTTGACGGCATCAGGTCTCCATATCCTGGGCCCTGAGGAGCCTTCAACACCCTGGGTCACTTCCTCCTGCACATACTATGCACTTGGCTACCAAGATGCCACCCTCTTGATTTTTCTCCTGCTAACAACTGCTCCTTTGCAGACTGTTTTGCAAACTCTGGAAATGGACGCTCTGGCTGCAGTTCCTGGCCCTGCCACTTACCGCCTCTGTGACCTTCGGCAGTGCTCTGAAATGCTCAGCGCCTTAGTTTTCTCATCTGTGAAATGGTTGTGATGGTGGGCCCCACCTTGCAGGGCTGGTATGAGAGTTGACTGGGTTCATATGCATACATTAACAGAACAGTGCCTGGCTCCTTGCAGGTGTTAGTGGTTGTTCATTATTATCTTTTTCTGGCTGGAAAAGTCCTGCTTCTCCATCAAGACATGAGCTGCAGTGTTGTTACCCAATTAGGGTCCGTACCCTGGATCATTCGAGCCAATGAACTGTACTCCAAGTCAGAAAGAGGGAGAAAGTTTATTAAGGAGATGTATACATCAACGGGGACCCGGCAGCAACACAGACTGTCTCCATGGAGTCCTCAAGAGCAATTATACATTAGGGCTTATATAGAATTTTATAAGGCTTAAAAGTGTCTTTGTAGTCCACGGATGGCCTGGCTGGAGGAGTTATTCATTACAAAATAGTGACAAAAAGCTCTTTAGATTATAGATATACATATCAGATACCTGGGATCTGATTTTCCTGTGGGGGCTTGTAAGTCACAGGTAGTTGGACAGAACAAAACAAAGTTGTTTGCATCAGAGCAAACAAAGAACAAAGTCATCAACATTAGGTCAAAACAAAGTCATTAACAGGTATGTGAAGGAGGGGGCAGTCCGAGCAAGAAGAACTTACAGGGTCATCATGGTGTTAGTTATGTCAAGCTCTCAGTCGCCCATTTTGAAAAAGGAGAAAACATGCTGGGGAGTATTGAGGTCACAGTGTCTCCTCCTCCAGTATGGCTTCTCCAAACCCCAGGCTCCGTTCATACCCGATGCCACATCCAAGCCAATTTTAACCAATCGACTATTTGCTTAATGTCTGTCTTCCCATCTTGACTGGGAATTCCATGAGGGCAAGGGCTAGCCTCTCTGGTACTTGACTGTGTCTGGAGTCCTGGCATATTGAAGAACTGAGTGATTGCACGCTGAGTCAACATGGCGTCTGTGTCTGGGTGTGTAAATGTGCCTACATGTGTGTGTGCAGGTATGCAGACGGGTGTGTGCCCAGATAAAGGGGCATAGTCCCACGTGCATCCCTTTATTTCCTTAAATATTTATTGAGCACCTACTGTGTACTGGGCATGGGGGATTCAGCACCAGCAGAAGAAAGCTGGCAATAAGCTTCTTGTGTCTCTACCTTCCTCTGTTGAAGATGAGCCTCCATTCACCATAAAAACTGTGACATTTGGCACAAATAATTCTTCCTAAAAAAGTTATTATTCCTCAGGGAGCATCTGGCTCACTTGGCATAACATACTTTATAAAGAAAATGTTCCACATTCTACTTTGGTGAGTAGCGTCTGAGGTCTTAAAAGCCTGTGAGCGGCCATCTAGGAAAATCCACTGGTCTCACCCCCTTTGGGAGCAGGAAAGAATGTAGAACACTAAAGATACAAGGGAAAGATTAGTTCAAAGGACTAATGGACCAGAACTACCACAGCCTCCACCAGTCCGAATCTGAGTCCAGTATAACTAGATGGTGCCCGGCTACCAAGACCGACTGCTCTGACAGGGGTCACAATACACAGTTGTGGACAGAGCTGGAGAAAAATGTAGAACAAAATCCTAACTCACAAAAAAAGACCAGACTTACTGGCCTGACAGAGACTGGAGAAACCCTGAGAGTATGGCCCCCAGACACCCTTTTAGTTCAGTAATGAAGTCACTCCTGAGATTCACCCTTCAGCCAAAGATTGGAAAGGCCCATAAAACAAAATGAGACTAAAGGGGCACACCAGCCTAGGGGCAGGGGTGGAAGGCAGGAGGGAAAAGGAAAGCTGGTAATTGGGAACGATATGCCGTGGGGTTGGCAACCAATGTCACAAAACAATCTGTGTATTAATTGTTTAATCAGAAACTGGTTTGCTCTGTAAAGCTTCATCTAAAGTACGATTAAAAAAGGCGGGGGGGGGGGAGAAAAGATTATTCCTGCATTATACGAAAAACCATTGCTGTGGATTCGATTCTGACTCATAGGAACCCTACAGGACAGAGTAGAACTGTCCCCATAGGGTTTCCAAGGAGCAGCTGGTGGATTCGAACTGCCAATCTTTTGGTGAGCAGCCGAGTGCTTCACCACTGTGCCACAAGGGCTCCTCCTGTGCTATAATGTCCAAGAAAACCGTATGGAACAGTTCTACTCTTTTAACACATGGGGTCACCATGAGTCAGTATTGACTTGATGGCAACAAGCTTAGTTGGTTTTTTTGTTTTTTAAATAAAGTCACAATTTTTCCATGAAGGTTTTCAGTAATAAAACCAAAATTATTTTTGAAGGTTTAGTACCATTTCAAGTTTATTCTTGCATCCCCGAGATTCTTTCAAGGTTGGTAATTATTTGGTTTTGTATTCATTTTCACACTTGGCTATTGTTTTGCACTCAAGACGTGTCTTAAGAGCACCTGATGGGTGAATGTGCACGCACATTTTGAAGCCTGTAGGTTCACACCTGTGTGCCCTCAGAGAAGACTCGCTCCAGGGACCCTCACCACTTCCGGGCCACCAGGAGCGCGCCAACACGCTGAGGGCTGGGGACTCTAGGAGGCGCTCAGGCGGGGCGCGAAGAGACACCGGCCTGGGCCTGGGTTTGGTTTGGGTTTGACCACTGAAGGGGATTGGACTTGGCCAACCAGGAATAACTGTGGAGGGTGATTCGGCCTTCCCGTCCGCGATCCCCTATGGACCCAGTTGTTGGTCGCAGGGCTTCAAAGTGGTTTTGCCCGGTTCGGTCAGGCCCGAGGAAGTGTCCCTGAAAGAAATTTGAATTTTTTTAAATTAGCGTGAACTGGAAAGATAGCGGGAACGGGAAAAATTACAGGTCTGAACCCTTCTAGAAACTTATTAACTTCTCTCTTGGACAACAAGGGCAGCGCATCCATTGCATAGCAACCACATCTCTTGCCCTGGATTTTGAGCACAGTCTCAAGCCATGTTGCCCTGTTCATAGATGGCGGCGCCCCGCTCAGAGATGGCGGCGCCCCGCTCAAAGATGGCGGCTAACGGTGCTGCTTTGAATGTCGCTCAATCCTGCCAGTAACCCAATCTCACGCATCAGGCTCCTGAAAGGGCTCACGACGCCTCTTCCAAGTCTCCCATTCCAGGGCTTCGATGTGTGATTTTTCCCATTCCCCGTACAAAGCCGAATCTGCCAAATGGTAAAACTTTGGGTCTCTTCCTGTTTCCCTTTGTCAGCCAGGACTGAGCCGGTTTGAACCAGTTGGAAGCCCGGGTTGGCGGCTCTGCCTGCAGAGGCTTTTAAGTTGCATTCCGGCGTTTTGGGCTGGGCCGGGCTAAACGGGGCGGGGTAGACAGGGCGCCCGACACCCACGTGGCCCCGAATGTCACATGTGCCTGCAGAAAACGTTTCTAAATCCCCTCCCAGAGTGGGAATCAAGGCAGGATCCTGGGCCAGCCAGGAACGCCTGGGGTGGGGACACTGAGCCTGGTTGCAGCCCCTCGTGGGGCCTGGTTAACAAATGTGCTCTTAAATTTTTTTTTTCCTAGTCTCTCTCTAAAGAGAGGGACCATCCAGGAGGCCCAGAGGCCCAAGGAGGGTTCCCCAGCCTAGTTCGGGTCCCATGCGCAGCCCAGTGGCTTGATGCACCTCCCAAATGCCTTACAAAGTCTCCATGCAGAGGAGTTGACCTCCGGAGCTGACCAGGGAAGTCTGGGCAAAAGAGGCCCCAGCCTGTCAACCACCCCTTGTTTGACGTGGATTACTACGTGGAAACTCAGGATCTTACTTGGCATTACTCCTATTGGCCAATAAAGGAGAGACCGAGGTGAGAGAACGAAAAGACACCTTTATTTCTTTTTACAAGGAAATGGTGCTTACTGTTGCCAAGGCTACTGGCCAAGGGCGGGCAGGCAGGCTACTTTTTTTTTTTTTAATTGTACTTTAAGTGAAAGTTTATAAATCAAGTCAGTCTCCCATACAAAACCTTGTATACACCTGGCTATATACTTCTAATTGCTCTCCCCCTAATGAGACAGCACACTCCGTCTCTCCACCCTGTGTTTCCGTGCCCATTCAGCCAGCTTCTGTCCTCCTCGGACTTCTCATCTCCCCTCCAGATAGAAGCTGCCCAGATAGTCTCCTGTGTCTTGATCCAAGAAGCCCACTCCTCAGCAGTATCATTTTCTGTCTTGTAGTCCAACCCAATCCCTGTCTGAAGAGTTGGCTTCGAGAATGGTTCTTGTCTTGGCTTAACAGAAGGTCTGGGGACCATGACCTCCCGGGTCCCTCTGGTCTCAGTCAGACCATTAAGTCTGGTCTTTTTACTAGAATTTGGGGTCTGCATCCCACTGCTCTCCTGCTCCCTCAGGGGTTCTCTGTTGTGTTCCCTGTCAGGGCAGCCATTGGCTGTAGCTGGGCAGCATCTAGTTCCGGTCTCAGGCTGATAGTAGTCTTTGATTTCTGTAGCCAATTCTGACTCTTGGGCTCATACTTACTTTGTGTCTTTGATGTTTTTCTTTCTCCTTTGGTCCAGGTGGGTTGACACCAATTGCTGCATCTTAGATGGCCACTCGCTAGCGTTTAAGACCCCAGACAGAGGTAGGCTACTTTTAAAGGGGTTTACAAGTAGGGAGTTCATACATACATATTATGTCAGCAACATTTATAGTGGTACTAGTACTAGGCAGGTGCAATGGGGTTTACATACAACCTCCAAGCAAAAGCAGGATTCAAATGCAAAGCTGGGGGGGGTGGGGGGAGGTGCAAAGGAAAGGACTTTTCAATACAACACTGTGGGGGAGGAGGCCAGCTAAAGAATACAGCAGTGTGGGGGTCCTGTCTCCTAAGAACCTCTGGTGGCAGGATTGGACTGAGTCATGCTTGACCCTCACTTTGGGCCTGGTTGTTGCACATGTGCCCGTTTACAAGGTATTCAAGTTCCCCCCCAAATGGGGGGACAGCTTCCTGGGCTGGACGAGGAAGCCTGTGGAGGGTGCCAGGGACCCAGATGCTATCCCTTGTGAGCCCTGGGCATTGGGAACACCTCTGAAAAGTTTATGTCCTTCTGTAGTGGCCGAGACCAGCAGAGGCAGCTGTGAAGGCTCAAGGTCAGTGCCGTGAGCCTGTTCATTGTCCAGCATGCAACATGGCCTAACAAACACTCCTGAAAATGTTTCTAAGTCTCAATCCCGTGGCAGGGACCAGCATGGGCCAGCCTGGGAGGTTCAGGGAGGCTGCCCACACCATTCTGTGGTCCCACATAGGGCCTGGGTATGGCAGGTATCCCTGAATAATGTTGACAAGTCCAAATCCTAGTCTGGGACCAGCCCAGGCCAGACGAGGAGCCCAGGAGAAGGTGCCCTGGTTCCGGCCACAGTCCTTGTGGACCCACTTGTAGGACGAACCTCCCAAAACTGTTTCAGCGGGGAGCATAGGCCTTGGCCGGCAAGAAAGGCCTGGCCGTGGTGAAACCATGTCACTGACTGTGCCTGCCTGCCAATTTTTCTCTCTATCCAAAGGAGAGAACCAGCCTGAACCAGCCAACGGTGTCTGGGGAGTGTGTCCTGCCCAGGTCATGGCCCCAGAAGGGGCTTAGACTCAATAAGCATCTTCCCAAAACATTTCTAAGTCACCTTCTGGTAGTGGAGGCCAGCCTTGGTCAGAGAGGCCCCAGGAGGGCATCACCAGGCAGGGTCTTGATTCCATAGTTGTTAAAAGGCCTCCCCCCGAAAGTTTACTAAGCCCCGTCCAGAGGCCAGGACCAGTCGGAGTAGAACAGGGCAGCCTAAGTAGGTTGCCCCGGCCTAGCCTTGGTGCTATGTGGGGCCTATTTGATGGGTGCACCTCTTGAAAATATTTCCAAGTCTCCTTCCGGATGGGAGAACTGCGTAGTAGCCATGGAGGAGGTGCAGGGAGGCCGTGTCCCTCACTGGATCTAGTCATAGGAGGAGCCCCTAAAGTATTTGTAAGTCCCCCTTCACTGGTATGGACAGGCCAGAGCCAGCCAGGGAGGCCTAGGGCCGGTGGTCTGGTCTTAGAAGGCACCCACCAAAAATGTTTCTAATCTCCTCCAGTGGTGTGGACCAGACTGGGTGGGCCAGTGTGGCTTGAGGAGTGTGAGCAGTCCTCAGCCAACTCCCTCTTGGGCCCTGGTCACTGTATTCTTTCACTCTGAGAGGGGACACAGACCAGGCCAGGAGGGAAGCTGGGTGTGGGGGAACCAGGCCTGGTGTTGGTCCTGCTTGGGTGGCAGATTTTAAGACTCCTAACAGAAAAGTTTTCTGAGTCCTTCTCACTAGCCTGGGACTGGTCCAAGCCAGAGAGGAATGATCGTGGAGGAACCCCCTAGCCTGCCCATGGCCCTGTGTGGGACCAGATTGAGGATGTGGCTCTCAATGTTTTCTAAGCCCCCCTCCCACCTTAGGGGGAGCAGACCCAGGCCAACCAGGGAGGCCTGGAAAGATGCCCCAGGTGCACCCAATGAGCCGCTTAGGGCCTGGGCATTGGACGGACTTCCGGAAGACACTTCTAAGTTCCCCTGTGAAGGCCAGGCCTAGCCTGGCCAGCCATGGAGGCCACGGTCCTGCTTTGGGCCGTGTCTGGAGGTGCTCCCTGAGAAGGTGCCTAAGCCCCCTGCTTGGTGGGGTCTGGTCAGGTGCTGGGCACAGCCGCGTCTGAGTTTGTATCGGTTGTCACACGTGCCTCTTGAAAAAGTTTTCCAATCCCCCTCTGGAGAAGGCCACGGGCCTGGGCTGAGTAGAACACCTTAGGAGGGCTCTCCAGTCCTGCCACTGCCCCCGTGGGGCGCAGTTTCTGGATGTGACACTTACAAAATTTTTGTCTCCCTCTAGAGGAAAATACCAGTAGGAGCCCTGGTGGCACAGTGGTTAAGCATTTGGCTGCTAACCACAAGGTCAGCAGTTCAAATCCCCCAGCCACTGCTTAGAAATACTACTCTGTCCTGTGGGGTTGCTGTGAGTCGGAAGCAACTTGATGGCAATGGGTTTGGTTTTTTTGCTTGTTTATATAGGATCATAGCGAGTTCTTAACCACTACATCACCAGGGCTCCATGACCCTATATAGGATCATATATATATTTTGTTGTTGTTGAGTGCTGTCGAGTTGGTTCTGACTCATAGTGACCCTATAGGACAGAGTAGAACCATCCCATAGGGTTATCAAGGAGTGGCTAGTGGATTCAAACTGCTGACCTTTTGGTTAGCAGGCAAACTCTTAAGCACTGCGCCACCAGGGCTCCGTATATATGTATAGGGTCACATTAGCTAATGGGGTCCACATGTGACCACGGCTGAGACCAGACCATTCCCCGCACCCCCCCGGGCCTCTCCGAATGACTTAAAAAAAAAAAAAAACCAAACCTGTTGAGGAGTTGATTCCAACTCTCTCTATATATTATCGTATACATATATATATATATATAGCTCCAACAATGGGCAAAAGCTTAACAATGATTGTGGGCATGGTTCAGGAACAGCAGTGTTTTGTTCTGTTGTAGGTAGGGTCTCTATGAGTCACAACGGACCGGAGCGCAGCTAACAACAACAATATGTGGCCGTATATATGTATATAAAACCACATATATACATGTGAGTATAAACTCATTGCCATGGAGTCGATTCCTACTCCTAGCGACCCTATAGGACACAGTAGATCTGCCCCATGCGATTTCCAAGGAGCGCCTGGTGGATTCGAACTGCTGACGTTTGGGTTAGCAGCCTTGGCTCTCAACCCAAATGATACTTAGGTTTCCATACATGTGACTATATATAGTCGGAATCGGGTTTGGGTTTGAGGGGGGAGTCATCCCGAGAGGCCCAGGAGGGGGCTCTGGTCCTAGCCACAATCACACGTGGACCCCATAAGCTGATGTGTCTCCTGAAAGTGTTTCTAGGTCTCCCTCCAGAGTGGCTAGGGACGCCCCTGCAGGGCCATCTCCCGTGGGGCTTGGTAACCACCCTTGATTTCCAAAAACGTTTAAGTCCTCCTCCAGATGGGGAGACTGATGGTGATGGCCAGGGAGGGCCGTGGAGGGCGCCCCCACAGCCTCACGTGAGTCCTGGTCATCAGGGGCACCTTCCAGAAGTGCTGTCTGTGTCCCCCGCCCAGGACAGAGGCGTCCTAGACCAGCCTGTCACCCCCGACTGCTGTGGGTGGGTGCTCGTGCCCTGAGACGCCGACCGACCGGGCGGCCTCTGCGGTCCACGTCGGTCCAGGTTGTGCCGGTTGTTGGGCGCCACGTGGCGGCCACCTTTGTGTCGTCCCAGGTGCTCTGGCGGCCAAGATGTGGGGAGGGCTTTGGCCGCGAGGGATGGCAGTGAGGAAACCCTGGTGGCCTAGTGGTTAAGTGCTAAGGCTGCTACCCAAGAGGTCGGCAGTTCGAATCCGCCTTGGAGACTCTATGGGGGCAGTTCTACTCTGTCCTTAGGGTCGCTATGAGTCGGAATCAACTCGACGGCAGTGGGTTGGGTTTGGTTTGGTTTGATGGCAGTGATGCTGCCCAAGAGGGAGTCCCTTGAGAGGTCACTGCAGCTAGAGGGGAGAGCCGGCATCTGGGAATTGAGTGGCTGGCAGGAGGTCCCCTCTGCCCATAGGCAAGACTAACCACAGGCAAGATTAAGATTTACGACATATAGGAAAATCACAATCACGATCACAAAGTGGTGGACAACCACACAGTACTGGGAATCACAGCCTAACCAAGTTGACACATATTGTTTGGGGACACAGTCAAATCCATGACAACCTCCTTTTGACAACTAGGAGCCCTGGTGGCACAACGGTTAAGAGTTCGGCTGCTAACCGAAAGGTCAGCAGTTCAAAGCTGCTCCTTGGAAACCCTATGGGGCAGTTCTACTCTGTCCTACAGTGTTGCTATGAGTTGGAATCATCTCGATGGCAAAAGATTTTTTTTTTTAAACTAATATCTTCTCTTCTAAATTATTACCAATAATTAACCTGTTGTCAGTTGCCATTGAGCTGTCTCCGACTCCTGGGGACCTTACTTGGAATGCAATGAAACCTTGCTGGGTCTTGTGTCATCACGATTTATCTATGGATATGTTTGAGTCCTGTTAGTCAACATTCTTTTCTGATTCATAGGGTTTTCATTGGCTAATTTTCAAAATGCCTCTGCAGGCCTTTCTTCCCAGCCTGTCATAGTCTGGAAGCTCTGCTAAAAGCAATTCACTATGGGTGGCCCTGCTGGTATTTGAAATACCCAGAGACATAGCGTCCAGCATCACAGCGACATGCAAGCCACCACAGAATAACAAACCAATACACCGACAACAACCTGTTGCCATGGAGTAGATCACCATGACTTTATATCATGGTTCCAGTGGGTAGGTTTGAACTGTAAACCTTTACATTAGCAAGTGAGCATGAACTGTTTGCCCTACTCAGGATCCTTTTTTGAATATCAATCCTTTATCATATATGTGTTTGGGAAAGATTATGTGCTAGGTTTTGGCGTGTCTTCATTCTCTTAACACTGTGTTTTGTAGAGCAGAAGTTTTTCCTTTTCAAAAAACCATTTTGTTGTAAATACGTAGGTAATAAAACATTTTTTAATTTTAACCAAGTCCAATTTATGTGTTTCCATCATGGATAGTACTTTATGTTGTGTCTAAAAAATCGTCCCCAAACCTGGAGATCACCTAGGTTTTGTTTTAGGTTGTCTTCTTGGAGTTTTATAGTTTTACATTGGCATTTAGGTTTTTGATCCATTTTGAGTTGATGTTTGTAAAAGGTGTAAGATCTCCATCTGGATTCCCTTGTTTTACTAGAGGATGTACAAGTGTTCTAGCACATTTATTGAAAAGGCTAGTCTTCCTCCTTTCAATTGCTTTTGGTACTTATTCAAAGATCAGAAGACTCTATTTGTGTCTATTTCTGAGCTCTCTCTTCTGTTCCATTTATCTATTTGCCTTTTCTTTTGCTAATGACAGTGTCTTGCAAAATTCAATCATGCAACCTCCGGCATTGTTTCTGTCACCCAGGCCATATTTTCCAACTACCGATTCTTCTTTGTTTCCAACTTTCTCATTCCAGGCAACCAGTAATTATCAATGCATCCTGACTGCACGTTTGATCAAGTTGAGAATACAGAAATCGATAAAAATCTTCAATTTCTTCACCTTAGTGGTTGGTGCATAAATTTGAATTATAGAATCAGTCTCTGAAGAAGGACATCCTGCTTGGTGAAGTAGAGGGTGAGCAAAAAAGAGGAAGACCCTGAACGAGATGGAATGACAGAGCTGCTGTAACAATGGGATCAAGCATAACGATGATTGTGGGGATGACACAGGACCAGGCAGCGTTTTGTCCTTTTGTACGTAGGGTTGCTAGGAGTTGGAAATGACTCAGTGGCCCCTGACAACAACTTATAACATTAGACTCTATTTATGTTGGAATGTATGAATTTGTTGAGGGGAGCAGTCACTAATAATTGATGTACAGTTACATCAGGTGTCAACATTTGAGAACTGTGTGGCGATCTGAATTCTTCTGTTTTCTGTCTCATTTGATCTCTTCTATTACCTTTTCCTGTTTCTAAAAAGGACAGATGACAGACAGAACACCTGAGTTTTTGAAAAATAGGTGACTGACATGTAAAAATTCATAATTCTCCAAAATCATTCTTTTTTCTATAGGTGAACCTGTCACCTTCTGACCTCCTAGAGTTCAAGAACGTATGAGCAGCTCAGGGTGTTGGTTTGCCAGTTTGTTTGTTCAGGCCTTAGTGGTCCCATGGGTGTGAAGGGCAAAATGAAAAACCGCCATTCTGCGCTGTTTCCCACTTGTTAATACTTTTAACCCTGCCTTCACCCTTTGCTTTATGTTTTGTTGAATGTCTGGTGGGTCTTATGGAAGGAAGTGTAATTGTTTTATCACAAGGAAGTGATGGTCTGCATGAGAGTATTTCTCTAAGTTCTGCTATGTTTTCTGTTTTAGACCATAAAGAGGAACGAGACTGCAGTGGGCTGCAGTGAAACTGTGGAGAGATTATTTCTGTTTCTTGAAAGTATATGAGACAGGATGCAATCAGTGAGGAAGTGAATGTAGTTAGTGAAGGGAAGAGAATGCTGACTACCCAAAGATAAACCTTGGTACAACGCAGAGCTTTGTGTCAAATCCCTTGGAATTCTTAGTTCCCCATGGCTGTCAGCCGTACCCTTCATTCTTGAACACATTGGAGTACATGGTACCTTGCTGATCCATGATGTATGGAATGTTTTAGGACTCAGTGGTCATTGAGGACGTGGCTGTGGTCTTTAGCCAGGAAGAGTGGGCGTTGCTGGATGTTGCTGAGAGGAAACTCTACAGAGATGTGATGATGGAAACCTTCAGAAACCTGACCTCAGTAGGTAAGAAGGGCATCTTTTCTTTTTTTATTTCTTTCTTTAGCAAATAAAAATATTTGACTCATTGACTTCACTCCAGAATTTGGGCTGAGGAATGGGAATAAATTGTTAACTAAATCAAGTGTGGTCCCTTGGTCTATGGACCCGACATATCCTGAATTCCCTGTAAAGCTCTTTATGTACTAAGGTGAGTTTTCATTTCTCCTGTGATTAAAAGCCCTGAGGCTTTCTAAGTGTTGTAAGTGTAAGCATTGGCTTCAGGGTCACTATGGGACATTGAGATGTAGGTGGTTTCGGACCTTGTAGAGAGTTTTACAGTATTTATTACAAGTTGAACATGATTATTTTGCTGTATATAAAGTCAGACCCGTCTATCATCAGAGATCCTGAAGAGGAAAGTATTGTCTCAGTGTCGAGGAAATGCTCATTGCTCTTCACTGTCTTCCCTTATGATGTGCATTTCTCCATTAGCACCATGTGAGCTATACCCATTTGATTTCTCAGAGAAAAAAGGAAAGATCTGAGTACAGTGAGGATAGGCCCCATCCAGGGCCCGTGTGTCAGGAAGCACCAGGAAAGCAAGAATTTTTGGAAAGACCAGCCGTATATGAATGGAATTACATTTCAATTAGTCAGCCAGAAAAATTCTCTTTTGAGTTGTGGACACTACTTCACAGATACCCGAACTTACTTTTCTGACCTTAGCAGTCCTGTCAGAACTATGGTCATAGAGAGACTTTTCTTCTTTAATGTTACATTGCGCATTGTGTCCAATATTTTTGTTTTCAGCTCTCGTAACTGCACCTATTTATGTCACCATCACTCTCAATCCTCATGGAATTATTCCCTAGTAAATTGTTCTTTAACCATTGCGAACATGCTGCAACAGTGAAATGTGGCTAAGTCTTTCTTTGCTCATGGCAGCCTTTTTCCCCACTGACTCCTTTCTTTTTTCTTTCATATTGTGAACCTCAACTTGAATATTTGGGTTAGTCTCCCAAAACCTTATCGGTGGAGAAAAGTTATCCATATCCAGTGAATGTACAATGATGCGATACATTAAGAATAATCCCCGGATGTCCACGTTAGGAGAAATCTGCATGTGGCATGGCAATATAGGTCACTCTGAAAACCAGGGGAGACATTTGAGGTGAGTGTCATTCAAACAAGAGAAAACAGCGCCTCAGGAGAAAGACCAAAAGTGTCCTGACATTAAGGTATAGACAGAGATGTTTACGCAGGTGCATTAGCACTTTCAGCCGGTTTGTGAATGTTCAGTACTTGCCAGCATAAACGAGGGGCAGCGTATGCATTGCGTAGAAACCAGATGTATTCCCTGTTAGATTTTGACTGGAGTAGGAAACAATCAGCAGTGCCCTGCTTAAGGATGGAGGCTATTTGCGCTACATTGAATATGTGTCACTCTCCACAGTCTTGCCAATAATCCAATTTCCTGCATCAGGCCCCTGAGACTTTTGGGATCCATGTGGGAGAGTGTATTATTGGCGGGACATTGGAACGTGATACACATTCAGAGTGACACACCTGGCTGCCATCTTGGAGTGGGGCACTGCTGTTTTTCTCCTACTCGTGTGAAAATTGAACAGGCAACTGATTTTGTTTCTGTGCAAAGTATATGCTGCCTTTGTTTATGTAGACAATTCCTAAACTGTTACAAACCATTTTGAAATCTTGAAATGTACTAATATGTACAGATTCTCCTCAGTTTTGACTGTCTCTTTACCCAGCATTTTGCATATTTGACAATGGTAAAGAAGTCTACTATCCGACTATTTTGAGCATTGAAGATGGACATTTGGCAGTAATGAATGCTGAGATGCAAGGCATAAGTATTGCTGGCTGTGATGGTTAAGATTATGTGTCAGAGTGACTGGGCCACGATTCTCACTGGTCTGTTAGCTAGGTAATGATGTAATTTGGCAGTTACATAATGATGTTGTCATCCTTTATTTTCTCATCTAACGTCATCTTCCATTTTCACATAATGCCAAAATTGCATAACAACCTGGTGTTTTGAACTTAGTCATGTTGATAAATGAGGAGAAGGTGTACACATACAGGTGTCTATGTATATGAACATAGATGGGAAAGTATGCATTTTGGGAGTTTTCATAATATAGCATATTCAAATAGATGAGTGAGATACAGGGTATTTGAAACATATTTCGTTTGGACACAATTATCAGAAAGCCTCATATTTTAGAAATTCAGTGACAGTAATAGTCGTGTCTCTGCTAGATGATTTAACCTAGGAAACCTGAGATAAGTCAGGCAAAAACCAAGCACCTTCACTATGTTTGGTAACGGTGAAATGGGAACACATTTATTTCCAACACCATGCACCCTATTTTTTAACAGCAGTCATACAGTAGAGAACCTCCATGAAAGTAATGAGTGCACTCAGTCTTGGAAAATCTTCAGCTGGATTCCAGATCTTACTGTGCTCCAAAGAAACCCTCCAGAAGTAAACTCTTTTGAATACTCTGAGTGTGTTAAGATCTTCATGGATCACTCACCATATAACCATCATTTCAGATCTTCCACCAGATGCAGTGCCTCTCAGTGTAAGGAATGTGGAGAATCCTGCAGCTGTTCCTCTCACCTAACTACTCCTTTGAGAGTTCCTCATGGAAAGAAACCCGAGAAATGTAAGGTACTTGGGAAGGACTTAATTTGTATGCCAACCCTTAAGAGTCCTGTGACAACACTCACTGGTGAGAAATGTTGTGAATGTAACAAATGTGGGAAAGGTTTCTGTAGTTTGTCATCACTTTGGACATGTGTGAGTGGTCATAAACATGCGTGTAAAGAATATTGTGAAATCTATAGTCGTTCATCCCTCATTTTACCTAAAAAATGTCCTGACAGAGATAAGCATTATGAATGTGAAGAATGTGGGAAAGCCTTTATTCATTGCTCCCATCTCACTTCATATACAAGAGCTCACAGTGGAGAGAGGCCTCATGAATGTAAGGAATGTGGGAAAGCCTTTATTCGTTCCTCCGACCTCACTTCACATAAAAGAACTCACAGTGGAGAGAAACCTTATGAATGTAAGGAATGTGGGAAAGCCTTTAGTAGTTCCTCCAACCTCAGTAAACATAAAAGAACTCAGAGTGGAGAGAAACCTTATGAATGTACGGAATGTGGGAAAGCCTTTACTTGTCGCTCATCGCTTCGTGAACATAAAAGAGCTCACCGTGGAGAGAAACCTCATGAATGTAAGGAATGTGGGAAAGCCTTTCTTCATTCCTCCAGCCTCACTTCACATAAAATAACTCACAGTGGAGAGAAACCTTATGAATGTACGGAATGTGGGAAAGCCTTTACTCGTCGCTCATCCCTTAATAAACATAAAAGAACTCACAGTGGAGAGAAACCTTATGAATGTAAGGAATGTGGGAAAGCCTTTATTTTTTCCTTCCAGCTCGCTTCACATACAAGAGCTCACAGTGGAGAGAGGCCTCATGAATGTAAGGAATGTGGGAAAGCCTTTATTCATCGCTCCGACCTCACTAAACATAAAAGAACTCACAGTGGAGAGAAACCTTATGAATGTACGCAATGTGGGAAAGCCTTTAGTTGTTCCTCCTACCTCACTGCGCATAAAAGAACTCACAGTGGAGAGAAACCTTATGAATGCACAGAATGTGGGAAAGCCTTTACTTGTCGCCCATCCCTTCGTAAACATAAAAGAGCTCACAATGGAGAGAAACCTTATGAATGTAAGGAATGTGGGAAAGCCTTTCTTCGTTCCTCCAGCCTCACTTTACATAAGAGAAATCACAGTGGAGAGAAACCTTATGAATGTAAGGAATGTGGGAAAGCCTTTATTTTTTCCTCCCAGTTCGCTTCACATAAAAGAGCTCACAGTGGAGAGAGGCCTCATGAATGTAAGGAATGTGGGAAAGCCTTTATTCGTTCCTCCAACCTCACTAAACATAAAAGAACTCATAGTGGAGAGAAACCTTATGAATGTACACAATGTGGGAAAGCCTTTAGTTTTTCCTCAGCCCTCAGTAGGCATAAAAATATTCACCATGGAGTGAGGCGTTATGAATGTACGGAATGTGGGAAAGCCTTTCATTATTCCTCAGTCCTCAGTGTACATAAAAGAACTCACAGTGGAGAGAGGCGTTACAAATGTAAGGACTGTGGGAAAGCCTTTGTTCATTGCTCCAATCTCACTTCACATAAGAGAACTCACAGTGGAGAGAAACCTTACGAATGTACGCATTGTGGGAGAGCCTTTGTTCATTCCTCCCACCTCACTTCACATAAGAGAACTCACAGTGGAGAGAAACCTTATGAATGTAAGGAATGTGGGAAAGCCTTTATTTTTTCCTCCCAGCTCGCTTCACATACAAGAGCTCACAGTGGAGAGAGGCCTCATGAATGTAAGGAATGTGGGAAAGCCTTTATTCGTTCCTCTGGCCTCACTAAACATAAAAGAACTCACAGTGGAGAGAAACCTTATGAATGTACGCAATGTGGGAAAGCCTTTCGTTTTTCCTCAGCCCTCACTAGGCATAAAAATACTCACCATGGAATGAGGCCTTATGAATGTACGGAATGTGGGAAAGTCTTTCGTTATTCCTCAGTCCTCAATGTACATAAAAGAACTCACAGTGGAGAGAGGTGTTACAAATGTAAGGACTGTGGGAAAGCCTTTGTTCATTGCTCCAATGTCACTTCACATAAGAGAACTCACAGTGGAGAGAAACCTTACGAATATACGCATTGTGGGAGAGCCTTTGTTCATTCCTCCCACCTCACTTCACATAAGAGAACTCACAGTGGACAGAAACCTTACAAATGTACGCATTTTGGGAAAGCTTTGTTATGCAACCCTCTATAAGCATGAAAGAACTCACAACGGAGTGAGGCCTTATGAATGTACGGAATGTGGGAAAGCCTTTATTCATTCCTCCTGCCTCACTTCACATAAAAGGACTCACAGTGGAGAGTAACCTTATTCATGTACGGAATGTGGGAAAGCCTTTCTTTCCTCCAAACTCAATTCACATAAAAGAACTCACAGTGGAGAGAAACCTTATGAATGTATGGAATGTGGGAAAGCCTTTACTTGACACTCATCCCTTAATAAACATAAAAGAACTCACAGTGGAGAGAAACATTATGAATGTAAGGAATGTGGGAAAGCCTTTATTCGTTCCTCCCAGCTTGTTTCACATAAAAGAACTCACAGTGGACAGAACTCTTATGAATGTACGGAATGTGGGAAAGCCTTTATTCACTCCTCCAGCCTCACCTCGCATATAAGAACTCACAGTGGAGAGAGGCCTTATGAGTGTAAGGAGTGTGGGAAAGCGTTTTTTCAGAACTCGAACCTCACTAAGCATGTCAGAATTCACCATGGAGAAAGGCTCTATAAACATAAACAATGTGGAAAGCCTTTAGTTGTTCCTCAGACCCCACTTTACATATAAGAACTCACAGAGAGTTGATTATTCTTATGTCAAAAGTGGGATGTTTTGTCCTTACTGTTATGATTTTGATAAAGTTCTGAAAGTCAGCAATGAAAGACGAAAGTTTCTTGGTAAGTAAGAAATCAATACTAACTGAAAAGAGCGGATCATTAAGAGTAATTTATGCCTTTGGGAGAAATGATAGTTTCATTGTAATTGTGGGACTGTCCTCATCGGTGTTTGTTACTTTCTTAGTCCAAGCTAAACTTCACCTTTCTGAAAGTCGTTGCTATTACAAATGAGGCTTCAGGGAATAGTTGGCTTTATATTATTTAACGTTATTGTCGCTGTTATTTTGGAAGCATTTAAATATGCTCATCTTGTATTTGGTTCAGACTGTTTTGTCATATTTGAAACGTTCTTTCCATTTTTTCCTATTGTAAAGTAAGCTATTTTATCTATTATAATTAATAACTCATATAGTGGTACTTTGGGTCTGTTCAGATACTCTGTTTTTCGTTGTATTTTGGCCTACTAATTTTAGTATTCAAAGATAATTACATATCATTATTACTGTGGTGTTTGCCAGATGATGTTTTTTGTTCCAATGTCCCAAAATACTATATCTATTAATTGGAATTCTGAAGGAAACAGCTTTTCCTTCTCTCCGATTTTATCATATTTTTAAATGTTCGTAATAGGATACGCAGTCCACAGATTATGAAGGAGTTCCTTTCCTAACTGTGTTTAAGTTGAATTTTCATGTTGGAACAGTTAGGTATAATTGTAAATATGTAACATCGTTTAGTCGACTGTTTTCCTTAGAATATACCATATGACGTACCTTTCTGTGCTTAAAAAGTTTTAAAGAAACACTTCTGGTTAGAATAAAACATTGTTAACATGATAGTACAGTAACAACAGTAATGACGTTCTGATGCACATTACAACGTTGTAACCCTATGTTATTACGAACCTCTGCTACTTCGTTGGGTTCTCTTTTGATATGCTTCTCTCACCTCTGACTTGGGGAGGCTAGGAGGCTGCCCTCCTCGGCACTGCACATGTGACTCCCCTCCATAGGGTAGTGGGGGAGGGATGTACAGAACATAGACCCCACCCCTGCACGATTCCTTACCTGACCTTACAGGGGACTTCGGCCTGTGCCCAGTTCCAAACAGTAAGAACAAGCAACACGGTGACACCGCATCCCCACTGGGCAAGGGAAGCAGGACTTGAGTTCCTGCAGGAGAGGATCTTCATTTCTAATAGGATGAGCCAGATTGGAAAGTCATGAGTCAGTCCAGTAAATGACTGGGAGGTGGGCATACAACAGGTAAAGATGGAGAGAAGCTGGTATAGATAAAAGACAGTAAAAGAAACAAGGGATTTTACATGAGAGTGGAAGAAGATCAACCCCGAAATAGTACTAGGCATTGAGACTAATGCTGACTTCACTCCTGGAATCAGAGGTACAAAGGGTGTGAGATAAAATTGAAAGCATTGAATTGATTTTTAAAAATCCAGAAGGAACCTGGAGAAAAGATACTTTTTCACAAAAAAATAGTGTCCACAAACAAGATCACTGGGAATTATAGGGGAAAAGGTTTACGCTCTTTAACCCATCTCTGTTTTCCTTACCCTGAGTTCTTTATCCTCTATTTCTTTCCATTCCATCAGTGTTTTCCAACTTTTATAGCTCTGCTTTATTCTGTTTATTTTTGTATGTATCTTTAAGTTCATGTTATTTGGTTCCACAATCAACACCCATGGAAGCAGCAGTCAAGAAATCAAAAGACACATTGCATTGGGTAAATCTCCTGCAAGAGACCTCTTGAAAGTGTTAAAAAGCAAAGATGTCACCCTGAGAACTAAGGGGTACCTGACCCAAGCCAGTGTGTTTTCAGTTGCCTAATTTGCATTTGAAAGCTGGGCGGTGAATAAAAAAGACAGAAGAAGAATTGAGGCCTTTGAATTGTGGTGTTGGCAAAGAGTATGGAACATACCATGGACTGCCAAAAGAACGAACAAATCTGTCTTGGAAGAAGCACAACGAGAATGCTCCCTGGAAGGAAGAATGGAGAGACTGTGTCTCACATACTTTGGACGTGTCGTCCGGAGCGATCAGTCCCTGGAGAAGGGCATCACGCTTGGTAAAGCAGAGGGTCAGCGAAAAAGAGGAAGACCCTCAATGAGATGGATTGACAGAGGCTGCAGTAGTCGGTTCAAGCTTAGCAGATATTGTGAGGATGGTGCAGCACCTGACAGTGTTTTGTTCTGTTGTACATGAGGTCGCAATGAGTCGGAATCGACTCGATGGCATGTAACAACAACTGTCTTTAAGTTCATGAAACCTATCTCCTGGTGTGTATCGAATGATATGAAACCTATCTACCCCCTTTAATTTTGCAATTATATGTTTAAATACAGAATTTGTGACTAGGTTTGGTGTTTTATATCTGTTTGTATGTTTCTGTTGTCTATGCTCGTTCATTCCCTGTGTGTCTGATAATTTGTTGTTCTGTGATAGACTTTATATTCTTTAGGTTTTCTTTTTATTTTGAACCACGTTTAAAATATAGGAACTAAAAGGAAGACTTGTTTATATATTTGTTGTAAAGTCTCATCAGGTGTCAATATGTTGGATGTTTCAATTAAAGAGACAATTGAAGATGTAATTTTTCTTCCGAAGGAATTTTTATTTTTAGTGGCTGGAGTTACTATTACCAATCTCAGAAATCTTAGAACGTTCAGAGCTCAGTAGTTCCTTTTGAATGACTCTCGGCCAGGCCAGGCCATGTAGTCCCTGTGATACATGGATATGGCTCCCACTTTTGGGAATCCTGAACTCCAACTTCTGCCCGTACATCTGAACCTCATTTCCATAGTTTTCTAACTGAGCCAGCCTCCTGTTGGTTAAGTTCATCTGAAACGCTTGACTGTTGTCTCTCGTTCCATATTCATCTAAAATGTGCCCAGCAAGTTCTCAATATTTTACTTGTTTTAAATTTTAGAAAGATGTATTTTATTTCATCCAGAGTGGTTTTTTTTTATTATGGTTTAAGTGAAAGTTTACTAATCAAGTCAGTCTCTCACATAAAAACTTATATACACCTTGCTACACACTCCCAATTACTCTCCCCCTAATGAGACAGCCCACTCTCTCCCTCCACTGTCTCTTTTTGTGTCCATTTCGCCAGCTTCTAACCCCCTCTACCCTCTCATCTCCGCTCCAGGGAGGAGATGCCAACATAGTCTCAAGCGTCCACCTGATCCAAGAAGCTCACTCCTCACCAGCATCCCTCTCTAACCCATTGTCCAGTCCAAGCCATGTCTGAAGATTTGGCTTCAGGAATGGTTCCTGTCCTGGGCTAGCAAAAGCTGTGGGGGCCATGACTACCGAGGTCCTTCCAGTCTCAATCAGACCGTTAAGTCTGGAGTTTTTATGAGAATTTGGGGTCTACATCCCAGTGCTCTCCTGCTCCCTCAGGGGTTCTCTGTTGTGTTCCCTTTCAGGGCAGTCATCGGTTGTGGCCGGGCACCATCTAGTTCTTGTGGTCTCAGGATGATGTAGTCTCTGGTTCATGTGGCCCTTTCTGTCTCTTGGGCTCTTAGTTATCGTGTGGCCTTGGTGTTCTTCATTCTCCTTTGCTGCGGGTGTGTTGAGACCAATTCATGCATCTTAGATGGCTGCTTAATAGCATTTAAGACCCCAGACGCCACTCTTCAAAGTGGGATGCAGAATGTTTCCTTAATCGATTTTATTAATGCCCATTGACTTAGATGTCCCCTGAAATCATGGTCCCCAAACCTCTTCCCTTGCTACACTGTCCTTCGAAGCATTCAGTTTATTCAGGAAACTGCTTTTGGTTTAGCCCGGTTATGCTAACCTCCCCTGTACTGTGTGTTGTCTTTCCCTTCACCTAAAGTAGTTCTTATCTACCAACTAACTAGTGAATAACCCTCTCCCACCCTCCCTCCTCTCATAACCACAAAAGAATGTTTTCTTCTCAGTTTAAACTATTTCTCAAGTTCTTATAATAGTCGTCTTATACAATATTTGTCCTTTTGCAACTGACTAATTTCACTCAGCATAATGCCTTCCAGGTTCCTCCATGCTATGAAATGTTTCACAGATTCCTCACTGTTCTTTTTCGATGCCTAGCATTCCATTGTGTGAATATACCATAATTTATCCATTCATCTGTTGATGGACACCTCGGTTGTTTCCATGTTTTTGCTATTGTACACAGTGCTGCAGTAAACATGGGTGTGCATATATCTGTTCTTGTAAAGGCTCTTATTTCTCTAGGATATATTCCGAGGAGTGGGATTGGTGGATCGTATGGTAGTTCTATTTCTAGCTTTTAAAAAGCAAAAATTAAGGAAGCGCCAAAACGATTTCCAAAGTGGTTGTACCATTTGACATTCCCACCAGCAGTGTATAAGTGTTCCAATCTCTCCACGGCCTCTCCAACATTTATTATTTTGTGCTTTTTGTGTTAATGCCAACCTTGTTGGAGTGAGATGAAATCTCATCGTAGTTTTGATCTGCATTTCTGTAATGGCTAATGATGGTGAACATTTCCTCATGTATCTGTTAGCTACCTGAATGTCTTTAGTGAAGTGTCTATTCATATGTCTTGCCCATTTTTTAATAGCGTTATTTGTCTCTTTGCAGTTGAGTTTTTGCAGTATCATGTAGATTTTAGAGATCAGACGCTGATCAGAAATGTCATAGCTAAAACCTTTTTCCCAGTCTGTAGGTGGTCTTTTTACTCTTTTGGTGAAGTCTTTGGATGAGCATAGGTGTTTGATTTTTAGGAGCTCCCAGTTATCTCGTTTTTCTTCTGAATTCTTAATAATGTTTTGTATACTGTATATGCCTTGTATTAGGGCTCCTAACATTGTCCCTATTTTTTCTTCCATGATCTTTATCGTTTTAGATTTGATATTTAGGTCTTTGATCCATTTTGAGTTAGTTTTTGTGCATGGAGTGAGGTATGGGTCCTGTTTCTTTTTTTTTTTTGTAGATGGATATCCAGTTATGCCAGCACCATTTGTTAAAAAGACTCTTTCCCCCATTGAACTGTTTTGGGGCCTTTGTCAAATATCAACTGCTCATATGTGGATGGATTTATGTCTGGATTCTCAATTGTGTTCCATTGGTCTGTGTATCTGTTGTTGTACCAGTACCAGGCTGTTTTGACTACTGTGGCGGTAGAGTAGATTCTAAAGTCAGGTAAAGTAAGGCCTCCCACTTTGTTCTTCTTTTTCAGTCATTCTTATTTATCTGGGGCCTCTTTCCCTTGCATATGAAGTTGGTGGTTTGTTTCTCCATCTCATTAAAGAATGTTGTTGGGATTTTTATTGTAATTGCATTAAATGTATAGATCGCTTTTGGTAGAATAGACATTTTATACTGTTAAGTCTTCCTATCCATGGGCAAGGTGTGTTCTTCCACTTATATGGCCTTATGGTCTGAGAAGATGCTTTGGAATATTTCGATGTTTTGGATTCTGGAAAGGTTTGTTTTATGACCTAATATGTGGTCTGTTCTAGAGAATGTTCCATGTGCGCTAGAAAAAAAAGTATACTTTGCAGCTGTTGGGTAGAGTGTTCTGTATGAGTCAATAAGATCAAGGTAGTTGATTGTAGCAATTAGGTTTTCCGTGTCTCTGTTGAGCTTCTTACTGGATGTCCTGTCCTTCTCTGAAGGTGGAGTGTGGAAGTCTCCTACTATAATTGTGGAGGTGTCTATCTCACTTTTCCGTTCTGTTAAAGTTTGTTTTATGTATCTTGCAGCCCTGTCATTGGGTGCATAAATATTTAATATGGTTATATCTTCCTGGTCAATTGTCCCTTTAATCATTATGTAGTGTCCTTCTTTATCCTTTCTGGTCGATTTAACTTTAAAGTCTATTCTGTCAGAAATTAATATTGTTATTCCTGCTCTTTTTTGCTTATTGTTTGCTTGATATATTTTTTTCCATCCTTTGAGTTTTAGTTTGTTTGTGTCTCTTGTAGGCAGCATATAGACGGATCGTGTTTCTTTATCCAGTCTGAGACTCTGTGTCTTTTTATTGGTGGGGTTAGTGCATTTACATTCAGCGTAATTATAGATAAGTATGTGCTTAGTGCTGTCATTTTGATGCCTTTTTATGTGTGTTGTTGAGAATTTCATTTTTCCACTGACTGTTTTGTGGTGAGACGTTTTTCTTTGTAAATTGTGTGTTCCTCATTTTCATAGTAGTTGAATTTATGTTTGCTGAGTCGTTATGTTTTTCTTGGTTTTTATTTTGAGTTATGGAGTTGTTATACCTCTTTGTGGTTACCTTAGTATTTACCCCTATCTTTCTAAGTAAAAATCTAACTTGTATTGTCCATATCGCCTTGTAACCCTCTCCATATGGCAGTTGTATGCCACCTGTATTTAGTCTCTCTTTTTGATTGTTGTAATCTTTTACGTAATGACTTCAATGATTCCCTGTTTTGAGCGTTTTTTTCTTTTTAAAATTAATCTTAATTTGTTTTTGTGATTTCCCTAATTGAATTGATATCAGGATGTTCTGCTCTGTGACCTTGTATTGTGCTGGTAGGTGATAGTATTGGTTTTCGGACCCATTTCCTTTAGTATTTCTTGTAGGCTTGGTTTGGTTTTTGCAAATTCTCTAAGCTTGTGTTTATCTGTAAATGTTTTAATTCACCTTCATATTTGACAGAGAGTTTTGCTGGATATAAGATCCTTGGCTGGCAGGTTTTCTCCTTCAGTGCTCTGTATATGTCATCCCATTGCCTTCTTGACTGCATGGTTTCTGCTGAGTAGTCTGAACTTATTCTTATTGATTCTCCTTTGTAAGAGACCTTTCTTTTATCCCTGGCTGCTTTTAATACTTTCTTTTTGGTTTTGGCAAGTTTGATGATAATATGTCTTGGTGATTTTCTTTTTGGATCAATCTTTAAATGGGGTTCGATGAGCATCTTGGATAGACATCTGATTTTTTTTCAGCTATATTGGTGTCAATTCCCTGGTCCTCCAGATTTCCCACTCTGCATTCCAACTGCTCGAGTCTACTCCTCTGACTTCCTCTTGCAGTGTCTTATTCTGTAATTTTATTGTTAATCTTTTGGATTTCTGAGTGCAGTCTCTCTATGGATTGCAACTTATTAATTTTTCCACTACGTTCTTGAATAATCTTTTTGACTTCTTCCACTGCATTATCAGTGTTCCTTGGCTTTTTCTGTAGATCGCCTTATTTCATTTCCGAAGTCATCCCTGATGTCTTGAAGCATGCTGTAAATGAGTTTTTTATATTCTGCATCTGGCAATTCCAGGATTGTATCTTCATTGGGGAAGATTTTGTTTCTTTGGTTTGGGGAGTTGTAGAAGCAATCATGGTCTGCTTCTTTATGTGGTTTGATATCGACTGCTGTCTTCGAGCCATCACTAAGATATTGTAGTGATTTATTCTATATTTGCTAACTGAGTCTTGTTTTCTCTCTATATACGTAGATGGGCTACTAGATTGCGCTGTCTTGATTGTTGTAGCCCTTGAATCACTTATTTCCTCTTACCAGCTGGTTTGGGCTGTTATCAGATATATAAGCCTAAGAGTCCATTCAGTATTCTTGAGTAGAATCTGATTTTGTGTCACCAAGTGTGTGGTGCAGACTGTCAACTATCCACCTAGAGAAGTGGTGGTGATAGTTGTGTGCACCAGATTCTAGTAACAGCAGGGGTTCACACTCCAGGGGGGTCAGGATGCTGACAGGCTTCCCCCAAGTGCTAGTGAGGTAGGTGTGTCTCTATTCCTAAAGCACTTTGGTGGGTGGGCTCTGCAGCTGTACCTTAGGCCCCCAATGCAAGTACCTCTACAGATTGGTAAGTGTCACCGTCCTTCAACCCCTAAGGCTGGAGGCTAGGAGGTCTGAGGGAGCTTCAGCCCTCAGTTCCCTGTTGTGGGTCAGTGAGGGCTCTGTTGAATATGCAGAGATATTAGACCTTGGAAACTTGTCTTTCCAGTAATCAGCTAAAACAATTATAGTCAGATCTCTATCAGAAATGTCTTTTCGTTATAATAGCCACCTTCTTCCCTGTAGGGATGAAAACCCAAGACTGTGGATCACATATGCTTGGCTGGAGCTGGTTGTGTGTTTTTAGTCCAATTAGGGAAGGATTTTTGGTCCCTGGGTTTTTTGTAGCTACTTCTCTCAGGCCAGGAGAATGGGTTAGGAAAAGTCCAAAAGAAAAAAAGAAAGGAAAGGACAGAAAAAAAAAATCGCAGCCCAGTTCTCTCTCTGGCTCAGGAAATTCCAATGTTAATGAAGCTGCCTGGGAAGGGGTTGGGAGGGTTCAGATAAATAGGAGAGAGTAGCACCCCAGAATATAGACAAAGTTACTTATCTTGCTTGGGATGACTGTTTTGTCTGAGATTCCCGAGGGGCATGTCGACTGTGCGCTTGCTGGGTAGAGATTGCCCCCGAGGGTCAGGCCCCTGTCCTGTGCTTGCACTGTCTCAGAAGCCGCGGTTATTTCCTCAGCTCCCAGTCCAAAGCCCAGCGCCAAGGTTCCCTGTCTGGGACGCCGCACTCCTGGCTGCAAAACCAGTTGCTGCCCCCTGGTGACTTCACCTGTCAGCCGCGTCGCTGTGCTGTCTGTGTGCACTGGCTGGGCTTCCCCCGAGGTCAATTCTGGGGGGTAGGGCAGCGTCCCGTGTTTGTGCCGTCACAGGATGCCCTGTTCAGCTCCCCTGAGCCCAGTCCACAGCCCGGCGCCAAGGTTTCCTGACTGGGACGCTGGTTCCAGGTTTCGAAAACAGTCTCTGCTTCCCCGTGGTTGTTCGTTCTCAGTCTCTGTCACTGAGGTCAACTCTTTAGATCTGTGTTTGATGGTCAGGGTTCGTAGATTGTCATGTATGTGATCGATTCACTTGTTTTTCTGAATCTTTGTTGCAAGAGGGATCCGAGGTAGCTTCTACCTAGTCAGCCATCTTGGCCCCGCCTCCTAACATCCTTCTTGTATTACCAGCTGGTAACCTTGCAGTCTCCGTGACTGTCATGTCTCTTCAATGATTTTAAAGCCCCTCCTCCTTCCAATTCATGAATGTCTGTCATCTATTTGCATTTCGAATACCCCTCCCTGACAGCAGAACATTCTGATATCCTGGAAGAAAGGTTAAAAACTGTCCCATGCACACCTTGCCGTCTGCTAATCCGAGACTGGAGACCCTTATAAATATGTTATGGAAAGCAGTTTAATCAAAGGACAATAAAAGAAAGAAATGTATACGTATGGAGGTTTATTTACCTCAGCTGTTGCGAAGGGTGAATCTCGTCCAAGGTCATCATTTTCACCGTGATAACATACGTGTGAGAGACAATGGAGTGGTGAGGGGGTTCACCTTGCTTCTGCTTACTGGTGTCCGGGGTGGACATGAGCTTACCCATCAAGAAAACATTCGTGTACTGTGTATTCCAGCACTATCACAAAAATGTCTCCTTCATTAGAAAATAACTGAATGGTAATGATTCTAACCACCAACTAATACCTCACTGTTCCACGTGTGGTCCATGGAACAGCAGCACTAGCCCCATGTGGGAGCTTTTCAGAAACAAAGTTTCTGGGGCCCCACCTCAGGCCTACAGAAATAGAATCTGCATTTTAACAAGACCCACAGGTGATGTGTTTTTGTGAGAAAGTTTGAGAACCACTGGTCTAACTGATGGAAGAGTAAATAGGATCAGAATTACCTTGAGGTAGTGAAGGGTAAAAGTAAGAATAGAGTTGGGGGGCCCATAATTAAGCTGAATATTACAATGAATTTTGGCCCCTTAAAGTTTATTATACATAAACTGATAATAGTATATCTGGGGTATTCATTTTCATAGGCGATTAGAGGACAAAAACGTCTAAAACATCTCCTTTATGGCAATAAAGAGAAGTTTAAAAACAACGTTCTTGGGGTATGGAGGTACGGAAGGCTTTGGTGAACAGTAGGTGACACTACATTGAGTTGATGAATATTGAGTATAATTGATAATCTTGGTATATTCTTGGTATACCATATTTTTAACCAGATAATACACACCTTATACTTTGGTTTGCCAACTGTGCCCTCCCCTCACAAGGTATTTTTTAAGTGCCACCATCCGAAATTTTTAAAACATTGCTGTACAAAAATAGTTGGCATAGCACGCTTACAAAAATACCTTGTGGGGGGAGGTCGTGGTTGCCAAATAAATGTAGAAGGCGTGCATTATTATACATCAAGATTTCTATCTATTATATCCAAAGCAGTTTGAAAATAAAGTGAATCATTGTTAGAGGCATTTTGTGATAATTTTTTTATAGTGGTTTTATTTAACTTTGCATTACTTTTGTAATTCCCTATATCCGACGTATAAAAAAAGGTGATAGTTTGAATGTGGATACCGCTAGACTGAATCAAGATTTCCAGAGCTCATGCATAGAAAATGATTGATTTACATACTGCTGCTGATCCTGAATTGCAAAGAATTGAATTAACTACATGGGACCGAATGGACTAAAAGTTCACTATGGTTACAAATACTCCATCAGAGTCAAGCTCTCAGAACAAAATGGGACAAAAAATACATAAACTAACCCGTCTGTTGAGTCCAGGTGAAAAGCCAGGCCTATACTCTTAAACAACATAACAGAATTGAAAGCAAATAAAGAACCCAGGACCTTAAAACGTGTACATCAATTCCTTGGTAAGAGTGACTCATTTCTACAGAAAACCAGGTCCTAATATCAGATGGGTAGATATCAGACCCTGTGAGAAAACCCGAATTCCTCAAAGAGGAAAGAAAAGATAAAACAAATGGGAACTTATTTTCCCAATGTGGAAGAAGTTGCAGGTGGGAACTCATTTTCCCAAAGTGAGCCCTGAAATTCCAAATTGCTTCTAATATATTTAGTTTCTAGTGTTCTTCGATATGAAACCCAAAGCAGCATCCCAGTAGGTGGAGTTTGAGGCTCCCTTGTCAAGGATCCTATTCCCAGGGGCTGAAACTCTGCTCTCCCCAAGTCCAATAAAATTCCTAGCAGGGTTTGGTGACTGTTTCGTTTTACAGTGTACATCCACTGCATGAGAGTTCCCTGATGAGAAGCCTGATGCTGTGGCCCATCTCATGTCCCAGCTTATTCCAACATAAGTGTCTCTCTATTGGTAGTTTCCTGGAGACAGGCCTCCTCTCAGCTCCCTCAGGACAGGCTCCTCTTGGCGTCCCGAGGACAGGCTCCTGTGGCCCTGCTGTCTGTCACCAGTGACTGCCAGTGGGCTTCAAAGGTTTACTACTTTTTGTCCAGGTTCACTGACATTTCCTGGGTAAGCTGTAAACAACTTGTAGCTTGATACTTTTTCTCTGGTTCTGGGCTTTTCCCACACTAAAGCAGTAGAAACTTTTAAACCGATCAATAAATTCCTAGCACATGTCAACTCCAACGCTTAGATCCTCTTACCTGCCATACTTAATGCCCTCTCATACAGTTCCAACATGTTGTTGCTTTGTCCCTGGGTGTAATCACCTGTGTGGCCCTGTATCCAAGTGTGGTGTAGGATCCTCTGGCTCCTATGAGTACTTAATTCTGGCCTTCTTAACGTTAGTGTGTTTTTCTTTCCGCGTTTGACAGAGCATTGTGCAACACCCACAGACCCCCTTTGGGGGGTGATTACCACATGTATTCTATGGCCGAGAGATTTTTTTTTTCTTTAATTAACCTTGAAGAACTTTAGATCCTACTCTTTCAGCCTCTTTTATACATGCCTCAGGTCATAAAACATGTCTGGATGTGTGCACAGTAAAATGGAAAAACTGCTTCCCTTTTTCAGGGCTGTGTGGACAAGGTCACAGTAACTAATTATTCCTTCGTCTTTTACTCAAACTTCCCCTCCTTTCTTTTCTCCATTTCTAGAAAGGCATTACCATTTACCCTGTTGGTTATGTCAGAAAGGTGGAAATCAGGCGTGTTACTTGTGGTTACCTCAGTCACTGCCCATGAAATCAGTCTTCAAGTTCTGCTACTTGGACCTCCAAAACATAGTATTGTCTACTTCTGTAACAGATGTTCATCTCCCTCAATATTTGTTGTCACCTTGGACTTTCATCATAGAATTCCTGAGTTTCCGTTCTAAATCTGGTCGCCTAGGACCACCATTTTATATCCCAGTAGTCCTTGCTACCAGACGGGACCATGTGACTGAGTTCTCTTCAATGACCTCTAACTAAAAGTGTCATATGTAATGTCTAAGAAATGTCCTTAAAGGTAGACAACTTACCTCTCTAAGGACATTTGATTCCTGAATTCCGAATTTCAGGTTACATTCGCACTTAAGACAACCCAGGCTTTTCTCTGTAGAGGAAACAAAGGACAGCCATGGCTAGATCCCAAACATCAGGGGGAGCCACTCAACCACAGGCCCCGACTTAGAGTGCTTTAGGTTCTGGTAGGGAAGGCACCTCCTGAGCAGTGAACATCCCGGAAACCGGAAGTGGAAGTGAGCGTTCTGGGTGGGCAGCCACGGACGTGGCAGTCGTGTTGTGGTGTGAGGGCTCTGTTCCTCAATGGCCTGATGAGGTTACCTGTAGTCTGCTCCCCCTACGCCCCTCTGTTCTCTTTTTATTTGCAGTCCAATCTGGGCCAGACCCTTTGGCCTGGTCTACCACTGGTCGCTTACACA
Organism: Elephas maximus indicus; assembly: GCF_024166365.1. NCBI lineage: Eukaryota > Metazoa > Chordata > Mammalia > Proboscidea > Elephantidae > Elephas > Elephas maximus. Next base: position 178,936,427 of record NC_064846.1, on the reverse strand, counting down.
CACGCACATACTTGCACACTAACTGGTGTCAGGGGTGGACATCAGATCACACACCAAGAAGACATTTGTGCACCGTGTATTCCAGTGCCGTTAGGAAAATGCCTCTGAGGCCTCCGTGGGGATTTCCCCCCATTCCGTCGCGGTTCCCCTCCCGGCTAGCAGCCGCCAAGCCAGGGCTTATCATTTCGTTTTGGCTGGAGCACACTGCACGGCTCTAAGCACAATTTGTACTTGGTGCCGGTACTTTGGGCATGCGCAGGACCTGAAGACCTGTGTCCTCAGTTTGTCCTTGGACATGGACTTCACGACATGATTCAACATCTGGACCTCCAGATGTGGACATGGGAGAGCTAAGGGCGGAGAGTTCTGGGCACCAAAACCAACCCCCAGAGGCCATCGGAATTAAAAGCATCCCCAACCCCCTCAGAGAGGGAGCACATGGCCTCATGTTTGTGGAATCCTGCTTTGCTCCTTGTCTGGGCAGACATTAAATTTCCATTTTGTTTCTCTTGTAACTGGTGGTGTGGCGTCCATCTTATTTCAGCTGGCTAATAGGACGCAACAACAGCCCTCGTTCGGTTATATCTCCTCCATAAATAAAATAACGGGAATAAATATAATCACTATCCCATGTCTCTTGATTCAAAGTGTGGCTCAGCATCGCGAACACTACTTGATAGTTTTAGGGTCCTACCGCAGACGTGCGTAATCAGAATCTGCATTTTTGCAAAATTCACATGTGATGTGTGTGTGCAATCAAGTTTAGGAGCCACTGGTGTAACTGAAGAGTAAATAAGGCCATAATTATCCTGATGCAATGAAATGGTGCAGCAGAAATAGGGTTTAGGAGCTTAAAATTTCCTGGATATTACAATCAATGGAGGCCTTCGAAAAACAATGATTACAAAAACCGATACAGAGTATGTCTGAGGTATCAATTTTAATGGGTAATTTGGGAGAAAAAAATGTCTAAAACTGCTCTTTCGGGCTAAAATAAAGAGGAAATAAGGACGACTCGGGACAGATCCCTGGTACAGCAGGGAACTACTAAACCCAGCGGTCCCGAGTTGGATCGTTGTGGGTTCCCGTATGGAAGCCCTTCTCTGCGGCACCAGCATCCCCGGAAGCGGAAGTGTGCGTCCACGGTCGGTAGCCGTGGTCGGTGTGTGTATCGCTCCGCTGTGCGGAGAGCGCAGGTCGTGTCCCGGCTCTGAGGGCGCCGCGCCATGTCCCCGCGGCCTCCTGGTCTCTCCGCTCCCAGAGCCTCGGGCCTCCCTGGAGCCGGGGAGCCGCCGCCGCTTGTCCGCTAGTTTCCTGCGCCCCCCCGGCCCCGCGGCCGCAGCTGCTTCGTGGAGGCCGCGGAGGTGGGAACTGCTTGTGTCGGTGCGTGGACAGGTGGGGTGGTGGGAGCCGCGCAGACCTGTGGTGCTCAGGGAGCGGGGAGACATGCAGGGTCCCGGGCCTCCGTGTTGGTGTGCCCATTTAGTCTTGTACACATGTGTTGTTGAAAATGCTCTTGGGCAAAATGAACCATCGATCCAATTTGGAATTAATGACTTCTTGGGTTTGGTGTGCTCGAGTGTTTTGTTTTTATAATTTTGACCAAGATTACAGAAAAGGGGACATATACGTGTTCTTCATCTTGGTAACTTTCCCTAAAGGGCAGTGAGGTAAGTTATACATATAAAATGTTTAACACAACCCCTGAGGGAGAATAAGTGCTCAGTAAGTAATATCTGCGATTATTATTATGGAAACTCTGATGGCGTACTGGTTAAGAGCCATATCTACTAACCAAAAGGTGGACAGTTCAAATGTACCAGGCGCTCCTTGGAAACTCTATGGGGCAATTCTACTCTGTTCTATAGGGTCACTAATGGACTCAACGGCAATGTGTTTATTATTATTACGGGCGAGTCAAATGGATTTGGATTTTCTGCGACATCCAATGGGAAGATAGGAACAATTTACCATCTGAAAACTATTGTGAGAACTTTGAAGTTCTATTAAACCTTTTTCTTTGAGGACACTGAAGCAGGCAGCCCTGAAACGGTTATTAAGGTTATTAACCATCGTATAATAGTTGTTTTTCAGAAAAGTCTACTCTGGCTGCGTTTTTGTTACAACTTTTACAGCACTTCGCCATGTTCAGTTGAATCCCCAGGTTCCTTGTCCTCTCGTGGCAGGAGGCTGAGGCGCAGGTGCACAGATTTCAAATTGACCCGGTATATGACCTTCCTGGGGTGATAATAGAGCGCCACGGCCATTTTTTTAGGGCTGTGTGCAGTATTTTTCGAGCCGTGCACAAAAGCCCACTCACTAAAATTATGCGGACTGCGAACGCACCACCAAACTAAAGATCCTCCCCTCGCTGTTGATGCATATGTATGTCACTCCTTATAAAAAGAGCAAATCTCCAGAGATTTAGCTACACGTGGTTAATGGTGACTGAACTTTGATACGTTCATTGGCCAAAGCTGAAAACTGTTTTATTCCTGACAATTCACATTGATACGAGGTAACTGCGTGTGTTGATCTGTAAGGGATGGAGTTACACAGGTGAGCCCACAACTTCAATATTGTACCCCTAACTCCCTGGAGGAAATCAGGTTCAAGTTTTGCAGCCTGGCCAGTCCTGGTTGCTCCTCATGCTCCGGGAGAGGTAAATTCCTCCGTCTGTGGTCTTGTTGCAGAAAGGAGAGGCCCATGGAGCTGCCTGAAGAATGCAGGTGTGTGCTGTGGGGGCTGGAGCCTGTTCTGCCTTCAGTGTAAAGGCCCTCAGGGTGGAGCATTGCCCTGAGCCTGGGAGGAGGCCAAAGGCCTGTGACTCCCTGCTTCCTCCACACTGTTTCCTCCCTATCCGTCTTCCATTTCAGGTCTCAGGTGTGGTGCAGAGAGAACTAGTCCAGTCCAGGCAGCTGAGGACCTAGGGTGACCATCTTGCACATGCGTTAATCACAGGGAAGGATTTCAACTGCTCTGGCTGGTGTGTGGGCCAAGCATTATTCATCTGCCTCCAGACTGCCCAGTGCTCTGCTTCCACTCCTATCCCTCTTCCTGAAGGAACTTCTTAGGCTGAGAGACGACATTCCCTTAGAATTCTAGAAGTTGGAAAAGGAAATGGTGAGTTCTACGGAGAACTGGCTTGTCCTTAGCAAAGTGGGTGAGGCTGGATCTGAATTGTTGGGGGACAAGTGTGTGGTGCGGGGATGTGGTTCCTCAGTGAATAAAAAAGGTAGCAGAGGAGGCCAAGGGACTGAGGCCTAGGAGGCACCCTGAGGCCCTCCCCCACTGTCGTTGGGCCCTTCCCCTATACACAGGTGGCTTGTCAGGATTTAGATGCCTGGGTTCACCTTCCTTATGTGACTCTCAGAGCTGGCACCGTGGGGCATTACCATCCCCACCGTGGGCCTTGGTGCTCTGTGTTGAATAACAGTCTCCTGAGCAGAATCTAGAGACAGAGCAGCTCTGGACGTGCAGACTGATCCCCGCCCTCCAGAGCCATCCTTGTCCCATCTCTCTGAACAATGTTCTTGACTCCTAGGCAGTGGAGCGTTTCTTGTGGTGTTCTAAAACCACAGCTCCCTGTTCACACTGTGATATGGGTTAGAAAAGGGGGTGGATAGTTTGTAGGGGAAGGCCCTGACTGTTTACCGGGTCCTGGATCATGGTAGTGCTCTCCTGATGTCAACAAAGTTATGAAACTTGGAACGGTGCATCCAGCTGTGTCCTGTGTGGGCTCCACAGACCTGTTTTTCCTCCATTTGGGAATTTTTTTTTTACCTCGAGCTTTCAGGTGTGTGGAAAGCATGGCTCCCCAGTGTCGGTCCTTGTCCTCCCACCTAGAGCTAGTGTTTAAACCTGTGTAATTGTAGATGTTCTCCATAGCTTTAAATCAGGATCTAAAATTAAAGGGTTCTCTGATCCTATGAGAGTTGCGTATTCATGTTCTCGGATTTACAGATTACGCTAGATGAAAATTCTAAGTTCCTAGTTGTGTTTCTAGTGAAAAATTTTCAACTGAATATAAACTTCTCAGACACAGAGGAATGCTTAATTTAACTTATTTAAAAGTTACTCTGGAGCTTGCTTAAATCTTGAGGAAGTTCTCATCTTCTCTTTCCTGGAGATTGTTGGTAACTCTATTTAAAAGTTTATGACTACTACCAATATTATTGGTAATATTATAGCTTTGTCACCCAAGTCTTAATCCATAAACTCTGTGTTGTTTAGCTTTGCCTCTTTTGTGCTTAGTGTAACTTCGTTATTACTCTGGGTTCTTGAGTGACATATAATCCATACTGAATGTTGTAGTCTTTGATTGTCATGAATAAGTTCTTCAAGTTCTCTTCCCTTTCAGTAAGCTAGGTTGTGTCATCTGCATAATGCAGGTTGTTAACAAGTCTTTCCCCAATCCAGATGCTGAATTCTTTCTCATATAGTGTAGCTTCTCTGATGATTTGCCGAGCATACAGATTGAATAGGTTTGGTGAAAGGATACAACCCAGACACACACCTTCCCTGACTTTAAGCTGTGCAGTATCCCCTTGTTCTGTCTGAAGGACTACTTCTTGGTGTATACGCAGGTATCGCGTAGTCAGTGAAACACAGGAAAAGGTCTTTGTGGTGTTCTCTGTTTTAAGACATCAGCTGTGATATCCCTCATTCCATGTCCTCTTCTGAATCCAGCTTAAATTTCTGGCTGATCCTTGTTGACGTACTGCTACAACTGTTCTGAGTGATCCTTAGCAAAATTTTACTTGCATGTGATGTTAATGGTATTGTTTGATGATTTCCACATTCTGTTTGATCACCTTTCTTTAGAATAGTCATAAATACGGATCTCTTCAGTCAGTTGGCCAGATAGCTGTCTTCCAAATTTCTTGGCATAGACAGTGAGCACTTGCAGTGCCGCATCCGCTTGGTGAAACATCTGAATTGGTATTGCGTCAATTTCTAGAGCCTTGTTTTTCACCAGTGTCTTCAGTGTAGCTTGGTCTTCATCCTTCATTACCATCGGTTCTTTTTTTTTTAATAGTGCTTTCAGTGAAAGTTTACAAATCAAGTCAATCTCTCATATAAAAAATTATATATACTTTGCTATATACTCCTAATTCCCCCCCCCCCCAGTGAGACAGGACACTCCTTCTCTCTATTCTCTCTTTTTGTGTCCATTCGGCCAGCTTGTGACCCTCTCTGCCCTCTCATCTCCCCTCCAGACAGGAGATGCCAACATAGTCTTGTGTGTCTACTTGATCCAAGAAGCTCATTCTTCACCAGTATCATTTTCTATCCCATTGACCAGTGCAATCCGTGTCTGAAGTGTTGGCTCTGGTAATGGTTCCTGCCTTGGGCTAACGGAAGGTCTGGGGACCATGACCACCGGGGTACTTGTAGTCTCAGTCAGACCATTAAGTCTGGTCTTTTTAAAAGAATTTGGGGTCTGCATCCTACTGCTCTCCTGCTCCCTCAGGGGCTCTCTGTTGTGTTCCCTGTCGGCGCAGTCATCGATTGTAGCCGGGCACCATCTAGTTCTTCCGGTCTCAAGCTGATGTAGTCTCTGGTTTATGTGGCCCTTTCTGTCTCTTGGGCTCATAATTACCTTGTGTCTTTGGTTTTCTTCATTCTCCTTTGCCCCAGGTGGGTTGAGACCAATTGATGCATCTTAGATGGCCACTTGCTAGCATTTAAGACCCCAGATGCCACTCTCCAAAGTGGGGTGCAGAATGTTTTCTGAATAGATTTTATTATACCAGTTGACTTAGATGTCCCCCCAAATCCCTGCCCCTGCTATGCTGGCCTTTGAAGCGTTCTGTTTATTCAGGAAACTTCTTCGCTTCTGGTTTAGTCCAGTTGTGCTGACCTCGCCTGTAGTGTGTTGTCTTTCCCTTCACCTAAAATAGTTCTTATCGACTAATTAGTAAATACCTCTCTCCCTCCCTCTCTTCCTCCCTCCCCACCTCATAACTATCAAAGAATATTTTCTTCCCTGTTTAAACTATTTCTTGAGTTCTTATACTAGTGGTATTATACAATATTTGTCCTTTTGCAGGTCAGTTCACTCAGCATAATACCTTCCAGATTCCTCCATGTTATGAAATGTTTCACGGATTCATCATTTTTCCTTATTGATGTGTAGTATTCCATTGTGTGAATTTACCATAATTTATTTATCCATTTATTACCATCGGTTCTTGAGTATCGGGTACCATCTGAAATGACTGAATGTTGACCAGTTTGTTTTGGTACAGTGACCGTGTGTGTTTCTTCCATCTTCTTTTGATGATTCCTTCATTGTTCAATTTTTTGCCCATAGAATCTTTCAGTATTGCAACTTGAGACTTGAATTTTTTCTTCAGTTCTTTCAGCTTCAGAAATGTCGAGCATGTTCTTCCCTTTTGGTTTTTTAAGTCCAGGTCTTTGCACATGTCATAATACTTTGTCTTCTCAAGCTGTCATTTGAAATCTACTATAAATATAAAACAACATAAATATTTATAAATCTAATATAACTTTATCAATAAAGGAAATGAATAGAAGTCTTAACATTACATATGACGTGTTGGGACAGACCCCAGTGCCTTTTTCCTTAGAACGTATTGGGTAATGTTGAGCATTTGCCCTTTGAAATACTTTTTCAACGCAGTTTTTTGTGAAGTCCTAAAAAATAATGACATTGCTTGGAATTTTATGGAAGTGCATTGGAAATAACAATTTATCTGGGGAGAATCAGTATCAGGGTACATCGTACCGTTTTATTTACTGCTGTCTATTTGGATGCCATTTATAATGTTTTACCACTTTTTCATTGGGAACTTTAATCTACTTAATTATACTCCTTTTAGGTGTTGTTTATTTTAGCTAAAATGCATGTTGTCTTTTAAAAGTTCACTGCTCAGCTTATTGGTACTAATGTTTGTAAATGAAACCTTTCCACCTTTGATATTTATTTTGTAATCTGAATGTGCAAAATCTCTTTAATCCCATAATCGTCTACACCGTTTTTGGAGCTTTACATGTACTGTTATTTAATCTGTAAAATAATATGGGGAGCTCCCAATTTGACATTGTTATTTCTTTACTTTTTTTCTTTAATTTTCTTTGTTGTCATGTACCAGATATAACCCTTTGGGTGAGGTTGAATCGGAGTGGAATAATGGGTATCAGTTTTATATCTGCTTTTACTATCAAAATGTGGACTACCTAAGTGTGTATATTCCTTGCGTGTATATGTTTTGTCTATGGCCCTTTTTGGATTATCCATGTTCCTTTCCAACTCTACACTGGAAAAGTATTTTTTAAAATTTCTCTTTAGGTGCAAGTTTACAGAGGAAATTAGTTTCTCATTCAGAAATTTATACACAGATTGTTTGTGACATTGGTTGCAATCTCCACAGAGCATCAGCACTCTGCCCTTTCTGCTTTCCACCCTGGGTTCTCGGTATCCGTTCATACAGTTGTCCTGTCCCTTCCTACCTTCATGTCTTTGCTTTTGGGCAGGTGTTGCCCATTTGGTCTCGCATACTTGATTGAACTAAGAAGCACTTTGGTCACGTGTGTTACTGCTTTTTTTAATAGGCCTGTCTAATCTTTGGTTGAAAGGTGGACTTTGGGAGTGGCTTTAGTTCTGAGTTAGAAGAGTGTCTGGGGGCCATCATCTCGGGGGTTCTTCCAGTCTCTGTTAGACCACTAAATCTGTCCCCTTTTTTTGAATTTGAGATTTGTTCTACTTTTTTCTCCTGCTCTGTCTGGGACCACCTAGATGACAACTTAAGAACAACGATAATGTAGCAAAGTTGTTTAAGTTCATTTGTTTTGCCACTTTTGCCGCTATCTTTTTCTTCCTTACTGCACCACCAGTAGTAGAATCTCAGTGCCCTCTCTGCAGTGAACCTCCTTTTCCCCTCTTTCCCATCCCTGCTGATGACTAATAAATTTGTTCACTCTACATTTGCCTGTTTCCTAGATGTTAGATCCTATGGTATTTGTCCTTTTTTGACTGAATTAATTTCACTCAACATAACATTTTAAAAGTTCATCTGTAGTGTAGCATCTATCAGGACTTATTTCTCTTTGTAGCTAATCAGTATTCCGTTGCGTGGATAGACTCTTATTCTGTTCATCCATTCATGTGTTGATGGGCATTTAGGTTGCTTCCGTATTTTAGCTCTTGTGAATAATCCTGCAAGGAATATTGGCATACAGATTTTCTGTCTTTAATTCTTCTGTTTATTTGCACAGGAGTGGGATTACTGGGTCATATCGTAGCTGTGGGGTGAACTTTTTGAGGAACTGCCAAGCTTTCCACAGGAGGTGTGCCGTTTTCCATTCCCAAGAGCAATAGATGATGGTTCCAGTTTCTCCACATCCTTGCCAACGCTTGTTATTTTCTATGTTCCTCCTTCCCTTTAAAGGCTAGTTTTGCTAGGTACAGAATTCTAGTGTAGTCTTTTTTTTTGTCTCTCTCTCTCAACAAAATGCTAAATGTTTCATTCTCCTTGTTTGCATGATTTCTTAAGACAAATATACTCTAATTCTAACCGTTCTTTTCAGTAAAAAGTTGATTTTTTTTCTCCTCTGGCTTCTTTCCATATTTTCTTTTTGATTTTGTGCATTTTGAATGTGACATCACCAGGTACAGTTTTTTGCTATTTGTTCTCCTTGGTATTCTCTGAGCTTCCTAAATCTTTGGTTTCGTGTGTCTCTTAGCTTTTCTAAGTTTCTCAGTCATTATTACCTGAAATATTTCTTTTTGTTTCTATTTTCTTTCCCTTCTGGCATCCTAAATATGTGGATAACCCTCTTCTAGTAATTGTCTGAGAGTTTTTGCATATTCTGTTCCATCTTTTTCATATCAGTTTTGAGTTCATTAACATATTTTCAAGCTCACTAATGTCTTCTTGGCTTTCTCCTGTCATTTGAGGAATTAGTTAAAGGTGGTTTTCATTGTTGTTACTAGCAATGGATTTGTGCCATTTCCTTTGGTTTCCTTGTTACGGTTTCCTTCTCTGGTAACTTTACCTTGTGTTGTTACATGTTCTGTCCTTTATTATTAGCATTTTTAGTGTTAGAATAACTCAAAGTGTGTTAGTCGAAATTTTTGGTCTGATGATTACAAAATGTTGGCTCTACCTCAGGCTGATCTTGATGCTTGCACTGTCTCTTCAAGCTGTGGTTTTGTCTTTAGTATGCCTGGTAGATTTTTGTTGAAAGACAGGGATTATGTATTAAGTAAAAGAAAGGAGGTAAATAAATAGGCCTTTCTTAGGAGATTTATTTTTTCCTGGCTAGTCATTAGGCTGTGTATACTGTAGTTCTCAGTTGCTCTGATGTGCTTGTTTTTTTCTTACCTATTGTGTCTGGGCTTCCTAGATACTTCTTATATCAGGCCTGAGGCTTGCAATTCTGTTGGAATGCTGTTATTACGTAGGAGCCCTATAGATGAGGCTGTAAGGTAGGGACAAAAGGGAGGCCTGAGACAGCCCAGTGATTAATTCTCAGTCTTAGTGAGCCTGTGCCCTGGGCAGTGACCCTACAGGTGCTCCTCTGCTCCCCCTCACCCACTTTGGTGAGACAGGAAGCCTAGATGAGGCTGCAGTTGGATGTTTTACTATTGCAGATCAGTTACACTCTGTAAAATAGGTTCCCTTGAGGGAGGCTTTATCAGGTAGAACGAAACCCTCTGGGAAATTTTTGAAATGGCTTCTTTTCCTCTTCCCCCTACTAGAAGGAATCATAAGATTTTTCCCTGATGGTCTCACTGAGGACCTGATCGGGTTCCTGTAGGTAAAACTCAGAAAACTCTGGATTCACCTAAGTTTGGCCCCCTTGCATTTTTAACTTGGAAGTTGGTCCACATCCACTCTCCAGCAATTCATCAACTGTATTTTAAGTTTTCCTTCCCTGATACTGATCCTAGAGGAGGTTTTTGCTCTGGTATGATTCTCCATAGCTGCTTATGTGTCCCTCCAGTTTTAGGACACCCGTTTGCCCATGTTACGTCAATTTTCTGAGTTCAGGATATTTCGTTTTTTCTTGTGAGGATGGAAGTGACAGCTTTCAAGCTCCTTCTATATCAGACCAGAAACTGGAAGCCTTCATTTGTGTTTTGTGTCATTATCGTGGTCTTTATTTTCTTGTTACTTTGTTCATAATATTCCTTTATTCTGCTTTTGTTTTTCCCATTTCCTAACTTTACATGGTTGACCTACTGCTAATGACTTTTTTCTTTCCCTGGGTTTAAGCAGTATATGTTTCCTTTACTGGGCATGAAGTTTCGTGGAGCCCTTTGGCTCCTGTACCTCTGCTCTGGGACTTGTTGACATCAAAAAGCATGTTAAACATATATGAGTGTTTGCAGAATGTTTACAGTCTGCTTCTAATTTTTTAGAACTGAAAGTGCTATCCCTTTTTCTCTTGCCAAGCCAAGTTTCGCTAGTTAATGTTTTGTGAAATAATCATTTTGCTCCCTTCACTAATTTACTAAAGGGAAATATACTTCTGTTACTTGGCTGCTTATCCCCTTACTGGCCTGCATTTTATGTAGAATGTATCGCCACTCCAATATGTTGTCGTGATCTCGTCATACCAGGATTGATTAGAAATGACATAGACTGCTCATTTCACCCCTTCCCTAAGATGAGGAGTCTTTTTACTGTAAAGCTGCACTGGTTTAGGAGCCTTTTCTTTCCTCATGACAGGAGGAAGCCAATGGATTGGTGTTCTTTCACAGAGGTCACTCTTACAGACCCAGGGATTCCAGTGGTCAGGGTTCAGATAGTCGTGGTTGTGTGCCTTCCAGGGGCTGCAAATGTGAGGGAATTTTGGAGTGGAGTCTCTAGAGGGCTGGTGTGTAACTGTTTCCTAGGCCTCACAGGCAATTTAACAGATAAACTGCACTTCACGTTACTTAAAAAATGGTGTCTATTGTTGCAGATATTACATATACTGTAATATTCGCCAATTCAACAAAGTTTACCGTGTATGACTTGATGACATTGATTACGTTCCTCACATTGTGCCGTCATTATGAAATGGAAATCCTAACCTCTTCTCGTTCGGCAAACGCAAGGGTGTGCCGTTCTTGTGTCTGCGAAGGTTTTGCTCTTTGGCATAGGGTAACATTAGATTCTTTTTATTTGAGGATGTATGAATTCATGTTTGTTGAGGGGAGCAGTCACTAATAATTAATGTACAGTTACATCACATCTTGAAATGTGAGGATTGTGTGGCAGTCTGGATTCTCCTGTTTCCTGTCTTATCTAAGCTCTTAAAATTGTATTCCCTTTGCATGTTTCTGAAAAGGGCAGAAGATGACAGAAGAACTGAGTTTTTGAGGAATAGGTGATTGACTTGTAAAAATTCCTAATTCTCCAAAAGAATTCAGCAGGTGAATCTGTCACCTTCTGATGTCTTCGAGTTCGAGAACATATGATCAGCTCAGGGTCCTGGTTTGCCAGTTTGTGTAGGACCTTGGTCCTGCCATGGCTGTGAGGGGCAAAAGGAAACACTGTCCTTCTGCAGTGTTTTCCACTTGGTAATACCTCAGCCTACCTTTTCCCTTTGCTTTTTGTTCTGTTGAGTGTTCTGGTGGGTCCTATGGAAGGAAGTGGAATTGTTTTGTAACAAGGAAGTGATAGTCTGAATGAGAGTATTTCTCTAATTTCTGCTCTGTGGGTCTCAGTCAAACTGTGGAAAGCTTATTTGTGCTTGTTGAAAGTGTATGAGACAGGATGGAATCGATGAGGCAGTGAATGTAGTTAGTGAAGGGAAGAGACTGATGACTAGCCAAAGGTAAACCTTGGTAAAATGCAGAACTTTGTGTCAAATCCCTTTGAATTCTTAGTTCCCCTGGGCTGTGAGCCCTACCCTTCCTTCTTGTAGACACTGAAGTCCATGGAACCTTGCTGATTCATCATGTATGGAATGTTTTAGGACTCAGTGGTCATTGAGGACGTGGCTGTGGTCTTTAGCCAGGAAGAGTGGGCATTGCTGGATGTTGCTGAGAGGAAACTCTACAGAGATGTGATGATGGAAACCTTCAGAAACCTGACCTCAGTAGGTAAGAAGGGCATCTTTTCTTTTTTTACTTCTTTCTTTAGCAAACAAAAATATTTGACTCATTGACTTTACTCCAGAATCTGGGCTTAGGAATGGGAATAAATGGTTAACTAAATCAGGTGTGCTCCCTTGGTCCATGGAGCTGACATATCCTGGATTCTGGATGAGCATAAAGCTCTTCTTATATTAAAGTGAGTTTTCATTTCTCCTGTGATGAAAAGCCCTGAGGCTTTCTAAGTGTTGTAAGTGTAAGCGTTGGCTTCAGGGTCACTATGGGACATTGAGATGTAGGTGGTTTAGGACCTTGTGGAGAGTTTTACATTATTTATTACAAGTTCAACATGATTATTTTGCTGTATATAAAGTCACACCTGTCTATCGTCAGAGATCCTGAAGAGGAAAATATTGGCTCACTGTCAGGAAAATGTTCATTGCTCTTCACCGTCTTCTGTCATGATGTGCATTTCTCCAATAGGACCATGTGAGCTATACCCATTTGATTTCTCAGAGAAAAAAGGAAAGATCTGAGTACAGTGAGGATAGGACCCATCCAGGACCCCTGTGTCAGGAAGCAGCAGGAAAGCAGGAATTTTTGGAAGGGCAAGCCCTGTGTGAATGGAATTATATTTGAATTAGTCAGCTAAAAAAACTCCCTTTTGGGTTGTGGAAACTACGTCACAGATACCTGAACTTACTTTTCTGACTTTAGCAGTGTCGTCAAAACCGTGGTCACGGAGAGGAGAGCCTTTTCTTCTTTAATGTTATATTGTGTATCGTGTCCAGTATTTTTCTTCTTCGTTCTCCTAACTACACTTATTTATGTCACCATCACTCTCAGTCCTTATGGAATTATTTCGTAGAAATTGCTTTTTAACCATTGTGAATGTGCTCAATGAAATGTGGTTAAGTCTATCTTTGTTCACAGCAGCCTTTTTCTCAATAACTCCTCTGTTTTTTATTTCGTATTTTGAACCTCAACTTGAATATTTGGGTCAGTCTCCCAGAACCTTATTGATGGAGGAAAGTTATCCGGTGAAGATACAATGCTGCAATACATAAAGAATAACCCCCCAGTTGTCCATGTTAGGAGAAGTCTACAGATGGCGTGGCAATGTAGATCACTCTGGAACCCAGGGGAAATATTTGAAGTGAGTGTCATTCAAAGAAGAAAACAGTGCCTCAGGAGGAAGACCAAAAGTGTCCTGACAGTAATGTACACCCATATATATTTATCTATGTATATAAGCACTTTCAGCCAGTATTGTAAATGTTTAGTACTTGCCAAGGTAAACGAGGGCAGTGTATGCATTGCATAGAAAACAAATCTGTTCCCTGTCAGGTTTGGACCCAAGTAGGAAATAACCAGTGGTGCCCTGCTCAAGAATGGCAACTATTTGTGCTACTTTGAGTATGTGTCACTCTCTGCAGTCCTGCCGGTAATCCAGTTTCCTGCATCAGGCTCCTGAGAGTTTTGGTGTCCATGTGGGAGAGTAGATTATTGACAGGACCCTGAAGAACGACATACATTCAAATTGACACACACTTGACTGCTATCTTTGAGCGGGGCACAGCTGTTTTTTACCTACTGACGTCAAAATTGAATGGGCAAAATATTTAGTTTCTATGCAAAGTATTTGCTGCCTTTGTTTCTGTAGGCAGTTCCTGAAGCATTACGAACCATTTTCAAATCTTGATACCTACAAACGTATACGTTCTCACTTTTGACTGTCTCTGTATCTATTTTGCATGTATGATTATGATAAAAAAAATCTAGTATCCGACTATTTTCAGCGTTAATGATGGATATTTGGCGGTAATGAATGTTGAGATGAAAACTAAGTAATGCCGGCTGTGATGGTTAAAATTGTGTCAACATGGCGGAGCCATGATTCTCACTGGTTTATCACTTATGTAATGATATAACTTGGTGATTATGGAATCATGTTGTCATCCTTTATTTTCTGATCTAATGTCATCCTCCATTTTCACATAATGCCAAAATTGTATAACGAGCTGGTCTTTGGAACTTAACCATGTTGATAAATGAGGAGAAGGTGTACACAACACACACACGTAGACGTCTATGTATATGAATATATATGGAAAAGTATGCGCTTTGGAAATTTGTATATTACAGCATATTAAAATAGATGAGTGAGATACAGAGTATTTGAAACGTATTTCACCTGGACGCGGTTATCAGAAAGCCTCTTATTTTAAGGATACTCTGTGAGAGTAATGGTCGTATCTGTACTAGGGGATTTAACCTAGGAAACATGGGACAAGTCAGGAAGAAAGCAAGCATGTTCTGAATATTTGGTAATGGTGAAATGGGAACACATTAATTTCCAACACCATGTTCCCTATTTTTAACAGCAGTCATACAGTAGAGAACTTCCATGAAAGTAATGAGGGCACTCAGTCTTGGAAAACGTTCAGCTGGATTCCAGATCTTACTGCACTCAAAAGAAACCCTCCAGGAGTAAACTCTTTTGAATACTCTGATTGTGGAAAGGTCTTCATGGATCACTCAGCATATAACCATCATATCAGATCTTCCACCAGATGCAGTGCCTTTCAGGGTAAGGAATGTGGAGAATCCTGCAGGTGTTCCTCTCACCTAACCACTCCTTTGAGAGTTCTTCATGGAAATAGATGCCATAAATGTAAGGTGTCTGGGAAGGATATGATTTGTATGTGAACCCTTAAGAATCCTGTGACAGCACTCACTGGTGAGAAATGCTGCAAATGCAACAAATGTGGGAAAGGATTTTGTAGTTTGTCATCCCTTTGTACACACGTGAGTGGCCATAAGCATTCATATAAAGAATGTTGTAAAATCTGTAGTCCTTTATCCCTCATTTTACCTAAAAAATGTCCTAACAGAGATAAGCCTTATGAATGTGAGGAATGTGGGAAAGCCTTTTGTTATTCCTCAGCCCTTAGTATGCATAAAAGAACTCACAGTGGACAGAAACCTTTTGAATGTAATCAGTGTGGGAAATCCTTTAGTAGTTCTTCATCCCTCAGTGTGCATAAAAGGACTCACAGTGGAGAAAGGCCTTATGAATGTAAACAGTGTGGGAAAGCCTTTATTTGTCCCTCACACATCAATTCACATATAAGAACTCACAGTGGAGAGAGGCCTCATGAATGTAAGGAATGTGGGAAAGCCTTTATTCGTTTCTCCCACCTCACTTCACCTAAAAGAACTCACAGTGGAGAGAAACCTTATGAATGTATACCATGTGGGAAAGCCTTTAGTTGTTCCACAGCCCTCATTAGGCATAAAAAAACACACAATGGAGTGAGGCCTTATGAATGTACAGAATGTGGGAAAGCCTTCATATATTCCTCATGCCTTACTATGCATAAAAGAGCTCACAGTGGAGAGAAACCTTATGAATGTAAACAATGTGGGAAAGCCTTTATTTGTTCCTCCCACCTCACTTCACATATAAGAACTCACAGTGGAGAGAGGCCTCATGAATGTAAGGAATGTGGCAAAGCCTTTATTCGTTCCTCCCCCCTCACTTCACATAAAAAACTCACAGTGGAGAGAAACCTTATGAATGTACACAATGTGGGAAAACCTTCAGTTGTTCCCCAGCTCTCAGTAGACATAAAAAAACTCACAATGGAGTAAGGCCTTATGAATGTACGGAATGTGGAAAAGCTTTTATTTATTGCTCAGCCCTTACTATGCATAAAAGAACTCACAGTGGAGAGAAACCTTATGAATATAAGCAATGTGGGAAGGCCTTTATTTGTTCCTCGCACCTCACTTCACATAGAAGAACTCACAGCGAGTTGATTGATTACTCTTAGATCAAAAGTGAGATATTTCATCCTTACAGTTATGCTTTTGAACAACAAATTTCTGAAAGTTTATAAATAAAGAACAAAGACTTTTAGTAAGAAATTAATACTAACTCAAAGGATCCTCAAACATAATTTATGCCTTTGGGAGAAATGCCAGTTTCATTGTAACTGGGACTGTCCTCATAAGTGTTTGTTACTTTCTCAGTCTAAGCTAAATTTTACCTTTGTTAAAGTCTTTGCTATTACCAATGAGGCTGCAGGGAATAGCATTGAGCAAATGAGGTTTTATATTATTTAATGTTATATCCTTGATGTTATTTTGGAAACAATAAAATACACTCATATTTGGATCAGACTGTTTTGTTTTCATATTTGAAACATTCCTTCCATTCTTATCGTAAACTGTTTTGTCTGTTATAATTAATAACTGTCATATAGTGATAGTTTGAGACTGTGTAAATACTCTGGTTTTCATTGTACTTTGGCCTACCTATGTTAGTATTTGCATATAATTATGTATTATTATTACTGTGGTCTTTACCGGATGATATTTTTTGTTCCGATATCCAATAAAATATATCTATAACTTGGCATTCTGAAAGAAATAGATTTTCTTTCACTCTGATATTTGTTTTTGATTATTCATAATAGTATAGGCAGTGCAGATTATGATGGAGTTCCATTCCTAAGTGCGTTTTTTAGTTGAATTTGCACGCCGGAACGCTTAGGTACGATTATTTGTATGTAATGTCATTTAGTCGGATGTTTTCCTTAGAATATACTGTACAGGGTACCTTTCTATGCATAAAAAAGGTCTAAGAAAACACTTGTAGTTTCAATACAATATTTTCAACATGATAGTACAGTGATAACAGTAATGACATTTTGATGTGCATTACAAAGTTGTAACCGTGTGTTATTACGAACCTCTGCCACTTTATTGGATTCTGTCTTGATACGTTTCTCTCACCTCTGAGTTTGGGAGGCTAGGAGGCTGCCCTCCTAGGCACCGCACATGTGAGCCCCCTTCATCAGGTGGTGGGGGAGGGAAATGCAGAGCATGGACCCTGCCCCTGCACAACTCCTTACCTGAACTTACAGGGGATGTTGGCCTCTGCCCAGCTGCAAACAGTAAGAACGAGCAACACGGAAACACTGTATCCCTAGTGGGCAATGGATCCAGGACTTGAGTTCCTGCAAGGGGGCATCTTTGTAATAGGATGAGCCAGATTCAAAAGTCATGGATCAGTCCACTAAAAGACTGGGACATGGGCATAGAACAGTGAAGATGGAAAGAAGCTGGTATAGACAAAAGACAGTAAAAGGACAAGGGATTTTACTTGAGAGTGGAAGAAGATCAACTCCCAAGTGGTACTAGGGATTGAGACTAATTCTGACCTCACTCCTGGAATGAGAGGTACAAAGGGTATGAGATTAAATTGAAAGCATTGAATTGATTTTTAAAAACCCAGAAGGAATCTCGAGAAAAGAGGCTTTTTCACAAAAAGCAGAATATCCACAAACAAGATCTCTGGGTATTACAGGAAGAAAGGTTTGCCCACTTTAACCCACCTCTACTTTCCTTCTCATGAGTTTTTTTGTCCTCTTTTTCCTTCCATTCCATCAGTGTTTTCCAACTTTTATAGCTCTGCTTTATTCTGTTGATTTTTGTACCTATCTTTAAGTTCACTTTATTTGGTTCCACAATCAACACCTATGAAAGCAGTAGTGAGGAAATCAAAAGACACATTATCTTGGGCAAATGGGCTTCAAGAGATCTCCTTAAAGTGTTAAAAAGCAAAGATGTCACCCTGAGGACTTAGGTGCACCTGACTCAAGCCAGGCTGTTTTCAATTGCCTAATTTGCATTTTAAAGCTGAGCAGTGAATAAAGAAGAGCGAAGAATTGAGGCCTTCAAATTATGGTGCTGGGGGAAGAATATTGACTATACCACGGATTACCGAAGGAACGAACAAATCTGTCTTGGAAGAAGTGCAACCAGAATGCTCCTTGGAAGGAAGAATGTCAAGACTGCGTCTCACATACTTTCGTCGTGTAGTCAGGAGGAATGAGTCCCTGGAGAAGGACATCACGCTCGGTAAAGCAGAGGTTCAGCAAAAAAGAGGAAGACCTTCAAAGAGATGGATTTACACAGAAGTTCTAACAGTTGGCCTAAGCATAGCAAGTATTGTTAGGATGGCGTAGGACCTAAAAGTGTTCTGTTGTACATGGGATCGCAGTGATTCGGAATTGACGCAATTGCATGTAAAAACAACAATCTTTAAGTTCACTAAACCTACTTCCTGCTGTGTATCTAATGATATGAAACCTATCTACCTCTTCTAATTTTGTAATCATGTGTTTCAGTATAGAATTTATGAGTATGTTTAGTTTCTCGTATCTATTCCTGTTGTCTATTTGGTTCATTTCCTGTGTGTCTGATAATTTTGTGGTTCTGTGATGTCATATTTTTTAGATTTTTTTTATTATTTGGAATCATGTTTAAGGTATACTAAAAGAATAAGAGTTGTTCATATATTTGTTATCAAGGCTTAATGGTTGTCAATATGTTAGATATTTCAACTAAGGACATAATTGAAGATATAATTTTTCTTTTTCCAAAGAGCTTTTTTTTTTTTTTTTTTTTGCCAAGACTGGTGTTTGGAGTTACTGTTACCAATCTCAGAAACCTTAGATCATTCAGAGCTCAGTATTCCCTTTTGGATGAATCACAGCCAGGCCATGTAGTCTCTGTGATATAATGATATGGCTCCCACTATTGGGAAGCCTGACCTCCAACTTCTGCCGTATCTGTGCCACCATCTTGATCCTCCTGCTACTTATTTCTGTTTTGAATCTTGCAGATTCTAGAAGAACTGGAAGGGCGGGGGAAAGCACGGCTTATTTTGGACAAAGTGTTTTTATGGTACATGTTCCCTCTGATCCTGTCATTTGATGGGTGTAGCTTGGGTACACATTCACATATTTCAAGTGATGTGACAGGTTTTAAGTTACATACACGGGTAGGGTGTTCATTTCCTTTCTAGTAAGAAAGTTTACTTTGAAAGTGAAATGTGTTCTGTACCATGACTTAGAGCAGGGTCCAGCAAACACTTTTGTAAAGGACTACATAGTAAACACTTTAGACTTTGCAGCCCAGATATTTAGCTTTGCAAAGCCTTGGCTCTGTCAGTGTATCTTGAAAGCAGCTATAGGCAGTATTTCCCTGAATTGTCGTGGCCATGTTCCAAGGAAATGCTATTTATAAATGCAGTTGTTGGGGCAGAATTGGCCTGGGGTTGTGTAGTGTGTTGAGCCCGGACTTACACAGTAGATTGAGATATAGGGACCAGGAACTCAAAGAAGACAGTGTAAAATTCATAGACCAAATCACGTGCAGCTGCTTTTGTGCTAGTGGGACTCACCTAGTAGAAAGCCCAGGATGATTATGTCATCAGGCTCTGCCCTTATCCCTGGCCAATGCTGATGTGATTGTCAGATCCTGAATCACCCAGACTTTCCCCTCTACCAACCTATGCTACCTAAAAAAAGTTGCTTTCCAGTCAACTCAGACTTGTGGCAGGCATTGAGTTTCTTTTGTTTATGGTGATGGAAAATTTGACAGCAGATATTGGTGATGGTTGAACGACATGATTAATGTAATTGAAGTTACTAAATTATGTATATGAAAATCGTTAAGTTGCTATGGCTGTGTAAAAACTCAGGGAGTTAGAAAAAGAAGCTGTTCTTTTTGGGTCCACATAACAGGTTTCTATTCCTGGCAGGCCCTTGGATGCCTTTGCATCAGCTGTGGGTCAGAAAGGCAGCTGCTAATCCAGGCTGGATTTTCCCCCAAGCTCGGGCTTAACTGGATGCTAGCTGGTCTAGGATAGGCCGTGGTTGGTTAACAAATGTGTAGACGGTGTGCATTATTTTAGCAAAAATGTGGTATTCTCACTATACATTATTGCATCTCAAGATTACTATCTATTATATGTGAAAAAGCACTTGAAAAGAAAGTCATTGTTAGAGATATGTTTGGGTTATATATATATATATTAAATTAATTTTTATTGCGCTTTAAGTGAAAGTTTACAAATCAGTTCAGTCTCTCATACAAAAATTTACATACACCTTGCTATGCACCCCTAATTGCTCTCCTTCTGATGAGATAGCACAGTACTTCTCTCCACTCTCTCTCCTTGTGTCCATTCGGGTAGCTTCTGGCCCCCTCTGCCCTCTCATCTCCCCTCCAGACAGGAAATGCCCACATAGTCTTATGTGACCACTTGCTCCAAGAAGCTCCCTCTTCACCAGTATCATTTTCTATCCCATAGTCCAGTCCAATCCCTGTCTGAAGAGTTGGCTTTGGGAATGGTTCTTGCCCTCGAGTAACAGAAGGTCTGGGGTCCATGGCCTCCGGGGTCCCTCCAGTCCCAGACTGACCGTTAAGTCTGGCCTTTCTACGAGAATTTGGGGTCTGCATCCCACTGCTCTTCTGCTCCCTCAGTTGGGTTATATTTTTGTATTGATTTTATTTAACTTTGCATTACTTTTGTAATTCCATCTCTCAGCCTTATAAAAAAGACTACTATAGTTTGAATGTGGATACTACTAGACTGAATTAAGATTTCTAGAACTCTTGTGTAGAAAACAACCAGTTACATAGTGCTGCTGGTCCAGAATTACAGTGAACCAAAATTAACTACATGGGACTGAATGGACTAAAAGATTACTACGGTTACAATTACTACATCACAGTCAAGCTTTCAGAGCAAAATATGACAGAAAAACAACATAAACTCATCAGTCTATTGAGTTCAGATGAAAAGTCAGGCCTGTACTCTTAAACAATGTAAGAGAATAGAAAGCAAATAGGGAACCCAGGGTCTTAAAATGTATATGAATTCCTTGGTAAGATTGACTCAATTCTGCAGAAAAACAGGTCCTAAAGAAAACTTATTAACTTGCCAGAATATCAGATGTATAGGTATCTGACCCTGTGAGAAAACTTGAACACCAAAGAAGTATTCCTCAAAGAGGAAAGAAAAGACAACGCAAAGGGGAACTCATTTTCCCAAAGTGGAAGGAGAAATAGGAGGGATGTCATTTTTCCAAAGTGACCCCTGAAATTACAAATTGCTTCTAGGATATTCAGCTTTTAGTGCTTTCCAACGTAGAGCTCCAGGCTCTCTGGTCATGGATCCTATTCCCCAGGGCTGAAACTTTGCTCTCTGCAAGTCAGATAAAATTCCTAGGAGGTAGTCTGCTTTAGGATTTGGGTCAGTGTTTCGTTTTACAGTGTATGTGCATTGCATAAGAGTTCCCTTTGTGCCTGATGGGCAGCTTAATGCTGTGGCCCATCATACGTCCCAGCTTATCCCAACACCGGCATCTCTATTGGTAGCCTCCTGAAGACAGGCCGCCTCTCAGCTCCTTCAGGAGAGGCTTCTCTTGGCCTCCTTAGGACCGGCTCCTCTTGTCCCCCTCAGGACATGCTCCTGTGTCCCTGCTGTCTGTCACCAGTGACTGCCAGTGGGCTTGGAAGGTTTGCTACTTTTTGTCCATGTTGGTTGACATTTCCTAGGTAAGCTGTAAACAACTTGTGGCTTGATACTTGTTGTCTGGTCCTGGGCTTTTCCCACACTAAGGCAGTAGAAACTTTTAAACTGGTCAGTAAGTTCTTAGCACATCCCAACTCCAAGATCTAGACCCTCTTGCCATAATTTAAGCCCTCTCCTATAGTTCCAACATGTTGTTGCTTTGTCCCTGGGTGTAATCACCTGTGTGGCCATGTATCCAAGCGTGCTGTAGCATCCTCTGGCTCCTATGAGTGCTTATATCTGGCCTTCTTACGTGAGTGCGCTTTTCTTTCTGCGGTTGACGGAGTATTCCAGAACACCCACAGACCCCGTTTGGGGGGAAATTAACACATGCATTCAATGGCCCACACCGTATTTTTGTAAAAATAAATTAACCTTAAAGAACTTTAGTTAGATCCTCGTCTTTGTGCCTCTTACAGATACACATCTCAGGTCATAAAACATCTTTGAGTATGTGCACAGGAAAATGGGAAAATTGCTTGTGTTCTTCAGGGCTGTGTGGACAACGTCATAGTAACTAATGAATCCTGTGTTGCCTCAAGTTTCTCTGCCTTTGATTTCTCCATTTCTAGAAAGGCACTGCCATTTGTCCTGTTGGTTAGGTCAGAAAAGTGGAAATTACGAGTTTTCTGTCTGCTTTCATCAGTCACTGCCCGTTAAATCAGTCCTCAAGTTCTGCTATTTGTACCCCCAACACGTATGTCAGTATTGCCCACTTTTGGTAACAGATGTTGGTCTCCTTCAATATTTGTTGTTCTTTTGGACTTTAGTCATAGAATTCCTGAGTTTTGGTTCTAACTGTGGTCACCTAGGAATAGCATTTTATTTCCCAGCATTCCTTGCTACCAGATGGTACCATCTGACTAAGCTTTCTCAGTGAGCTGTAGCTAAAAGTGTCTCATGTCATTTCTAAGAAATGTCATTAAATGTAGAGAACATACCCCTCTTCAGTATATTAGATTGTTGAATTCTGCATTTCAGTTCATATACGCATTTAAGAAAACCCAGGCGTTTCTCTGTAGAGGAAGTGAAGGGCAGCCATGGCCAGATCCCACACACCAGGGAGAACCACAGAGCCCCTAGGTCCCCAGATAGACAGCACTCTAGGTTCCTGCACGGAAGCCCTCTATTGAGCATCTAGAGTCCCGGAAACCGGAAGCAGAAGTGAGCGTTCTGGGGGAGCAGCTGTGGACTGGGCAGTCCTGTCCAGGTGTGAGGTCTCTGTCCTAAATGTCCTGCCCCCACCTGCACTCCGCGGCCCCCGCGCCCCTTTGTTCTCTCTTTTTTTTTTTTTTGCAGTCCCATCTGGGCCAGACTCTTCGGCCTCGTCCACCACTGTTCGCTTACACACATGCACAGACTCGTGCACTAACTGGTATCCAGGATGGACATCAGTTTATACACCAAGAAGACATTTGCTCACCGTGTATTGCAGTGCCGTCAGGAAAATGTCTCTGAAAGTTAACGATTTATGCTTATCCAGATATATTTCTGTTTCGTTGTAAATTTGTATCTGCTTTGTCAACATGAAGTAGACTGTGTGTCAATGTGACGTAAATCAATTTTAATAAGTGAACATAAGCACAGTTAAGGACCTGAAGGCACAAAGTCTTGTCTGAGATACAGGGCTTTACCAGGAGAAGCATCTCCGGGTTGTGTGAATTGAATAGGATGTTTCCTTTGTCTCGTCTCCCTAGTATCCAGCAGGGCTCTAGATCATCCATGGTACTTTTGGAGAATAACAGCCAGGATTAAGAACAAAACTGTAGCATATGAGCAGAAACGGGGTTGTCAGAAATTGAGACATCAAAGACAAATGGACCTGCCTCCTGAGCCTGGCACGTCAGCATTCTGGCTGGCAGCGTCGAGCACGTGGTTAATCGATTGTCTCTAACTTTATTCAACTGTGAGCTGTTTGAAATGATATCCGTGTAGGAGAGCCATGAGATATAAATGAGCTAGTGTGTTGAAAACTTTTGAAAAACTTTTCATAAACGGTAGTTGCTCAATATGTGGAATATTTTATCATTATTCTATCGTATAATGAACGTTAGGGTTTTTGATGTCTTTAAAACATGCACCTGGTCCACTGCAGTGGAGGGGACTATTGGATGTTGCTTCTAGCTCAAAATTTGTTGTGACCCGTCATACCAGGACTGATTAGAGAGGACATAGTCAGCACATTTCACCACTTCTCTGACAAGAGGAGCCTTCTTCCTCTAAAGCCGCTCTGACTTAGCACCCTCTCGCTATGTGAGGAAGCCGACGGATCGGTGCTATGTCACAGAGGTCACACTTACAGACCAGGGGATTCCACATGTCAGGGTTCCGGTAGTCATGGATGTATGCCTCCAGGGACTGCAAATATTAGAGAATTTTGGAGTGGAGCCTCTGGAGGGTTGGTGGTAATCCTCTCTCCTAGGCTTCACAGGCAATTTTAGAGTTAATCCGTCTGCATTTCAGCTTACTTACAAAATTATATGTTTTTGTTGTAAAAATTAAAACTAATGAACCGTTTGCAAATTCAACAGTGTTTACACGTGTAACTTGGTGTCATTGATTATGCTTATCGTGTTGGGTGGTCCTTACAAAATGGAAGTTGTAACTTCTCAGCAGACACAAGTATATGCTGTTGTCCTTTCTGCAGAGGTAGCCGTCTGTCATCTTATCGCAGGAGAACGTGTGCGCGTGAGGGCATATGCGTTGATGTTTGTTGAGGGGGCAGTCACTAATATGTAATTGGCGTACATCCAGTTGGGTGGGGTCTTGGAATTTGAAAATTGTGGGGAGATCTGGATTCTCATGTTCCCTGTCTCATCTGAACTCGTTTTAATTTTAATTACCTTTGCCTGCCTCTGGAAGGGACAGAAAGTATGACAGAACAAGTGAGTTTTTGAAAAATAGTTGACTGACACATAAAAATCCATAATTCTCTGAAAGAATTTTTTTTTTTTTTTTAGCTGATGAACCTGTCACCACTTGATCTGCTAGAGTTCAAGAAAATATAACCAGCCCAGGGCTTTGGGTTTCTAATTTGTGCGGGCGCTTGTTCCTCTCATGGCTGTGAAGGTCAGAAGGAAAAACTGCCATTCTGAAGTGTTATCCAGTTGTTAATCCTCACCGTGTGCTTTGTGTTTTGTTAAATGTTCTGGTGGGTCTTAATGCAAGGAGATACACGTGGTGATCTGAGTGAGAGCATTTTTGAAATTTCTGCAATGTTTTCTAACTATCCTAGACCATGAAGAGAGACGAATAAGACTGCAGTTGGCAGCTTTCAAACTGTGGTGATGTTATTTCAGTGCGTTAGAAGGCCACAAGACAGGACGCAGTCAGTGAGGAGGAAGTGAATATAGTTAGTGAAGGGACATGGCTGATGGCTGTACTCTCGAGTAGACCTTAGAGCACAGAACTTTGTGTCAAATCCCCTTCAATTCTCAGTTCTCCAGGACCGTCAGCCTCAGCCTTTGTCCTTGGACACAGTGGAATACATGGTACCCTCCTGATCCGAATGTGTGGGATGTTTTAGGACTCGGTGATCGCCAAGGATGTCGCTGTGGTCTTTAGCCAGGAAGAGTGGCCTTTGCTGACTCTTGCTCAGAGAACTCTCTACAGAGATGTGATGATGGAAACTTTCAGAAACCTGGCCTCAGTAGGTAAGGATGGCATGACTCTTTTTTTTCCCCCCTATTTATTTCTTTAGTGAACATAAGTATTTTACTCATTGACGATGCTTCTTTATTTGGGCTGAGGAATGGCAATAAATTGTTAAATAAAACAGGGGTGGTCCTTTGGTCTATGGAGCTCACGTATCCTGGCGTCCCCATGAATATAAAGCTCTGTGTATTAAAGTGAATTTTTATTTCCTTTGTGATTAAAAGTTCTGAGGGTCTTGAAGCATTGTAAGTGTAAATACTGGCTCCAGGGGTCCCTATGGGGTACTGAGAGATAAGTGGTGTGCGACCTGGTAGAGAGTTTTATTGTGTTTGTTACAAGACTGATATGATTATCTTGGTGCACATAAACTCACACCTATGTTCAGAGAGCCCGAAGAGCAAAGTGTTGGCTCCATGTCAAGGAAATGTCCGTTGCTCTTCACAGTCCTCCTTTGTGATGTGTGTTTCTCCGTGAACACCATGTCCGCTGTAAGCATTTGTTTTCCCAGAGAAACAGGGAAAAGATCTGAGGACAGTGGAGAGAGGATTCACCCAGGGCCAGTGTGTGGGGAAGCACCAGGAAAGCAAGAATTTTTTGAAGGACCAGCCCTGCCTGGGGGGAATTAGATTTGAATTGGTCAGAAAAAGTCTCTACTGTGTTGAGGAGACAACTTTGCAGACACCCGAGCTTACTTTTCTGACTTTAGTAATCCTCACAACCGTGGTCATGGAGACCTTTGGCCTCTTTTAATGTTACATGTGTGTTATGCCCAACGCTATTCTATTTGGCTCTCCTAGCTACACCTTTTTTACGTCGCCATCACTGTAAATCCTCACGGAAGTATTTCCTAGTAAATTGCTTTTTAACCATCGTGAATGTGCTGCAACAGCAAAACGTGGCTGCGTGTTTCTTTGTTCAGAGCCTTTTTTATCCCCTAACAATTCCTTTCTTTTTTTGTTTTATATCGTGAACCTGAACTTGAATTATGGGGTCAGTCTCTCAAAACTTTAATGATGGGGAAAAGTTATCCAGTGCATGTACAGTGGTGCGATACATGAAGAATAATACCTCGTTGTCCATGTTAGGAGAAACCTTTGAATTGCACGGCAATAAAGATCAGTATAAAAACCAGGGCAGACATTTGAGGTGAGTGTCATTCAAGGAAGAGAAAACAGTGCCTCAGGAGAAAGTCCTAAAGTGTGATGACATAGAAATACATACATATGTGTGTATATATGTATGTGTATTAGGACTTCACGCATGTTGTTACGATTCAGCTAATGCCAAAGTAACGAGGGCAGCGGATACATTGTAGGGCAACCAAATATGTTGCCCATTTGCTTTTTTTTTCTACATTTTTTCTTATTGTGCTTTAGATGAAGGTTTACTCAGCGGACTAGTTTCTAATTACACAACTAATGCACATACTGTTTTGTGACATTGGCTGCCAACCCCACGACATGTCTCCCCTTCTTAACCTTGGGTTCTCCATTACCACCTTTCCTGTACCGTCATGCCTTCTTGTCGTTGCTCCTAGGCTGCTGCGCCCCTTTAGTTTCTTTTTTGTTTTATGGGCCTGTCTAATGTTTGGTTGAAGGGTGAACCACAGGTGTGACCACATTACTGAGCTATATGGGTGTCCTGAGGCCATACTTGGGGTTTCGTCTGTTTGGATTTTGACTCAATTAGCAAACAATCAGTGGTGCCCTGCTCAAAGATTCTGGTGGACTGCGCCACTTTGGATGCGTGTTGCTCTCCACATTCCTACCAGAAAAGCAATCTCTTGCATCAAGCTCCTGAAAGTTTGAGGATCTGTGTGGGTGATCGGAATTATTGGCAAGACTGTGAAGAGAAACACACATTCGGTGTGGCATATAGGCCACCATTTGTGAGCAGAGTGTTGCTCTTTGTTTCCTGTTTGGATCAAAATCACAGGACAACAAGCTTGGTTGTTGATGGAATGTGTATACTGTCTTCATTTATGTTGTCAGTTCCTGAACTCTTACAAACCGTTCTGAAGCCTTGATGTATAGTAATAAATACACCTCCTCCTCACTTATTGACTATTTCTGTACCCAACATTTTACATTTAAGACAATAGTGAAAAATCTACTCTCCGACTATTTTGCACATCAACAACATACATTTGCAAGTAAACAACGCTGAGGTGCAAGGCCAGAGTAACACTGGCTATGATGGTTAAGATGATGTGTCACTTTGGCTAGGCCGTGAATCTCAGTGGTCTGGCAGTCATGTAAGGATATACTTTGGCAGTTATGTAACGATATAGTCATCCTCCATTTTATGATCTGATGTGGTTACCCTCCGTTTTGGCACAATGACCCGATCTTTGGAATCTCAAGGTTGATACGTGAGTAGAAGGTGTATGTATGCATGTGTAGATATATCTATGTATGTATAAATGAATCTAGCTGTATGTGTGTTCAGAGAACTTTCCTAATACAACATATTTAAAAAATGAGTCAGGTTTCGAGTATTTGAAATATATTTCACTTGGATACAATGATCAGAAGTCTCATGTTTTAGAAAAACAGTGCCATAATGGTAGTATTTATCGTAGACGATTTAATCTGTGAAACATGTGACAAATCAGGACCAAGACCATGTACTTTCACTGTGTTTGGTAATAGCGCAACGGAAAAAATTTATTTCCAACACATGTTGCCTATTTTTAATAGAAGTCATACAGCAGAGAACCTCCATGAAAGTAACGAAGGCAGTCAATGTTGGGAAGCCTTCTGTTGGATTCCAGATCTTACCGGACTTAAAAGAAATCCTCCCGAAGTAAATCCTTTTCAATGCCATAACTGTGCAACAGCCTTCATGGATCACTTACCACGTAACCATCGTACGAGATCTTACAATGGACGCAGAACCTGTCAGTGTAAGGAATATGGAGAAGCCTGCAGTTCTCCCTCTCTGCCAACCACTCCTATGAGAACCGTTAATGGAAAGAAACCCAATAAATGTAAGGTGTTTGAGAAGGACTTCATTTGTATCTCAACCTTTAGGAATCTTGTGATGAGACTCACCAGTGAGAAATGCTGTGAATGTAATGAATGTGGGAAGGATTCCTGTAGTTTCTCATCCTTCTGGACACATGTAAGAGGTCAGATGAGTGAATGTCAAGAATGTCTTAAAACCTATGGTCCTTTATCGCTAAAAAAAACGTTACATAAAAAATTTCTTAATATGGATAAACCTTATGAATGTAAGGAATGTGAGAAAGCCTTTAGATGATTCTCACACCTCATTCTACATGAAAGAACTCACAGTGGAGACAGATCCTATGAATGTAAGGAATGTGGGAAAGCCTTTAGTCAGGCCAAATACCTCACTCAACACAGAAAAACTCACAGTGATGTGAGGTCTTATGAGTGTGAGGTATGTGGGAAAGCCTTTAGATGGCCCTCAGTTCTTACTGTACATAAAAGAAGTCACAGTGGAGAGAAGCCTTATGAATGTAAGGAATGTGGGAAAGCCTATATTCAGGCAAAAATACCTCATTAAACATAGAAGAACTCATAGTGATGTGAGGCCTTACGAATGTAAGAAATGTGGGAAAACCTTTAGGTGTTACTCAGCCCACTGCTACACATAAAAGAACTCACAGTGGAGAGAGACCCTGTGAATGTGAGGAATGTGGGAAAGCCTTTAGATGGCCCTCAGTTCTTAGTGTACATAAAAGAAGTCACAGTGGAGAGAAGCCTTATGAATGTAAGGAATGTGGGAAATGCTTTAGTTATCCCTCAGGCCTCACTAGACATATAAGAACTCACAGTGGAGGGAAGCCTTATGAATGGAAGGAATGTGGGAAATGCTTTAGTTATCCCTCAGGCCTCACTGCGCATAAAGGAACTCACAGTGGAGAGAAACCTTATGAATGTAAGGAATGTGGGAACGTCTTTACTCAGGCCTCACACCTCACAACACATATAAGAAGTCACAGTGGAGAGAAGCCATATAAATGTAAGTAATGTGGGAACACCTTTAGTCAGTCCTCATCCCTCATTAAACATATAAGAACTCAGAGTGGAGGCCTTATGAATGTATGGAATGTGGGGATGCCTTTCGGTGGTCCTCATGCTTCAACACACATACGAGAACTGACAGTGGAGTGAAATCTTAGGAATGTGGGAAAGCCTTTAGTCAAGCCTCACACCTCACTAAACACACGAGAACTCACAGCGGATTGACATGTTAGGAAGGTAAGGAATGTGGGAAAGCTTTTCGTTCTTACACCTCACTATACACATAAGATCTCACAGTAGAGAAAGCCTTTATGAACATAAAGATTGGGAGAAAGTCTTTAGACATACCTTATCTCTCATTAAAGACAATTCACAGTGGATGGAGGCCTTATGAATGTAAGGAGTTTGGGAAAGCCTTTTGTGATTCCTCAGCCCTCACTATGCATAAATGAACTCACAGTGGACAGAAACCTTATGAATGTGCCAAATGTTTTCTATTTCAATCATTTCTCCTATGTTTATTAATTGGAAATTTGCAAGAAATATCTTTACCTTCTCTCCCCTTTATCTTTTAAATTGTTTATAGCAGTACAGGCAGTCCCCCAAATTATGAACGAGTTCTGTTCGTAAGTCTGTCCTTAAGTCAAATTTGTGCGTCCGTCAGAACCTTTAGGTACAGTTCGTATCTAACATCAGTTAGTGAAGTGTTTGCCTTATTATGTAATATATAGTAGACTTTTCTGTACGTAAAATATTAAAGGGACGCTTGATACACTGAAACATCTTTAAGAAGATAATACTACAGTATTAATGTTTTGATCACTTTGCAAAGTAGCACCCGTTTGTTATTAGGAACCTTTGCCACTTCCTTGGATTACCTCTTGGTACGCCCTCCTCACCTCTGACTTGGTGAGGCCAAGAGGCTGCCTGTGTGGGCACTGCCCATTTTTGCTATGCCAGGTGTGTGGAATTACTGCTAACGTCAGAGACCTTCAGACGTTTGGAACATGAGATTCCCATTTGCGTGACTCACGACCAGGCCACCAAGCCCTTGTGTTGTATTCCTATGGCTCCCACTTTTGGGATGCTTGGGCGCCTATTTATGCCCCTGCGTATGAACCTCGTTTCCATAGTTTTCTAACTATATCAGCCCCCTCTTGATAAAGTTCAGCCAAAATGCTTGACTTCCCTCTCTCTTATTCCATATTTTTCTGAATTTCATCTGGCAGTTCCTCAGTATCTTGTTTAATACTTTAATGAAGATGTGTCTTACTCCATCTAGACTTTTTAAGGTGTCATCTCTGGAAGACTTGGTCCAGTCTACTGAACGTGGACATCTCCTTTGTCATTTGAAGATTTATTAAGATTTAGCATATATATCTATTTTTTATAAGGAGCCCTTGTAGCGCAATGGCTAAGATATGGCAGCTAACCAAAAGACTGGCAGTTTGAATCCTCCAGCCACTCCTTGGGAAGCCTTTGAGGTAGTCCTGCTCTGTCCTATAGGGCTGCAGTGAGTCAGAATCGACTTAATGGCTATGGGTTGGGAGCCCTAGGGGCATAGTGGTTAAGAGCTCAGCTACTAACCAAATGGTCGGCAGTTCAAATCTACCAGCCGCTCCTTGGAAACCCTATGGAGCAGTTCTACTCTGTCCTATGGGATTGCTATGAGTATGAGTTGAAATCGACTTGATGGCAGCGGATTTGTTTTTTTTTTTTTTTTGTCTATGGCTCTATCTTTATTGCTCTGTCAGTAGTATAGATTTTTGTTGTTTGTGGTGTATGACTTCCAGTTAATTCCAACTCATAGTGACCCTGTAGGTCAGAGTAGAACTGCTCCATAGGGTTTCCAAGGCTGTAATCTTTACAGAGGCAGACTGGCACATCTTTCTCCCGAGGAGGGGTGGTACGTTTGAACTGCTGACCGTTTGGTTAGCAGCCATGTGCTCTTAACCACTGTACCATTGTGGCTCCACATTTCGACTAGGGAGTCAAAAATGTTGCAAAGTGGAAAGAAGTAAGTAAAAGAAGCCACTCCAGAAGTGCCACATAGTGTAGGATTCCAAGTCTGTGAAATTCTGAAAAACTCAGAACTGTAGAGGCAGTACATAGATCAGTGGTCAAAAAGGGCTTAGGGAGAGGGAGGCAGAATGAATAGAAGGAGCACTGAGTATTTTTAGGGCAGTGTAAGTATTCTGTAGGGTACTGTAGTGATGAACACATGACATACATCTGTCAAAACCCATATGACTACAACACAGAGTGAACCGTGATGTAATCTATGGACTTTAGCTAATTTTATAATGTATTAATATTAATTTGTTAATTGTAACCCATGTGTCCCAGACCAGAGGAATGCAAGATGTTAATGATATTAGAAACACTGGGTGTAGGTGGGGTTCACGGGGACTCTATACACAATTTTTCTATAAACATAAACCTGTCTGAAAATGAAGTCTGTTTGAAAGCAGTCAACAAAAATGTGGTATCCAATTTTCGTTTTAAGTTTTTTTATAAGAAAGAGTGCATAATCTGTCAAAGGCCCTTATGTTTTGTTTTGTGTGAACCGACTAGACATCATTTGATCTTATTTTTGTTTTATATAACTGAATTAAAAAAAATCGTGATAAAATATATGTTTTGCCATCTTAACCATCTTAAGTGTGGAAATGCAGTAAGTACATTCACAGTGTTGTGCAACCGTCACCCTTATCTATGTCAAAAAAATTTTCATCACCCAAATATGCTTTGTACCCATGAAGCAATAATGCCTCATTTTACCTCTCTCCAACCCCTGGTAAGTGCTTATAAACTTTGGTCTCTCTGTATTTGTCTGTTCTTGACATTTCATATAAACAAAATCATACAATATTTGCCTGGGGTATTTGACTTTGGTGTCTGGCATATTTTACTCAGAATGTCTTCAAGGTTCATCCATGTCATAGCATGTACCAGAATTTCCTTTCTCTTGAGGGTTAAATAATAATACTCCATTGTGTGTATATATCACATTTTGTTCATTACTGCTTTGATGGGTACTTGGGTGGTTTTCACCTTTTGTCTACTGTGAATAATATTTCTATGAATATTCATAGAATGCTTGAGTCCCTGTTTTCCATTCTTTTGAGACTATACCTAGTGGAGTGGAATTACTGTGTCGTAGGTAATTCTCATCTATGGGGTTGCTATGAGTCAGAATCAACTCAACGTCAATGGGTTTCATTTTTTTGGTTTTTGGATTTTTTGGTGGGGGTTAGGGTCATTCTGTGTAACTTTGTTATTTGTTGTTTTGTGCTCAGGGTTCCAGTCGCCTGAGGATTAATTCTCTTACTAACATTCCTGGTAATAGCCATTTAGGGCTACCACAATATCTTGTGGTGCAAGGATTTAAATGGAGGCAGCACTCTCCACCCATGCATAATTGGAGCAGCCTAGGCTATTCACATGGCAGAATCGGGTGCTCAGAGTAAGAGGAGACATTCAGGCCCCCGGAGTCCTAGGCTGGGACCTGGCACATGCTAGTTTTTATTATTACCCAATGCAAGTTGCCAAGAAAAGTAGTTGCTCATCAAGTCAGTGCCAACTTATGGGGACCCCGTGTCTGTCGGAGTAGAAACGTGTTCCCTACGGTTTTCTATGCTATGACATCTTAGGTCTTTTGGGCAGTCTGGCAGTTCTTATTCTAGGCATTTTCTTACGAGGTCTTCTGAGGCACATGTGGGCAGGTGAAAACGGGTTTCTGGTCTTGGTTGGCTCCCACATGCACCTACATTAGCTGAGGGTCCAGGAGGCAGCTGCGTCTCCAGGCTGGGTTCTCTCACGAACTTGGGCTTGGCTGGATGCTGGGTGATCTAGGATGGCCCTGGATGGGATGACTGGGCTCTGCTCCATGAGGTATCTCTTCGTCCAACAGGCAGCCCAGGCTGTTCCCGTGATGGAGGTGAGAGCCCAGAGTGAGAGGGAGCATGCGGCATTTCTTGAGGCGACAGAACCAGACATAAGCCGTCGTGGACAGAAGGAAGTTGTCTAGCCCTACAAACAGCATAAAAAGCCCATCTGAGGCAGCCGTCATAACCGAGGACTCTGCTGTGTCTGGATGTTCAGTAGCTTCTTTAAGGTGGTGGTGGAGGTGTAACCGATGTCCGCAGAGGACAGCCTGGAGAGGGACAGTAGGTGCAGCTGGAGACGGGAGTCTGAGATGATGCCTGGGTTGATGGTCAGGTCCCGCATGAAGGTGACCACCTACATGGACAGGAAGGCCCGGACAGGAAGGGTTGCAATTCTGGTTCCTCTGAAAATCCCAAAAGAAGAAAATTGGAAGCTCACACATCATATTTTGGCTCCATGCGTTCATATTGAGTACGAGGAAAAGTTTAAGGAAAAAAAGGACTGATTTTCACGCAGACATTACGAACCTAGCAGTAATAGAAGAGTTTCTATTCTGAGGGAGATGGATGATGGTAGATGGTATCCTCTATTTTGTTTATGGGTCTGCTCCTCTCTAGGGAATACCTAGTGTCATTTCTGAGTAGTGAATTCTTGCGCGCCCACCCAGCCATTGCCCGAAGCACTCATGTGTTCTACGGTCTCTAAGATAAATTCATCTGAGGAATATATGTTGAGCGCTAACTATGTGCCAGGCACTGTGTAGACAATGGGTATACAGTGCTGAAAAGCAGAAGTCCTTACAATCTAATGGTGGAGGCGGTGTGCAATCAAATAACAACATAGTATTGTAACATCAGATTGTTGACAAGTATTCTGGAGGAAAAGAAAGCAGGTGAAAAGTCGAGATTGAACAGGGGTTGCTATTTTTTGCTGGATGTTCAGGCAAGATCAGCAGACAAGGCAACGTGTAAACAGAGGCCTCAAGGATGAGCGTGCAGGAGACATGAAGATACCTGGGAAGTGTGTGCCACAGAGGGTGCAGACAGGGCAAAGTCCCCGAGAAAGGGGTTTGTTTAAGATGTTCAAGGCCGGAAGGCAGGCAGTGTGGTGAGAATGTGTTTAAGACGGAGATAAGAGGTGGTGAAGAACAAGGTGGCCTTGCAGCTACTGAGACTTCAAGAACACAGGTTGTCCCTCACCCACTAACTGGACCTCTTGTACTATTAATTAGGTTGAGTTGGGTCCTCTCTTTCCATTTGGTTATTATTTGAGTTTCTGTGTTCCAGGAGACATCTTTTTGGATATATGAGCGCAGGTTCCCTTTCTCTGAAGACCACTCATGCTGAGTATAGTGCTCACACACACCCAGCACACCGTGGCTTCCCGAGGCTCTGTGAGTGCCATGCTCTTCCCACCTCCAGCCACACAGATTAGGTCAGGATTGGACACATCAGAAGCTGACAACGACGGATTGTTTTTCCCCTAAAGATTGTAGAAATGGTGCCTAGATATTCCAGTCGGGAAGCCTCGCGTGGACCTGCAAACTTGGGCTCGTTTTGCCGTGGTCATTTTCTACCGTTGATTTAAAGAATTCTGAAAACGGCTCAGTAAATAGAGAGCAATGTAATGGACATGGAGTCAAATACATAAGGTTAGGTAGTCTCTGAGAGTCTGCGATGAAGAGAAAGGTTCCAATCCTGCAGCATTCCAATCCTGCTTACATTCCCAGAAAAACTCCTAGAAGAGCAAAAATAAACTTATCCATATAAGACAAAAGGAGTGCTATCTTTACAGTATCAAGACACCTTAAAGACTGAACACCCCAGGAGAAAAGGAGCAAAAAGCAATAAGCCGGCTCTTCACAAAAGATAAAGTGCGAATTACAACCAAAGTGAGGAATTGTTAAATGAAATGTTAGAAGACTTCCCATATGATACTGAAGACACGACTTTCAGAATCACACAAACCTGGATCTGTATCTCATATCTAATACATATTAGGTGTTTGCACTTGGGCAGACACGGAAGCATTCTGATTCTTAATATCTTTGACTCTGTAGTACACCAACCGTGTTCCTGTCGATTCCAACTCATAGCAACCCTATAAGACAGAACTACCCCATACGGTTTCCAAAAAGTGGCTGGTGGATTCAAACTGCCAGCCGTTTGCTTTGCAGCCATAGCTGTTAACCACAGTGCCACCAGGGCTCCTCCCTCTCTGGTGGGGGTATTACTATCCATCCTCTTTGTTGGTTACACACACACCCGTTGCCGTAGAGTTGATTCCGACTCATATCGACCCTGTAGGACAGAGTAGAACTGCCCCATTGAGTTTCCAAGGAGCGCTTGGTGGATTCGAACTGCTGACCTTTTGGTTAGCAGCCATAGCTCTTAACCACTATGCCACCAGGGTTTCCCTTAGTTGGCTTTTTTAAAATTCATGGTTGTAATCTTTTGGAAGTAGATGACCAGGCCTTCTTTCCAAGGCACCTCTGGGTGTAATTAAACTGCTAGCCTTTCGGTTAGTACCCACGTGCTTAGCCTCTTGCACCACCCAGGGACTCCTTAGTCCATGAACGGTGATGACATGGGGCTGATTTTTTTTCCTGCGTCTCAAATCTCTCCACTCTTTCCAGATCTCGGTGCCCCAGCCTCCAGCCTTATTTCAGTTCCTTATCATTTTCCCCAGCAATCCCAGGTTGGCAATCGTTCAGCCCGATATTCACATTGACCCAGAGAGATTGTAGTATCACTCAAGGGAATTGTTAAACAACCTTAATTTTTTAAAAAGGGGAAAGAAAAACATTTACTTGTTGCGTTCCCCAAGCTGAGGGTGAGGGTTGCAATGCTCCTTTTCCTATGCAGCCACCACCCCCCCCCCGGCCCCTGCTGCCACACACACACCGGATGGGATTCGCAGTCCACAAGGTCAGGCACCAGCAGGACCACCCACACCCATCCCTGGAAGATCCGTTTGGAATTGTTCCATTAGGAAACTGTCATCCAGAGAGTGAGTGAGTATTTGAACTTCCACTAGACATCTTTTAAATATTGCAGTGGAAGGACGGGGTCTTTTTCGTGGTACATACCTAAATGGACATATGGGGAGGGCGGAATTTTTTAAATTTAAAAAATTGTTTAAGGAAAAGTGAGACTATGCCACCAATGAACCTGCGGGTCCAGACTTGAGGATGGTGGCTTGACGGGTTTACAGAGCTATTAAGGTGTGATGGTGCAGTGAAGGTGAACCTAGGCTTTGGAGTCGGACACACTGGTTCGAATCCTATTCAGGCACTCACTAGAGGTGTAATCTTAATCCCAATTTCTTTTTTATTAAAGTATGAATTGCTCAGTTACTTCTGTATACAAAGGCTAAATGGGTCTTGGTGAAGGACAGTGGCTTGTTATTTACGTAACCAGGTAGTCACGCCAATATATCTGCTGTCCCAGATGTCTTTTCATTGCTGGAACAAAGCAGTACAGTCCTTAGCACCTGGTATGCAGGTATTTCCCTGGTAAATGTTTTTACTGTCTATTTGCCCTAGTAAATCCCCAAAGAAGATGTTTGCTTTTAGGGGGCAGGACCAAAACACCTTCCCTCTGCCTTCTCAGGGATATAGAAACTCTCCAGGACTCTGTCACGGCTTCCTCTGCAGAGATTGATCACTATTTTACTTCACAAGACAACACACTGGTCCACTATGACATCGATGGTGTTACGCTGACTTGGATGGGTTTGATCAGGAAGTAGCAACACTTCTAGACACCTTGGTAAGACCAATGTTGACCAGTGGGTAGGACATAAAGACCTTGTTATGGATTGAATTGTGTCCCCTATAAATGTGTGTCAACTTGGCTAGGCCGTGATTGCGTGGTTGTCCTCCTTTTTGTCTTCTGGTGTAATTTCGCATGTGTTATAAATCCTAACTTCTATGACGGTAATGAAGCCGGATTAGAGGCAGTTATGTTAATGAGGTAGGACACCACCTACAGGGTTAGGTTGTGACTTGAGTCACTCTCTTTTAAGATATAAAAGAGAGAAGCTCGCAGAAAGGAGAGGGATCTCATACCACCAAGAAAGAAAGGCCAGGAGTGGAGCGCATCCTTTGGACCCGGGGGTCATGCGCTGAGAAGCTCCTAGATCAGGGGAAGGTTGAGGACAAAGACCTTCCCCCGGAGCTGACAAAGTCTTCCCCTGGAGCGGGCGCCCTGGATTCAGACTTCCAGCCTCCCAGACTGTGAGAGAATAAACTGCTTGTTAAAGCCATCCCCTTGTGGTATTTCTGTTATAGTCGCACTAGATAACTAAGAGACCCCCTAAAAATCCGTAGGTCTGCCACCTTAGCAAAATTTCTAGGAGTCCAGGGTCTGCAGCATGGTGACGTGTCCTTTCGAATGTGAAGGACACATTGCTGCATCTGTTCCCTGCTGCCACTGGGAACGAGGCACCAATCCTAGTGGCCTCTTTAGTTTTTGGAGACAACATGCACATGATTTGGGCCAGCTCTACTGACCCATTTTCTGAGTAACCCTAACGTCTACCAGTTTTGAGTGGAGCCTCTGATACAATTTCAACAGGAAACAACATTTTCCAAGCGTTTGCGGGTCCTTTAATCATGGCGTTTTAGTCATGAATGTAGCAAAACATTTTTGGCTCATCATAATTGTCTTAGTTTTCTACACCATTTTCTTACCAACCTTCACTAGGACATGGAATTCGGCAAGCACATAGAAGACCTGGACATCACCACCGCCGCCAACCAGGTTGACCTTTTGCGTGCCATCGAGTCCATTCCGACTTCTAGTGACACTCTATGACAGATTAGAACGGCCCCATAGGGTTTTGTGGGCTGTAATCATTATGGAAGCAGATAACCAGGTCTTTCTCCCTTGGAGGAGCTGGGTGGGTTTGAACCGCCAATCTTTCTGTTTAAGCACTAAGAGCTTAACGATTGCAGTTTTTCTGTAAACATAAACTTCTCTGAAAATGGTCTATTTAAAAACAACAAAATACGTTATCCTTTTTTAAAAAGGTTTTATAGCAATGGCTGCATAATCTTTTGAACTTTCTTATATTTTCTGTGAACTGACTAGACATCATTTTTTTTTCTATTAAACTTAATATTGTAAAATACATGTAATGTAAATTTTGCCGTCTTAAGGTACATTCACAAGACTGTGCAAGCATCACCCCTATAGATAATGGATGATACGCAGACAGATAGGTAGATATATAGATACGGATAGACACAGATAGCTAGATAGATGGAGGATGGATGGATAGACGGATGATACATGGTCGGTGGATGGATTGATGAATGATACGATAGATATATAGATAGATGATTGACAGATAAATGATAGGTAGAGGGTAGATCGATAGAAGGATGCACAGATTGATTGATAGATGGTAGACAGACATGATGGATGGATGCATTGAGGATGGTAGATATGTAGATAGATGGTTGATAGATGATATATAGAAGATGGACACCAGACAAATAGATGATTGATAGATATAGATAGGTGATGGGTAGATAGATGGATGATAGATATATAGATAGATGGATGATAGATATATAGATAGATGGTACCTACCTATCTACCTGCCTACCTTAGAAACAAGGACGGTGAGACTTCAGCTCACTTCCTTTGGGCATCTTATCAAGAAAGACCAACTGCTAGACAAGGACATCATATTCGGTAAAGTGGAGGGTCAGTAAAAAACCCTCCATGAGATGGATTGACACAGTGGCTGCAACGATGGGCTCAAATGTACCAACGATCATGAAGACGGCGCAGGACCGGGCAATGTTTCATTCTGTTGTACATTAAATCGCCATGAGGCAGGAGTGACTCGAGAGCAGCTAACAACAACAACAAAAAGTTTTCAGCGTTTGTCTATGATTTAACGACGTGGATAACTTTATTTTTCAGCCTTAGTAGTGTTCACTGGGTTAGTGTTTTACAGAAGGCAAATGATTGGCAGTGTCTCCAGAAATTCCAGTAATGTTACCAATGACAACAGCAACTACAGACTGAGTGCTTAAAACCACATGTCACGCTGAGCTGTGTTCTGTATCCTATTTCATTCTCTGCAAAACCCTGCAAGCACGCATCATGATAAACTCTTTTTACAGATAAGGAAAAAGGGAAGGAAAGCTTATTTTTTATTGGGATTTTTCAGAGGAGGGCTTTTTAAGCAATGGGCTGTGTTCCATTCATGAGATGGGGCTGTTTACAAAAAAGCACCACAATCGGATGTTTAAAAAAAAATGCTGATTACAGGTCTGAGAGGAGCAGGCATACAGTGTTTCTAGCAAGCTGTGTTTTCCCAGGAAACAAGGAAGTGGCCAGAGACCAACGGGGGCGGTCCAAAGTTATACCAGCTGCTGCTGAGTGGACCCTGGCTCATGGTGCCCTCATGGGTGCAAAGTAATGGTGCTCCACAGGGTTCTCAATGGCTGGTTTTTTGGAAGTAGGTTGCGAGGACTTTCTTCCAGTGTGCATCTGGGTGGACTCAAACCTCCAGCCTTTGAGTTAGCCGCCCAGTGCACTAACTATTCACATGGCACACACACATCACACACCTAAATCAGTTGCCATCGAGTTGACTGTGACAGGAACCCCCGTGTGTCAGGTACAGCTGTGCTCCACAGGGTTTTCAATGGCTGGTTTTTTGGAAGTTGATCTCCAGGCCTTTCTTGCGAGGTGCCTCTGGGTGGACTCGAATTGGCAACCTTTTGGTGAGCAGCTGAGCACGTTAACTGTCTGTGCCACACCCACCGCTGTCGAGTAGATTTCAACTCATAGGGACCCCTTGTGGCAGAGCAGAACTGCCCCATAGGGTTTTCTAGGCTGTAATTTTTTTTTAATAACTTTTATTAAGCTTCAAGTGAACGTTTACAAATCCAATCAGTCTGTGACATATAAGTTTACATACATCTCACTCCCTACTCCCACTTGCTCTCCCCCTCTTGAGTCAGCCCTTTCAGTCTCTCCTTTCTTGACAATTTTGCCAGCTTCCCTCTCTCTCTATCCTCCCATCCCCCCTCCAGACAAGAGTTGCCAACACAATCTCGAGTGTCCACCTGATATCATTAGCTCACTCTTCATCAGCGTCTCTCTCCCACCCACTAACCAGTCCCTTTCATTTGTGATGAGTTGTCTTCGGGGATGGTTCCTGTCCTGTGTCAACTGAAGGTCTGGGGAGCATGGCCGCCGGGATTCCTCTACTCTCAGCCAGACCATTAAGTATGGTCTTTTTGTGAGAATTTGGGGTCTGCATCCCACTGATCTCCTGCTCCCTCAGGGGTTCTCTGTTGTGCTCCCAGTCAGGGCAGTCATCGATTGTGGCCAGGCACCAACTAGTTCTTCTGGTCTCAGGATGATGTAGGTCTCTGGTTCATGTGGCCCTTTCTGTCTCTTGGGCTCTTAGTTGTCGTGTGGCCTTGGTGTTCTTCATTTTCCTTTGCTCCAGGTGGGTTGAGACCAATTGATGGATCTTAGATGGCCGCTTGTTAGCATTTAAGACCCCAAACGCCACATTTCAAAGTGGGATGCAGAATGATTTCATAATAGAATTATTTTGCCAATTGACATAGAAGTCCCCGAAAACCATGTTCCCCAGACCCCCGCACTTGCTCCGCTGACCTTTGAAGCATTCATTTTATCCCGGAAACTTCTTTGCTTTTGGTCCAGTCCAATTGAGCTGACCTTCCATGTATTGAGTGTTGTCTTTCCCTTCACCTAAAGCAGTTCTTATCTACTGATTAATCAATAAAAAACCCTCTCCCACCCTCCCTCCCTCCCCCCCTCGTAACCACAAAAGTATGTGTTCTTCTCAGGTTTACTATTTCTCAAGATCTTATAATAGTGGTCTTATACAATATTTGTCCTTTTGCCTCTGACTAATTTCGCTCAGCATAATGCCTTCCAGGTTCCTCCATGTTATGAAATGTTTCACAGATTCGTCACTGTTCTTTATCGATGCGTAGTATTCCATTGTGTGAATATACCACAGTTTATTTACCCATTCATCCGTAGATGGACACCTTGGTTGCTTCCAACTTTTTGCTATTGTAAACTGAGCTGCAATAAACATGGGTGTGCATATATCTGTTTGTATGAAGGCTCTTGTATCTCTAGGGTATATTCCTAGGAGTGGGATTTCTGGGTTGTATGGTAGTTCTATTTCTAACTGCTTAAGATAACGCCAGATGGATTTCCAAAGTGGTTGTACCATTTTACATTCCCACCAGCAGTGTATGAGAGTTCCAATCTCTCCGCAACCTCTCCAACATTTATTCTTTTGTGTTTTTTGGATTAATGCCAGCCTTGCTGGTGTGAGATGGAATCTCATCGTAGTTTTAATTTGCATTTCTCTAATGGCTAATGATCGAGAGCATTTTCTCATGTATCTGTTGGCTGCCTGAATATCTTCTTTAGTGAAATGTGTGTTCATATTCTTTGCCCACTTCTTGATTGGGTTGTTTGTCTTGTTGTGGTTGAGTTTTGACAGAATCATGTAGATTTTAGAGATCAGGCGCTGGTCGGAGATGTCATAGCTGAAAATTCTTTCCCAGTCTGTAGGTGGTCTTTTTACTCTTTTGGAGAAGTCTTTAGATGAGCATAGGTGTTTGATTTTTAGGAGCTCCCAGTTATCTGGTTTCTCTTCATCTTTTTGGTAATGTTTTGTATTGTTTATACCTTGTATTAGGGCTCCTAGGGTTGTCCCAATTTTTTCTTCCATGATCTTTATCGTTTTAGTCTTTATGTTTAGGTCTTTGATCCACTTGGAGTTAGTTTTTGTGCATGGTGTGAGGTATGGGTCCTGTTTCATTTTTTTGCAAATGGATATCCAGTTATGCCAGCACCATTTGTTAAAAAGGCTATCTTTTCCCCAGTTAATTGACACTGGTCCTTTGTCAAATATCAGCTGCTCACACGTGGATGGATCTATGTCTGGGTTCTCAATTCTGTTCCATTGGTCTATGTGTCTGTTGTTGTACCAATACCAGGCTGTTTTGACTACTGTGGCTGTATAGTAGGTTCTGAAGTCAGGTAGGGTGAGGCCTCCCACTTTCTTCTTCTTTTTCAGTAGTGCTTTGCTTATCTGGGGCTTCTTTCCCTTCCATATGAAATTGGTGATTTGTTTCTCTATCCCCTTAAAATATGACATTGGAATTTGGATCGGAAGTGCATTAAATGTATAGATGGCTTTTGGTAGAATAGACATTTTTACTATGTTAAGTCTTCCTATCCATGAGCAGGGTATGTTTTTCCACTTAAGTATGTCCTTTTGAATTTCTTGTAGTAGAGCTTTGTAGTTTTCTTTGTATAGGTCTTTTACATCCTTGGTAAGATTTATTCCTAAGTATCTTATCTTCTTGGGGGCTACTGTGAATGGTATTGATTTGGTGATTTCCTCTTCGGTGTTCTTTTTGTTGATGTAGAGGAATCCAAGTGATTTTTGTATGTTTATTTTATAACCTGAGACTCTGCCAAACTCTTCTATTAGTTTCAGTAGTTTTCTGGAGGATTCCTCAGGGTTTTCTGTGTATATAATTATGTCATCTGCAAATAGTGATAACTTTACTTCTTCCTTGCCAATCCGGATACCTTTTATTTCTTTGTCTAGCCTAATTGCCCTGGCTAGGACTTCTAGCACAATGTTGAATAAGAGCAGTGATAAAGGGCATCCTTGTCTGGTTCCTGTTCTCAAGGGAAATGCTTTCAGGTTCTCTCCATTTAGAGTGATATTGGCTGTTGGCTTTGCATAGATGCCCTTTATTATGTTGAGGAATTTTCCTTCAATTCCTATTTTGGTAAGAGTTTTTATCATGAATGGGTGTTGGACTTTGTCAAATGCCTTTTCTGCATCAATTGATAAGATCATGTGGTTTTTGTCTTTTGTTTTATTTATGTGATGGATTACATTAATGGTTTTTCTTATATTAAACCAGCCTTGCATACCTGGTATAAATCCCACTTGATCAGGGTGAATTATTTTTTTGATGTGTTGTTGGATTCTATGGGCTAGAATTTTGTTGAGGATTTTTGCATCAATGTTCATGAGGGATATAGGTCTATAATTTTCTTTTTTTGTAATGTCTTTACCTGGTTTTGGTATCAGGGAGATGGTGGCTTCATAGAATGAGTTGGGTAGTATTCCGTCATTTTCTATGCTTTGAAATACCTTTAGTAGTAGTGGTGTTAACTCTTCTCTGAAAGTTTGGTAGAACTCTGCAGTGAAGCCGTCCGGGCCAGGGCTTTTTTTTGTTGGGAGTTTTTTGATTACCGTTTCAATCTCTTTTTTTGTTATGGGTCTATTTAGTTGTTCTACTTCTGAATGTGTTAGTTTAGGTAGGTAGTGTTTTTCCAGGAATTCATCCATTTCTTCTAGGTTTTCAAATTTGTTAGAGTACAATTTTTCATAATAATCTGAAATGATTCTTTTAATTTCATTTGGTTCTGTTGTGATGTGGTCCTTCTCATTTCTTATTCGGGTTATTTGTTTCCTTTCCTGTATTTCTTTAGTCAGTCTAGCCAATGGTTTATCAATTTTGTTAATTTTTTCAAAGAACCAGCTTTTGGCTTTGTTAATTCTTTCGATTGTTTTTCTGTT
The DNA here is from genome assembly GCF_024166365.1 of Elephas maximus indicus. NCBI lineage: Eukaryota > Metazoa > Chordata > Mammalia > Proboscidea > Elephantidae > Elephas > Elephas maximus. Next base: position 178,892,782 of record NC_064846.1, on the reverse strand, counting down.
CTCTAATTCATTTAGTTCAGCTCTAATTTTTATTATTTGTTTTCTTCTGGTGCCTGATGGATTCTTTTGTTGCTCACTTTCTATTTGTTCAAGTTGTAGGGACAGTTCTCTGCTTTTGGCTCTTTCTTCTTTTTGTATGTGTGCATTTATTGATATAAATTGGCCTCTGAGCACTGCTTTTGCTGTGTCCCAGAGGTTTTGGTAGGAAGTATTTTCATTCTCGTTGCTTTCTATGAATTTCCTTATTCCCTCCTTGATGTCTTCTATAACCCAGTCTTTTTTCAGGAGGGTATTGTTCATTTTCCAAGTATTTGATTTCTTTTCCCTAGTTTTTCTGTTATTGATCTCTAGTTTTATTGCCTTGTGGTCTGAGAAGATGCTTTGTAATATTTCGATGTTTTGGACTCTGCAAAGGTTTGTTTTATGACCTAATATGTGGTCTATTCTAGAGAATGTTCCATGTGCGCTAGAAAAAAAAGTATATTTTGCAGCAGTTGGGTGGAGAGTTCTGTATAAGTCAATGAGGTCAAGTTGGTTGATTGTTGTAATTAGATCTTCCGTGTCTCTGTTGAGCTTCTTACTGGATGTCCTGTCCTTCTCCGAAAGTGGTGTGTTGAAGTCTCCTACTATAATTGTGGAGGTATCTATCTCGCTTTTCAATTCTGTTAAAATTTGATTTATGTATCTTGCAGCCCTGTCATTGGGTGCATAAATATTTAATATGGTTATGTCTTCCTGATCAATTGTCCCTTTTATCATTATATAGTGTCCTTCTTTATCCTTTGTGGTGGATTTAAGTCTAAAGTCTATTTTGTCAGAAATTAATATTGCTACTCCTCTTCTTTTTTGCTTATTGTTTGCTTGGTATACTTTTTTCCATCCTTTGAGTTTCAGTTTGTTTGTGTCTCTAAGTCTAAGGTGTGTCTCTTGTAGGCAGCATATAGATGGATCGTGTTTCTTTATCCAGTCTGTGACTCTCTGTCTCTTTATTGGTGCATTTAGTCCATTTACATTCAGGGTAATTATAGATAAATAAGTTTTTAGTGCTGTCATTTTGATGCCTTTTTATGTGTGTTGTTGACAATTTCATTTTTCCACATACTTTTTTGTGCTGAGGCGTTTTTCTTAGTAAATTGTGAGATCCTCATTTTCATAGTGCTTGACTTTGTGTTAGTTGAGTTGTTACGTTTTTCTTGGTTTTTATCTTGAGTTATAGAGTTGTTATACCTTTTTGTGGTTAGCTTATTATTTACCCCTATTTTTCTAAGTAAAAACCTAACTTGTATTGTTCTATATCGCCTTGTATCACTCTCCATATGGCAGTTCAATGCCTCCTGTATTTAGTCCCTCTTTTTGATTATTGTGATCTTTTACCTATTGACTTCCATGATTCCCTGTTATGTGTATTTTGTTTTTAATTAATCTTAATTTGTTTGTTTTTGTGATTTCCCTATTTGAGTTGATATCAGGACGTTCTGTTTTGTGACCTTGTGTTGTGCTGATATCTGATATTATTGGTTCTCTGACCAAACAATATCCTTTAGTATTTCTTGTTGCTTTGGTTTGGTTTTTGCAAATTCTCTAAACTTGTGTTTGTCTGTAAATATCTTAATTTCGCCTTCATATTTCAGAGAGAGTTTTGCTGGATATATGATCCTTGGCTGGCAGTTTTTCTCCTTCAGTGTTCTGTATATGTCGTCCCATTCCCTTCTTGCCTGCATGGTTTCTGCTGAGTAGTCAGAACATATTCTTATTGATTCTCCCTTGAAGGAAACCTTTCTTTTCTCCCTGGCTGCTTTTAAAATTTTCTGTTTATCTTTGGTTTTGGTTAGTTTGATGATAATATGTCTTGGTGCTTTTCTTTTTGGATCAATCTTAAATGGGGTTCGATGAGCATCTTGGATAGATATCCTTTCGTCTTTCATGATGTCAGGGAAGTTTTCTGTCAGGAGTTCTTCAACTATTTTCTCTGTGTTTTCTGTCCCCGCTCCCTGTTCTGGGACTCCAATCACCTGCAGGTTATCCTTCTTAATAGAGTCCCACATAATTCTTAGGGTTTCTTCATTTTTTTTAATTCTTTTATCTGATTTTTTTTCAGCTATGTTGGAGTTGATTCCCTGGTCCTCCAGATGTCCCAGTCTGCATTCTAATTGCTCGAGTCTGCTCCTCTGACTTCCTAGTGCGTTGTCTAATTCTGTTATTTTATTGTTAATCTTTTGGATTTCTACATGTAGTCTCTCTATGGATTCTTGCAACTTATTAATTTTTCCAGTATGTTCTTGAATAATCTTTTTGAGTTCTTCAACAGTTTTATCAGTGTGTTCCTTGGCTTTTTCTGCAGTTATCCTAATTTCATTTGTGATATCATTAAGCATTCTGTAAAGTAGTTTTTTATATTCTGTATCTGATAATTCCAAGATTTTATCTTCATTTGGGAAAGATTTTGATTCTTTTGTTTGGGGGGTTGGAGAAGCTGTCATGGTCTGCTTCTTTAAGTGGTTTGATATGGATTGTTGTCTCCGAGCCATCACTGGGAAACTAGTTTTTCCAGAAAATCCACTAAAAAAAAAATGCAGTCAGATCCCTATCAGAGTTCTCCCTCTGGCTCAGGCTATTCAGATGTTAATGAAGCCGCCTGGGGAGGGTGGGGGAGGGAACAGAGAGATAGGAGAGTAGCACCTCAGAATACAGCCAGAGTTGCTTGTCTTGCTTGTAATGACTATTATATCTGAGATTCCCGTGGGCGCGTCGCCTATGTGTGCTGGCTGTGTGGAGATTGCCCCCGGGGGGTCTGGCCCACTGGAGTCACGGTCAGATCCTCCGCTTCCAGCCCCACGCCCAGCGTCAAGGCTCCCCTACTGGGACGGTGCACTCTCGACTCCAAAATCAGTCGCTGCCTCCCGGGGACTTCTCATCCCTCCAGCCACGTGGCCGTGCCGCCTCCGAGAACCAGTTGGGCCTCCTCCCGGGGTTAGTTCAGATGGGTGGAGCAGCTCCCCGTGCTCGTGCCGTGACCGAGTGTCCCGGCTGGGACGCTGTTCTCCCCGCTCCAATACCAGTTGCTGCCTCCCGGGGACTTCTCCTACCGGCTGCGTCCCACGCCGCCCGCGCGACCTGGCTGGGCCCCTTCCCGGGGTTAGTTCAGGGGGGTGGAGCAACTCTCCGTGTTTATGCCGTACCTGCGTCCAGTCCAAATCCCTGCAGGACGGTTCCCCCGCTCGGACGTTGCTCTTTCTGCTCCAAGACCAGTCACTGCCTCCCGGGGACTTCTCCTACCGGCTGCGTCCCACGCTGCCGTGGAACCGGCTGGTCCCCCTCCCGGGGTTAGTTCAGGGGGGTGGAGCAGCTCTCTGTGCTTGTACCGTACCTGACTGGTACGCTGGCTCCAGGCTCTGGAAATAATCGCTGCCTCCCCGTATTAGTTCGTTCTCCGTCTCTAAATCTGTGTTTGTTGTTCAGGGTTCGTAGATTGTTATGTATGTGATCGATTCACTTGTTTTTCCGTGTCTTTGTTGTAAGAGGGATCCGAGGTAGCGTCTGCCTAGTCCGCCATCTTGGCTCCGCCCTAGGCTGTAATTTTTATGGGAGGAAATCGCTAGGTCTTTCTCCCGAACAGCTGCTCGTGACTTCAGACTGCCATCCTTTAGGATAGAAGCCAAGTGTTTAATGTTTGTACCACCTAAGGCTTCCATATACACATATAAAAGCCAGATAAAAAATCAACCAAACCCGATGCCCTTGAGTCAGTTCTGACTCATAGTGACCCTATAGGACAGAGTAGAACTGCCCCATATGGTTTCCAAGGAGCACCTGGTGGATTCGAACTGCAGACCTTTAGGTTAGCAGCCATAGCTCTTAACCGCTGCGCCACCAGGATTTCCATGTAGCATATACATACATATGTAGTCAGTTGCAGTCAAGTCGACGCCAAGTCATGGCATCTCCATGTGTGTCAGTGTAGACCTGAGCTCCGCAGGGTTTTCAATGGCTGCCTTTTCAGAGCTAGGTTGCCAGGCCTTTCTTCCGAGGGACCTCTGGGCAAACTCAAACGTCCAACCTTTCAGTTAGCAGCCAAGCACGTTCACGGCCTGTACCACCCAGGTGCTCCAGCAATTCTGAGAACGCATTTAATAAGTCTACTGTAGGAAAAAGGCGACCACGCGTCTTCTTCCAAACACAAAACGTTCCTGATTTCTCGCAACATATGCAAACACAAACCAGACAGAGACACTACTGCTGTTTAAAAATTTTAATTTAAATGCGTTAGCGTTAGTCCAAACGTGATAATGCACGTAGAATACAGAATTCCGTGTGGAACTTAGACCTTGAGACGATTGACCAGCGGCCCTGAACAAGCATTCATTCTCTTCTCCAGAGAAGCCAAAACAGAGTCACTCTTCTCTGCAGTCTTCCCTCTGGATTCGTCGGGCGGAGACTTGTGTTATTCACAGCCGACACCATAGCTCACGGCACCTGCGCTCTGTCTCTGACCTGTACACTGGCTTTGATTCCCGCCGCATCCCAGTCCACCCGAGACTCTGCCTGTATGGCCCTGTTAAGTCAGCCCCTGAAACATCTTGTACGCACTGCTAATCCAGACGGCAGATCACCTCCCAGAGGGAAACGAACCCTCCAGAACCCACGCCTTCCCCACATGGATGCCACAAGCAAAGAAACACAAGGGAAATTTCACCCAAATTCCCTGTTGGCTCAAAAATAATTTGCTTCAGGACCCGGTTAATCAAACTATCTGACATAGTCCTCCAGCTTTTTCAAAACCTGGGTCTAATTCATCCTTTGCTTTTTAATACTGAAAAACAAAGAACCGTTGCCATCGAGTTGACTCATGGCGACCCCATGTGGCAGAATAGAGCTGTGCTCTGCAGGGTTTTCAGTGGCTGTTTTTTTCTGAAGTGGATTGCCCGGCCTTTCTCCCAAGGCACCTCTGGGTGGACTTGAACCTGTAACGTTTAAGTTGGCAACCAAGGGCTTACCCATTTCCACCACCCAGGGACTCATTCTTAATTTTACAAATCACACTTCCTTCTCTTTCTTATGCTGATTTCCGTTTCTGATTATAATGGCTGTGGCTGCGAACTGGAGGCCCGATGAGATGTTACAACACAGTATATCATCAACACAGAAAACTAGGATATTTCTGAAGACGAGGCTCCCCCGTGGAATAAAGTGTCCGGCCTTATAAAACGGAGAACTCTCCTGAGAGAGCTGGGTTGAACGGCTTGGAGAACACAGTGGCTCCAAAGGTCATTTAGACTGAGGTAGTGAGGCTGATAGCAAGCTAGACCAACCAAATTGCCATCAAATTGACCACAGATTGGCTTATGTTTAAATGAAGAATGTCTCCAAGTCCTGTTACTATGAGTGAGCTGTTGATTGAAATTAAAAACAAACAAACAAAAAACGCCACCCCAAACCAGTTGCCATGGAGTGGATTCTGACTCATATCAACCCCATGTGTGTCAGAGTAGAACTGTGCTCCACAGGGTTTTTGATGGCTGATTTTTTGGAAGTAGATTGCCAGGCCTTTCTTCTGAGGTGTCTCTGGGTGGTGTAATTAAAAATGAAGTTCGACAAGGCAAACTAGACCACGTACTGTATATTTAGGAAAATAATCCACGCCTTCTGTGTGTGTTTGCCAGCCGTGCCCTCCTCCACCCTGAGATAGTTGCATAGGCACTGCTATGCCCTTTTTTTGTTTTACATGTTGCTGCATTATTTTCATAAAAATACAGTAATCCTACTAAAACCAGTTGCCGTTTGAGTCGATTACGACTCATGGCGACCCCATGTTGTGTCAGAGTAGAACTGTGCTCCACAGGGTTTTCAATGGGCCATTTCCCAGAAGTAGATTGCCAGGCCTTTCTTAGAAGGCACTTCTGACTGACTCGAACCTCCAACCTTTTGGTGAGCAGCCAAGCGTTTACCCATTTGTGCTACCGAGGGACTCTTGTCCAGAATCATTTAGGGTAAGCTCCTGAGTGCTTCTAAACCAGTCAGTAAATTTAGACGAGATTACATCACCACCATGCCTGTTAAAATCATCCTTCCAGATTTCTCTGGCATTTCCCAAGTTGAGTTCCCATCAAAGGCACCGGGAATCCTGAAAGATTTCAGAGCTGAGAGGACAGCCACCATGGTGGTTCTCAGACATGCTTCACCGCGACTAAATGAGCGTCAGTCAAAGAGGACGTCTGGATGCTAACTTAGCCCTAAAGGAGCAGACGTTTTTGTCCATGTATTCCGTATGTTGAAAACCGCAGGGAATAAAACGTCTGCTCCTTTCGGGTTTCAACATACGGAATACATGGACAAGTGTCAGTAGCTTAGGGGCAGAAGGAAATTTGCAGGGAAATGTTTAACTACACATAAAAAAAAAAAAATGTTGCCATGAAGTCATCTCTGACTCACGGCGCCCCCATGAGTGTCAAGGTAGAACTGTGCTCCATGGGGTTTACAGAAGTGGACTGCTGGGCCTTCCTTCCAGGCACCTCTGCGTCGGTTCAAATCTCCAACCTTTCAGTTAGGAGTCAAGCACTTCATCATTTGTGCCACCCAGGGAAACCCTACCGGGACTCTGCTAGAAGCTCACTCCTGCTCACTCTGCCCACAAGGTGAAAAGACAGACTCGGCCTTTCCGGAAAGCCTGGAGGTTGTTTGTCACTCGGATCAGCAGTGGGCTGGGTTTTTTATTTCCGATGTGATTTTCCTAGGCACTCAAGTTGGTCGACCATAAGTAGAGGCACGTGGTTTAACAGCGTTTCCCTTTAGGACAGGAGAAGTCCGAGGAAAACAGAACCATGGCAACAAGATAGTCTCTGAGCACACACACACACACATAAACACACACCTGCACAGATCACTGCAGAAAGCGGTCCAACTCCTCCTGAATTCGAGCGAAGGCATCCCTGCCCAGGTAGTCAATACGTCCCTCTTCCCATTTCTTCCGCTCTTCCTCCGGACTCAGTTCTCTGACCTTTTCCCGGATGGAGATCTCGGAGACAGAAACGGCCAGGTCGACCTGCAGAAGAGAAGCCGACAGAAGAGGGGTGTTGGCACTGTCCACCCCTGAATGGAAGGTGTCTACAGCATCCGTCTGCTCAGTAATCAATTCCATGAATAGTGGTGTCAGGAGGGGGGTGTGGGGGGAGTGCACCACACCGGGTGACGCCATCAGAGGGGGTAACACCAAAATGACTGCCTCTAAAACTTCTGTGCGGTGCTGCAGCAGACATTATTTTTTATAAATAGAGGGTCCTGCACAGAGCTGGAGAAAAATGTAAAGCAAAATTCTAACAACAGCAACAAAAGACCAGACTTACGTGTCTGACAGAGACTGGCGAAACCCCGAGAGTATGGCCTCCGGACACCCTTTTAGCTCAGTACTGAAGTCACTCCTGAGGTTCACCCTTCAGCCAAAGATTAACCAGGCCCATGTAATAAAACAAGACTAAAAGGGCACAGCAGCCCAGGGGCAAGGACTAGAAGGCAGGAGGGGACAGGAAAGCTGGTAATAGAGAGCCCAACTTTGAGAAGGGAGAGCGTTTACACATTATGGGGTTGACAACCAATGTCACAAAACAATATATTTATTAATTGTTTAATGAGAAGCTTTTTTGTTCTGTAAACCTTCATCTAAAGTACAATTGGAAAAAAATCTCTGCAGTTAGTTGTAACAACGAAAACATTTTTGGTAAGCCCAGCTTACGTGTATCAATATACCTACAAAACTAAAACTCTGCTAATGTGCTTTGGTGAACTTCTAATGCCCTCCGGTCAGAACTGTCACTTTACCCAATTACAATGACGCTTCGTCTGCACACGCTACAGGCACGCGCTGTTTTTGTCGCTCATGTTTTATAGTTGCTGATTTTGTCAAATTTTCTGGTGTTTTAGCTACGATACTGTGGTAATTAGTATTTGTGAACCTAAATCAACAACTTTTTTGAGAACGAAGTAGTAATTAAAGGAAAACAAGGAGTGATATACGGGAATTAAGGTTCACGAGTAACATCAGTATGAAAAACATGAGTAAGGATTCTGTATGGCCTGGTATGGGAGGAGGTCCATGGGGGGGTGACCCCAACCCTAGAGATGCCGGTGGCCAGAAAGGAAAGTCAGTTCTCAGAGAGAGCCTGCAACCAGCAGCACTTTTTCTTGAACAAATACATACTGAACCTAATGTAAGATGCTTTTTGCACGTTCTTTGAAATTTTACAAAATATATTCATTGTACATATGTTCACATTTTTCCTGAGAATTGCTGTTTAATTTCTAATGTGAGCTGCCTGAGTCAGTCTCCAACTTACAGCGACCCCATGCATGACAGAACGAAACACTGCCTGGTCCTGTACCATCCCCATGATGGATCCCGGATCAGACCACTGTGCTCCACGGGGTTTACGCTGGGTAGATTTCAGCGGTACATCTCCAGGCCTTTCTTCCTAGTCAGTTTTGGATCAGACTGTTGTGATCCGTAGGGTTTTCATGGGCTCATTTTTGGAAGCAGAGTGCCAGGCCTTTCTTCCTAGTCTTAGTCTGAAAGCTCCAGTGAAACCTGTCCAGCATCACAGCCACAGGCAAGCCTCCACTGACAGACGGGTGGGGGGTGCACAAGAGGTGCACTGGCTGGGAATCAAACCCGGGTCTCCCACATGGAAGGCGAGAATTCTACCAGTGATCCGCCGCTGACCCACCTCCTGATTTCTGTGGGATTAACCATTTTGTGCACGCACACACAGACACACACACACACAATTGATTTAATATTTCCACTCACCAAAACCTTAATTTTGTATCACGGTAAATAATCAAGCTACGTTAAAGGAAGAAAATGTTCACCTCGTGTAAATTAAACCTATACTGTTTGGAATTGGATGGCAAAAAAAACCCCAAACTCATTGCCGTCAAGTTGATTCCAACTCATAGGGACCCTATAGGACAGAGTAGAACTGCCCCATTGAGTTTCCAAGGAGCGCCTGGTGGATTTGAACTGCTGACCTTTTGGTTAGCAGTCATAGCACTTAACCACTATGCCACCAGGGCTTCCAGGACAGCAAGATAAGGTAAACAATTTCCTCTTTCAATGGCCAGGCTTCTGTATTCTTAAGTGATAAAAACTTATTGCCGTCAAGTCGATTCTGAGTCATAGCACCCTACAGGACAGAGTAAAACTGTCCCATAGGGTTTCCAAGGAGCGGTTGGTAGATTTAAACTGCCGACCTTTTGGTTAGCAGCTGAGCTCTTAACCACTATGCCAGCAGGGCTCCAGATATGATATATATGCAGGTGTTGAAGCACACACACACCTTACTTCTGTTTAGTATTCAAGAGAGTCCACAAAAATAAACACATTTGCTTTAAAAACTTCTTACTAAGCATTAGAAAAAGACTTTGAAAAATACATATTGGCAGTAATACCAGACTCACACAGACACACGTTTGACACTAAAATTGACAAGGCTTTCCCCAGATGGTCAGTGCTGGACACTTAGTTGTTTTCTGCTGTTGAGTCCACTCTGACTCATGACGACCCCAGGTGACGTGGTAGAATTGCCCCATAGGGTGTTCTACGCTGTCGTCTTTACGGGAGCAGATCGCCAGGTCTTTCTCCTGCAGAGTCGCTGGTGGGTTCAAACCGCTGACCTTTCGATTAGCAGCCGAGTGCTTAACCATCGCACCACCAGGACTCCTTACAAAAGGACTGTCATTAGGTGCTGTCAAATCAGTTCCGACTAGCAACCCCATGTAACAAAGTAAAACTGCCCCCATAAGGTTTTCTAGGCCTTTCTCCCACGGAGCCTCTGGGTGGGTTTGAACCGCTGACTTTTCAGTTAGCAGCCGATCGAGGAACCCATGATGGACACTAGCTACGTGAATTACAGTTCACGGGTGGAGTAGTGGTTAAGAGCTATGGCTGCTAACGAAAAGATCACCAGTGTGAGTCCACCAGGTGGTCCTTGGAAACCCTATGGGGCAGTTCTACTCTGTCCTATCGGGTTGCTATGAGTCGGAATCCACTCGAAGGCAGTGGGGTTTTTTTTGAATGCCACTGGGCACACACTCGTTTTTCCACTTATTTTTTGCTCCGGTGTTTTCACAGTTAAGATTCTGCCTTCTACACAGACCATCATACATTCTGTCTAAATATAGCCATCCCATTGATTAAGGAAATAGCAAGATTTAAAAAAAAAACTCTATTTCAGGTTAGCATCACATTTCTCCTTTTTTTTTTTTTTTTTTTTTTAAGAAGTATGGAAAAACCCGTTGCCGTCAAGTCGATTTCAACTCATAATGACCCTACAGGACAGAGTAGAGCTACCCTATAGGGTTTCCAAGGAGCACCTGGTGGATTCGAACTGTTGACTTTTCGGTTAACAGCCAAGCTCTTAACCACTGTGCTTATGATAAACAGAGAAAAGATTGAAGTTGTCAAGGATTTCATTTTACTTGGATCCACAATCAGCACCCATGGAAGCAGCAGTCAAGAAATCAAATGACTCATGGTATTGGGCAAATCGGTTGCAAAAGACCTCGTTAAAGTGTTGAAAAGCAAAGATGTCACCTTGAAGACTAAGGTGGACCTGACCCAAGCCATGGTATTTTCAATCGCATCATATGCATGTGAAAGCTGGACAATGAATAAGGAAGACCGAAGAAGAGTTGACGCCTTTGAATTGTGGTGTTGGCGAAGACTATTGAATATACCATGGACTCCCAAAAGGATGAACAGATCTGTCTTAGAAGAAGTACAACCAGAATGCTCCCTAGAAGCACGGATGGTGAGACTGCGTCTTACACACTTTGGACATGTTGTCAGGAGGGATCAGTCCCTGGAGAAGGACATCATGCTTGGTAGAGTACAGGGTCAGTGGAAAAGAGGAAGACCCTCAATGAGGTAGATTGACACCGTGGCTGTAACAATGAGCTGAAGCATAACAATGATTTTTAGGATGGCTCAGGACCGGGCAGTGTTTTGTTCTGTTGTGCATAGGGTCACTATGAGTCGGAACCGACTAGACAGCACCTAACAACATCAACAATAAAGAAGTGTGGATTTAGAGCCATGGTTTAAGTTACACTCATGGTGAAAATTCTGGAATCGACGATACACACAGCAGCCCTGGTTAGTCCTCGTCCCAAAAGACTGTGGTGACTGAACCAGTCGTGATGAAAAGGAGAATCCGACAAACCAAGTGGCCTTCGGTTTTGTGAAACAGATTGTTAAACGAGATGCTAGTTTGGGATGTTCCATGATACAGGGGCAGGAGTATGGCCAAGGGCCTGGTTAAATGGACAGACGACGAGAGCAGGTTGCCTTCCCAGCCACGAGCAGGCCTGTTGGGGTAGCATTCCATGTATACGGCAATGCCTCAGTGAGCTACGACACTCTTGGTGTCATCCACTAAGAACAGACCGGCAGTGGGACCGGAGCAGAGCATACAAATCAGGCCCTAAGTAGGGTTTCCTCCAGACCCCCTCTCCGACCTATCCCCCCAGCTCTCTGTGGTGGGGAGCTTGTGTGTATCTCACAGATACTGGGGGGAAGTCAACCAACTTAACCAAGGTCCCAATCTACTCTAGGGCAAATCTGTGAATGTGAGGTCTGCCATGATTCCTCTTTGTGCTCTGAGAATATAAATTCCATGATTTCTGGTGGGTTATTCTGTGCATGGAGCCCTGGTGGTGCAGTGGTTAAGACCACAGTTGCTAACCAAAAGGTTGGCAGTTTAAATCTATCAGCCGCTCACTCTAGGGTCATTATGAGTCTCAATAGACTCCATGGCAATGGTTTTTTTTTTTTTTTTTTTGTATCCTGCATATACATGTCAAGGTATACATTTTGGATACCTCTTCAAATGGAAGGCTAGTTTGTCCACAGACAAGTTCACTATGTTGTCATTTTGTTGTTGAGTGCCATCAAGTCAATTCCAATTCATAGCAACCCCGTGTGACAGAGTAGAACTGCCCCATAGGGTTTTCTAAGCTGTCATCTTTACGGGAGCAGATCGCCAGGTCTTTGTCCTGCAGAGCTGCTGGCAGGGTTCGAAGCAATGACCTTCCGGTTAGCAACCAAGCACTTAACCGCTGTGCCACCGGGGCTCCTCCCACGCCACCTTACCAGCTGCAGTTGTTGAAAAGGCTTTAAGGAAATCTTTACTCTCTTGGAGAGCTGAAACCTGGCCACGCTGTTCTCTGAGAAGCTCTCTGGAGCCATCAGAAAACCAGTTCCCGTCGAGTCCAACTCCGACTCTCAGCGACCCCACATGTCAGGGGCAGAACTGTGTGCTCCATGGGGGTTTTCAGCGGCTGAGTTTTTGGAAGCAGATTGCCAGACCCATCTTCCAAGGCACCTCTGGGTGGACTCGAACGAGCAACCTTTCAGTTAGCAGCCGAGTGCTCAACTGTTTGTGACACCCAGGGACTCCACTTTCCCCCCAACAGCCTTTGACTATTTTCCATTTACAATTACGTAGAAACCAATATGCTTCAGGAGATCCCTGTTAGGGAGCAAAGAAGACATGAGCCATGGCTGTCATCGAATGCATCCAAGGATAAAATGAAGTCTGAGACGGGAACACCTGTTCCCAGACGAGCACTGGGCAGGAAGCAGGTGTCTTTCATTGTATTCTTAAAGACAGGACCACTGAGCGCTGCTGGGTTTGGATTAAAACGTTCACCTCCCTCCTCCCCACCCCTTGGTTTCACAGCTCGGATTCTCTTCATTTCAGAAAAGGAATGGCCGTGAGTCAGCTTCCACGTAAATAACCTTTGCAGAGAAGCTTTCTAGGGCAAGCACTACACGATTATCAGATCCGTGGGCAGGAGACAGAGCAGACCAATCACCCCAGCCAAACGCCGACAGACCACAGACAGACGGAAAGAGGGAGCCCAGAGAGACAGGTGGCTCTTATTTCAATCAAGCAGGGCTGAAATTGAGTTAGTGTGCCATGTATGCTTGCAGCCCCACGGTGTGCTGATGGCAAAGAGATTTCATCAGGAGGGACAGGGGTTTGGATACCACCTGCAATGTGTCCTGTGGAGCTGGGTCCTTTGGGGTCTGGACACGGGGGTCCTGCCAGGGTTCCAAGTTGTCCTCCTCTGGGCTGCTCTCGGCTTTATCCACTGGCTGCCAAAGGCATAACCGCTCCATCAGTAATCTGTATTAGGCTCCAGGGACTTCAGTACCAACCCAGGGACTGGTCGTCCTGGAGTTGACTCCTACTCAAGGTACCCCATGTGTGTCAGACTGGAACTGCACCCTGTAGGGTTTTTTAATAGATGTGGTCTTGTAGAAGTAGACTGCCAGGCTTTTCTTCCAAGGTGCCTCTGGGCAGACTCGAACCTCCAAAGTTACTAGATTGCCAGGCCTTTCTTCCAAGGCACCTCTGGGCAGACTCGAACCTCCAACCTTTCAGTAAGCAGCTAAGTGTGTTAATTGTTTGCACCACCCAGGGATCACCAGCCCAAAAGACAGAGAGATATTTTTCCCCAAAATTAATCAGCTGCGCTAGCTAGTCTTCTCTGGGGAGATCAAAAGAGCTTTGCTGCGCAACTCCTAGCTTCCCCTGAGCCACACACATCATGTCTTATGCAAGATGAGATGCTGAAAGTTCTTAGGAAGTTTATCAAAGCTAGCCCGTGGGGATGCAAAGAGTCAGTGCGCTCAGATGCTAACCAAAAGGTCAGAGGTTTAATTCTGCCCAGAGGTGCCTCGGAAGAAAGGGGTGGCTATCTGCTTCTGAAAACAGCCACTGAAAACCCTATGGAGTGTAGTTTTTACTCTGACACACATGGGGGCGCCATGAGGCAGAGTCCACTCGGCCGCAGTTTTCTTTTGGGGGGGTGTCTGATTTAAATCATTTCCCCAGAACAGTTTGGATGTTCAAAGGAAAAAGAGGCTCTACATACAGCAACTTCTGAAACAGAAAAGGCAGTGAAAGCCTTTGATAGTAGAGGTTAAATGGGTAGATTCTTCTCCGTAAGACAGAAGTTACCGTGCATCTAGAGGAGTGGCTTTGGTGGTACAAAGAGTGAAGGTGCTCGGCTGGTAACAGGGAGGTCCGAGGTTCGAGTCCACCCAGAGGTGCCTCTGAAGAAAGGCCTGGTTATCTACTTCTGAGAAATCAGCCACCGAAAACCCTGTGGAGCCCAGCTCTACCCCCCGACACACGTGGGGGCCACCATGAGTTGGTGTCAACGCCGCGGCAACTGTTTTGTTTTTGTTTTAACTGGTTGTCACTGAGAGTAAAGGTATCTGTAGAGTCTGTCATCAGACAACGTGCAGCAATGAAAGCCCAGATTCATCGGGGGTGAATTTTTTTTTTTTTAATTAAACTTCCTCATCCTTAAATACAGATTCTAGATATTGGTGAAAAATCCCACCCACGATTAAAAAAACAAAACAATTTAGTGAGATAAACATGGCATATTGACATTATATCTTTTTACTTTCTACTTCTTAAAATAAGGAGCAAACGGCCAGATGACCAACATGAAATACAATGGTAATATGAAGGAAAAAAAAAAGTTTGAATAGATGAAAACCAAAAAATCCAAACGAGCTGCCCTGGAGTCAGCCCTGACTGATGGCGACCTCAGGGGAGTGAAGAGTAGAACTGTGCTCCACAGGGTTTCCAGTGGCTCATAGTTCAGAGGTAGGTCGCCAGGCCTTTCTTCCGAGGTGCCTCCTAGTGGACTTGAATCTCCGGCCTTTTTGCTAGCAGCCAAGCGTGTTGACCGTTTGTACCACCCGGGGACTCTTTGGATGGACAACCAGTAACCTTATCCTCGTGGACAGTAAGAAGTGAATGAGTGATAACACGCTACTCTCTGAGGAAAGACTAGTCAGAAAGGACGTAGGATGCAACGCTTTCCTTGGTATTTATCGGGCATAGACAAGCTGAGAAAACAAGGAAGGAGGGAGAGAGATGTGTTTAAGTAGCATTACGGAGATATACCAAGGGCATTTCAGCCTCTGTGACGTCTGAGAACTGGGGGAAGGCTGGTGAAACGGGGCCGCGCTACTCCAGCAGAAGTCTCCATTTCAGGGCGACCTATCACCTGTTACAAAGATAAGAGAGCAAAGGCAGGTTAAATAAAGTCAGGTCGGCCGCAACCTTCATGCCAATAAAAGCAGTTCAATGGAAAACACCCCATCGATTGATTTCTGCCTCCACGATGCAAAGGAAGCCTGATGCTGAGTAGGTCTTGTGCAAATGGTTTACGTTCGGCTGCTACCCTAAAGGTTGGTGGTTCAAACCCACCCAGCAGCACCATGGAAGGAAGTCCTGGCAATCTGCTTCCATAAAGATCACAGCCAAGAAAACCCCGTGGAGCACAGTTCTAGTCCGGAAAACATGGGGCGGCCGTGAGTCGGAATGCACTCGGCTGCAGCTAACAACAACACGTCAGAGAGCGACAGGCTCACTAACACCTGTGTTTGCCTGTTCCTGGGCACACACCTGAGTCTACTTCTCAGCCTCCTCGTAGTCGTAAGTACGGCTATGGGGCTGATTCTCCCAGTGAAGTAGGAGCAGGTGTCCTGGGGGTCCCCACGACACTGGGAAGGGGAAAAGGAATGCCCTTCCTACTTTCTCTTTCCCCACTGGCCATGTGAAGAACAAACCCCTAAGCCTTCCTCAATGGGGGTTTCACAAGAGAATGAAACCCCAGGAAAACAACCCTACTGATTCTTTTCGCAGTTCTAAAACCAAACCAAACCAAATCCGTTGCCAACAACTCGATTCTAAGTCACAGCAACCTGAGAAATGCCCCATGGGGTTTCCAAAGCTGTAATGGAAATGGACTGCCACCTTCTTTCTCCTGTGCAGCAGCGGGGGGAGTTTAACCACCGACCTTTTGGTTAGCAGCGGAGCGCTTTAATCACTGTGCCACCAAGACTTCTTTAGTTCTGCCGAGGGAGGTAGAAAACTAGCCACCGTGCTGGATGCAAAACAAACGCCACTGCTATGGGGGCAGTTCCCACGCATGACCCCTTGTGACAGAGGAGAACTGCTCCACAGGGCACTTTTCTTGGCTGTAATCTATAGGAGCAGCTTGCCAGGCCCTTCTTCTGTGGCAGTGCAGGGTGGGTTCAAACTGCCAACCTTTAGGTTAGTAGCTGAGCGCAAACCATTCGTGCCACCCGGTGTTACTGTTTGTTTTATAGATCTGTCTAGTCTTTGCCTGAAAGGTGGACTTCAGGAGTGCTTCAGTTCTGAGTTAGCAGGGCGTCCGGGGGCGATCGTGTCAGGAGCCCCTCCAGTCTCTGTCAGACCAGACAGTCTGCTATTTTTTGGGGTTTGTGTGTAAACTTGAATTTTGTTCTTCGTTTTTCCCCTGCTCTGTCTGGGACCCTCTGCTGGAAGGTATATGAATGCGCATAGAAGTCCGTGGGTGGCACGCACGGTTAAGTGCTGGACCACTAGTGGGAAGGTTGGTGGTTTGAGCTCCCCGAGAGGTGCCTATAGGGTCGCTATGGGTCGGAATCGACTCGACGGCAGTGGGTTTGGTGTGGGTTTTATGTGTGGTACAAATAGCTAACATGCCCAGCTGCTAACCAAAAGGCTGGAGGTTCGAGTCCACCCAGACGTGCCTCAGAAGGAAGGCCTGCTGATCTGCTCCTGAAAACCCAGTCAGTGAAAACCCTGTGGAGCACAGTTCCACTCTGCCACACGTGGGGTCACCATGAGTTGGAACGGGCTCAACGGCAATGTGTTTTTACGGCGCAAAGTCAGACTTTAAAATCATTTTTGGAAGGCCTATGAATGTGCGTAGGAGTCCCTAGCTGGCACACAAGGTTAAGCGCACAACTACTAGCTGAAAGGTTGATGGTTCATAACACACCCAGAGGACCTCAGAAGAAAGGCCTGGCAATCTGCCACTGAAAGGCCACCACTTTGAAAACTCGATGGAGCACAGCTCTACTCTGCACAAATGGGGTCGTCACTAGCATAAATGGGGTCGTCACCCGCACAGCGTGGATGTGCTTGTATACAATCTGACTTCCTCAAACTGCATTTATGTTTACCCCCAGATAATAAGCTCTTCACGGATTCACTCCCTGAGAGGCAGCCTGAAGTTCGGGTCGTCTAGAAAGAAGAGACTGAGAACTTGAAAATCCTGTAGAAGGAGACTCTTGGCTCAGCGGAGACAGAGGCTGAAATACGGAGAGAAGCTGAAAAGCAGTAGTCTCTGTCTGGAAGTACTTAATCTGAGAGAGGAAGTAATGACCCCAAATTATGTAGGGATATGAAACCACAATGGATGTGGAATGAAATAAAGGACCCAGTGATACATATAAAAAAAAAAATGAAAAGGAAGCACTACTTTGCATTACTGGCTATAAAGTTGCAAACGTGATCACAGCAGGAGGTGGTACTCGCTAAAAATACGAGTGTCACAATCATCTCAACAACGGAAGGAGGATTTTCTATTTACTGCAGTTGGCTAAACTGCTTCTTGTAGACTCTGTTGCCAAGAACAAATCAAAAGGCTGGACAAAAAATAATGTATACGTATATATATCGTGATGCACTGGAGTCACCAAGGAGGCAGAAACTTGAAAGTCAAGATCTCAAGGACAAGCGGAAGAGTTGAGCCTGAAACTTGGCAGCTTACTTGGTCTTGCGGCAACTAAAGGCTGAGAAGCTGAGAAGAGTTTTCAGCAGCCCTATAGGGCCGAACCAGTGTTACGGAATCAATTGTGTACCCCCCCAAAAAATGTGTGTCAACTTGGCTGTGATTGCCAGTATTGTGTGGCTCTCTTCCATTTTGTTATCTGAGGTGATTTTCCTGTGTGTTGTAAATCCTAACCTCTATGATGCTAATGAGGCAGGATTAGAGGCAGTTACTTTCACGAGGCAGGACTGGGTCTACAAGATTAGGTTGTATCTTGAGTCAATCTCTTTTGAGATATAAAAGGCAGAAGTTAGCAGAGAGGAGAGGGACCTCAAACCACCAAGAAAGCTAAGCACGGGAGTGAAGCCGGGGAGTGAACAAAGCACGTCCTTTGGACTTGGGGTCCCTGTGCGGAGAAGCTCTTAGACTAGAGGAAGACTGAGGACAAGGACCTTCCCCCAGAGCCGACACAGAGAGAAAGCCTTCTCTTAGACGTGGTGCTCTGAATTTCGACTTGTAGCCTCCTCAACTGTGAGAGAATAAACTTCCATTTGTTGAAGCCATCCATGTGTGGTATTTCTGGTATAGCAGCACTAGGTAACTGAGACAACAGTAAACCCAAAACCAGTTGTCATCGCATCAGCCCCAACACATGGCGACCAAGTACAACAGAATGAGACACTGCCCGGTCCTGCACCACCTTCATGACTGCTGGTATGCCAGAGTCCATTGTCGAGGTCACTGTGTCAATCCGTCTCACACGTGGTCTCCCTCGTTTTCACCGAGCCCCACTTTACCAACCATGATGTCCTTTTCTAGTGATCGGTCTTTCCTGATGACGTGTCCAAAGTAAGGGAACCAAAGTCTTGCCATCCTTACTTCTGAGGGGCATTCTGGTTGTGTTTCTCCTAAGACTGATTTTGTTCATTCCTCTGTCAGTCCATGGTATATTCAGTATTCTTTGAGTGTATCCTGTTGTCATTGTAAGGAGCCCTAGTGGTGCAGTGATTAAGCACTCAACTACTAACTGAAAGGTTGGCGGATCGATCCCACCAGCCACTGTGCAGGAGAAAGACATGGTGGTCTGCTCCAGTAAAGATGTACAGCCTAGGAAACCCTGTGGGGCAGTTCTGCTCTGTCCTATAGGGTCCCTATGTGTTGGAATCAATTTGATGGCATTGGGCTGATGAATTTGGGTTTGCGTGGGTTATCATCGTTATTTGCAGTTGAGTTGGCTCTGATTCATGGCAACCCCATGTACAACAGAAGAAAATGTTGGTCAGTCCTGAGTCCTCTTCACGATCGTTGGCATGTCTGAGTCCATGGTTGAGGGCTCCCCTCTTTACTAACCATGATGTCCTTTTCTAGCTACTGCTCTTTTCTTTTCTGCAGATCACTCGTATTAGTCAAAGTTATAAAATGTCTATCAGCAATAGAATTATTAAGTACATTGTATTTTTTAGGTTTTTTTTTTTTTTTTAATATAATCAAGTCATCTACATGAGACCAGACAGTCAACAATGACTTTAAAACAATGATGAGACTGTAAGGGGGCAGAGAAACTAGACTAATGGAAACAGAACAGCCAGAATGAAAACAGTGAGAAGGTTCACACGTTGTGAAGAATGTAACCGTTATCACTGAACAACTTGTGTAGAAACTGTTGAACGGGGAACCTAAACTGCCGTGTAAATCTCCACTGAAAACACAATATACTGTTATTAAAAAAAAAAAAAGATTACAAATAAAACGAGATGCACTGTGAACAGCAGTAAAAACAACCACCCGTATCATAAAAGGAAAAGAAGTGTCAACCGTAATATTTTCATGAACCACAGTGTTTCTTTGCCCAGCGTACTGCAAGACAAAACACTTTGCTGAGAAGATACTAAACTGAAAATTTTTTTCTTAGCACATTCATTTAGTTAGACATCCAACTTTATTTCTGGAAACAGTCACCTGGCCATTGACACTGCCATGATTATGTACACAAAAGTTGGAATAAGGAGAGCCAGTATCCCATTCTTCCACAGGTATAAAAACAAAAACCGGTGGCCATCGAGTCGATTCCGACTCATAGCGACTTCGTAGGTCAGAGTAGAACTGCCCCATAGGGTTTCCAAGGAGCGCCTGGGAGATTGAACCTTTTAGGTAGGAGCCGGGATCTTGCACACTGCGCCACCAGGGCTCCGGCACAAGTATAGTAATTTGGGAAATCAACAGTCTCTTTCGGCCTGGATTCTGAACCAAAATAACCCGTAGCCACCCAACGGATTCCAAGTCATGGTGACCCCACGTGTGACAGACCAGACCAGCTCCATAGGGTTTCCTTGGATGTAATCTTAATGGAACCAGTTTGCCAGGCCTTTCTTCTGTGGCACTACTGGGTGGGCTCGAACCTCTAACATTTAGGTTTGTACTCGAGCTGAAACTTTTTGCGTTCACCTGAGCTCCCCCGAAAAAGAAGCCGCAGTAGAAGGACCCAGGGGCTCATGGACCTCAGACCTTCTGTTAGCCCAAGACAGGAACCTTTCCCAAAGCCAACTCTTCAGACAGGGCTTGGACTGGACAATGGGATAGAAAATGATACTGATGAAGAGTGAGCTTCTTGGATCCAGTAGACACGTGAGACTATGTGGGCAGCTCCTGTCTGGAGGGGAGATGAGAGGGCAGAGGAGGTCAGAAGCTGGCTGAATGGACATGAAAATAGAGAGTAGAAGGAAGAAGCGTGCTGTCTCGTTAGGGGGAGAGCAACTGGGAGTATAGAGCAAGGTGTATATAAATTTTTATATGAGAGACTGACTTGATTTGTAAACTTTCACTTAAAAAAAAAAAAGCCACCGTCAGAAATTCAATGAATGGCCAGTAGGTGGCAGCAATGCTGCATAAATTAATTTTCGAGCCCAAGTAGGAAGCTGGGGTGGAATAATGAGGTCAAAACCTGTGCCTTGTTGTCTGAGACTCATGGCGACCCCATGTGTGTCAGAGCAAAACTGTGCCCCACAGGGTTTTGTGTGTGTCTGTGTGTGTGTGCTTTCTTACAAGAGATAAAAAGAAAGGGAAGCATGCAGAGAGTTGGGGACCTCGAACCACCAAGAAAGCAGTACTGGGAGCAGAGCGTGTCCTTGGGACCCGGGGTCCCTGCGCCTAAGAAGCTCCTCGACCAGGGGGAGATTGACGAGAAAGACCTTCCTTCAGATCTGACAGTGAGAGGAAGCCTTCCCCTGGAGCTGACACCCTGAATTTGGACTTTTAGCCTACTTTACTGTGAGAGAATAAACCTCTCTTTGTTAAAGCCATCCACTGGTATGTCGGTTACAGCAGCGCTAGATGACTAAGACACCTGTGACGACATTTTGGAGCCCTGGTGGTACAGTGGTTAAGAGCTCAGCTGCTAACCAAAAGGTCGGCAGTTGGAATCCACCAGCCGCTCCTTGGAAGCTCTATGGGACAGTTTTACTGTGTCCTATAGAGCTGTTGTGAGCCAGAAACAACTCAACGGCCACAGGTTTTGGTTTTTGGTGAGGATATTGGGTCCAGCCGGATAATCCAGGATAATCTCCCTGTTTTAAAGTCACCTGATTAGCAAATTTAATTCCATCTGCAGGTTTACTTCCGTTTTGCCATGGAACCTTGGGTATTCACAGTTTCTGGGAATGAGGACATCTATGGGGGTGTGGCCATTATTTTACATACCAGGAGTTGTTGGGGCAACCTCTGCAAACGGCCTGCGACTGGGGGCCTGTCAGCACAGAACCTTGTGTCATCTCTCCCATCTATGGTCCCCCTTCCTGTCAACCACATCCTCAGAGTCCTCTACCTACCCCACCTCCACGTCCTCACCTACCCACTCAATTCCTGCACTGCTGTTTCACCAAAAACACTCTAAACCATGTTGCTGAGGGCCTTCCAGCAGACATTTCTCAGTCCTCCTCCATATCCGGAGCCCTGGTGCCACAGTGGTTAAGAGCTTGGCTGCTAACCAAAAGGATGGCTGTTCAAATCCAGCCATGGCTCGTTGGAAACCCTATGGGGCATTTCTACTGTCCTATGGAGTCGCTATGAGTCAGAATCAACTTGACGGCATCAGGTCTCCATATCCTGGGCCCTGAGGAGCCTTCAACACCCTGGGTCACTTCCTCCTGCACATACTATGCACTTGGCTACCAAGATGCCACCCTCTTGATTTTTCTCCTGCTAACAACTGCTCCTTTGCAGACTGTTTTGCAAACTCTGGAAATGGACGCTCTGGCTGCAGTTCCTGGCCCTGCCACTTACCGCCTCTGTGACCTTCGGCAGTGCTCTGAAATGCTCAGCGCCTTAGTTTTCTCATCTGTGAAATGGTTGTGATGGTGGGCCCCACCTTGCAGGGCTGGTATGAGAGTTGACTGGGTTCATATGCATACATTAACAGAACAGTGCCTGGCTCCTTGCAGGTGTTAGTGGTTGTTCATTATTATCTTTTTCTGGCTGGAAAAGTCCTGCTTCTCCATCAAGACATGAGCTGCAGTGTTGTTACCCAATTAGGGTCCGTACCCTGGATCATTCGAGCCAATGAACTGTACTCCAAGTCAGAAAGAGGGAGAAAGTTTATTAAGGAGATGTATACATCAACGGGGACCCGGCAGCAACACAGACTGTCTCCATGGAGTCCTCAAGAGCAATTATACATTAGGGCTTATATAGAATTTTATAAGGCTTAAAAGTGTCTTTGTAGTCCACGGATGGCCTGGCTGGAGGAGTTATTCATTACAAAATAGTGACAAAAAGCTCTTTAGATTATAGATATACATATCAGATACCTGGGATCTGATTTTCCTGTGGGGGCTTGTAAGTCACAGGTAGTTGGACAGAACAAAACAAAGTTGTTTGCATCAGAGCAAACAAAGAACAAAGTCATCAACATTAGGTCAAAACAAAGTCATTAACAGGTATGTGAAGGAGGGGGCAGTCCGAGCAAGAAGAACTTACAGGGTCATCATGGTGTTAGTTATGTCAAGCTCTCAGTCGCCCATTTTGAAAAAGGAGAAAACATGCTGGGGAGTATTGAGGTCACAGTGTCTCCTCCTCCAGTATGGCTTCTCCAAACCCCAGGCTCCGTTCATACCCGATGCCACATCCAAGCCAATTTTAACCAATCGACTATTTGCTTAATGTCTGTCTTCCCATCTTGACTGGGAATTCCATGAGGGCAAGGGCTAGCCTCTCTGGTACTTGACTGTGTCTGGAGTCCTGGCATATTGAAGAACTGAGTGATTGCACGCTGAGTCAACATGGCGTCTGTGTCTGGGTGTGTAAATGTGCCTACATGTGTGTGTGCAGGTATGCAGACGGGTGTGTGCCCAGATAAAGGGGCATAGTCCCACGTGCATCCCTTTATTTCCTTAAATATTTATTGAGCACCTACTGTGTACTGGGCATGGGGGATTCAGCACCAGCAGAAGAAAGCTGGCAATAAGCTTCTTGTGTCTCTACCTTCCTCTGTTGAAGATGAGCCTCCATTCACCATAAAAACTGTGACATTTGGCACAAATAATTCTTCCTAAAAAAGTTATTATTCCTCAGGGAGCATCTGGCTCACTTGGCATAACATACTTTATAAAGAAAATGTTCCACATTCTACTTTGGTGAGTAGCGTCTGAGGTCTTAAAAGCCTGTGAGCGGCCATCTAGGAAAATCCACTGGTCTCACCCCCTTTGGGAGCAGGAAAGAATGTAGAACACTAAAGATACAAGGGAAAGATTAGTTCAAAGGACTAATGGACCAGAACTACCACAGCCTCCACCAGTCCGAATCTGAGTCCAGTATAACTAGATGGTGCCCGGCTACCAAGACCGACTGCTCTGACAGGGGTCACAATACACAGTTGTGGACAGAGCTGGAGAAAAATGTAGAACAAAATCCTAACTCACAAAAAAAGACCAGACTTACTGGCCTGACAGAGACTGGAGAAACCCTGAGAGTATGGCCCCCAGACACCCTTTTAGTTCAGTAATGAAGTCACTCCTGAGATTCACCCTTCAGCCAAAGATTGGAAAGGCCCATAAAACAAAATGAGACTAAAGGGGCACACCAGCCTAGGGGCAGGGGTGGAAGGCAGGAGGGAAAAGGAAAGCTGGTAATTGGGAACGATATGCCGTGGGGTTGGCAACCAATGTCACAAAACAATCTGTGTATTAATTGTTTAATCAGAAACTGGTTTGCTCTGTAAAGCTTCATCTAAAGTACGATGAAAAAAGGCGGGGGGGGGGGGAGAAAAGATTATTCCTGCATTATACGAAAAACCATTGCTGTGGATTCGATTCTGACTCATAGGAACCCTACAGGACAGAGTAGAACTGTCCCCATAGGGTTTCCAAGGAGCAGCTGGTGGATTCGAACTGCCAATCTTTTGGTGAGCAGCCGAGTGCTTCACCACTGTGCCACAAGGGCTCCTCCTGTGCTATAATGTCCAAGAAAACCGTATGGAACAGTTCTACTCTTTTAACACATGGGGTCACCATGAGTCAGTATTGACTTGATGGCAACAAGCTTAGTTGGTTTTTTTGTTTTTTAAATAAAGTCACAATTTTTCCATGAAGGTTTTCAGTAATAAAACCAAAATTATTTTTGAAGGTTTAGTACCATTTCAAGTTTATTCTTGCATCCCCGAGATTCTTTCAAGGTTGGTAATTATTTGGTTTTGTATTCATTTTCACACTTGGCTATTGTTTTGCACTCAAGACGTGTCTTAAGAGCACCTGATGGGTGAATGTGCACGCACATTTTGAAGCCTGTAGGTTCACACCTGTGTGCCCTCAGAGAAGACTCGCTCCAGGGACCCTCACCACTTCTGGGCCACCAGGAGCGCGCCAACACGCTGAGGGCTGGGGACTCTAGGAGGCGCTCAGGCGGGGCGCGAAGAGACACCGGCCTGGGCCTGGGTTTGGTTTGGGTTTGACCACTGAAGGGGATTGGACTTGGCCAACCAGGAATAACTGTGGAGGGTGATTCGGCCTTCCCGTCCGCGATCCCCTATGGACCCAGTTGTTGGTCGCAGGGCTTCAAAGTGGTTTTGCCCGGTTCGGTCAGGCCCGAGGAAGTGTCCCTGAAAGAAATTTGAATTTTTTTAAATTAGCGTGAACTGGAAAGATAGCTGGAACGGGAAAAATTACAGGTCTGAACCCTTCTAGAAACTTATTAACTTCTCTCTTGGACAACAAGGGCAGCGCATCCATTGCATAGCAACCACATCTCTTGCCCTGGATTTTGAGCACAGTCTCAAGCCATGTTGCCCTGTTCATAGATGGCGGCGCCCCGCTCAGAGATGGCGGCGCCCCGCTCAAAGATGGCGGCTAACGGTGCTGCTTTGAATGTCGCTCAATCCTGCCAGTAACCCAATCTCACGCATCAGGCTCCTGAAAGGGCTCACGACGCCTCTTCCAAGTCTCCCATTCCAGGGCTTCGATGTGTGATTTTTCCCATTCCCCGTACAAAGCCGAATCTGCCAAATGGTAAAACTTTGGGTCTCTTCCTGTTTCCCTTTGTCAGCCAGGACTGAGCCGGTTTGCACCAGTTGGAAGCCCGGGTTGGCGGCTCTGCCTGCAGAGGCTTTTAAGTTGCATTCCGGCGTTTTGGGCTGGGCCGGGCTAAACGGGGCGGGGTAGACAGGGCGCCCGACACCCACGTGGCCCCGAATGTCACATGTGCCTGCAGAAAACGTTTCTAAATCCCCTCCCAGAGTGGGAATCAAGGCAGGATCCTGGGCCAGCCAGGAACGCCTGGGGTGGGGACACTGAGCCTGGTTGCAGCCCCTCGTGGGGCCTGGTTAACAAATGTGCTCTTAAATTTTTTTTTTCCTAGTCTCTCTCTAAAGAGAGGGACCATCCAGGAGGCCCAGAGGCCCAAGGAGGGTTCCCCAGCCTAGTTCGGGTCCCATGCGCAGCCCAGTGGCTTGATGCACCTCCCAAATGCCTTACAAAGTCTCCATGCAGAGGAGTTGACCTCCGGAGCTGACCAGGGAAGTCTGGGCAAAAGAGGCCCCAGCCTGTCAACCACCCCTTGTTTGACGTGGATTACTACGTGGAAACTCAGGATCTTACTTGGCATTACTCCTATTGGCCAATAAAGGAGAGACCGAGGTGAGAGAACGAAAAGACACCTTTATTTCTTTTTACAAGGAAATGGTGCTTACTGTTGCCAAGGCTACTGGCCAAGGGCGGGCAGGCAGGCTACTTTTTTTTTTTTTAATTGTACTTTAAGTGAAAGTTTATAAATCAAGTCAGTCTCCCATACAAAACCTTGTATACACCTGGCTATATACTTCTAATTGCTCTCCCCCTAATGAGACAGCACACTCCGTCTCTCCACCCTGTGTTTCCGTGCCCATTCAGCCAGCTTCTGTCCTCCTCGGACTTCTCATCTCCCCTCCAGATAGAAGCTGCCCAGATAGTCTCCTGTGTCTTGATCCAAGAAGCCCACTCCTCAGCAGTATCATTTTCTGTCTTGTAGTCCAACCCAATCCCTGTCTGAAGAGTTGGCTTCGAGAATGGTTCTTGTCTTGGCTTAACAGAAGGTCTGGGGACCATGACCTCCCGGGTCCCTCTGGTCTCAGTCAGACCATTAAGTCTGGTCTTTTTACTAGAATTTGGGGTCTGCATCCCACTGCTCTCCTGCTCCCTCAGGGGTTCTCTGTTGTGTTCCCTGTCAGGGCAGCCATTGGCTGTAGCTGGGCAGCATCTAGTTCCGGTCTCAGGCTGATAGTAGTCTTTGATTTCTGTAGCCAATTCTGACTCTTGGGCTCATACTTACTTTGTGTCTTTGATGTTTTTCTTTCTCCTTTGGTCCAGGTGGGTTGACACCAATTGCTGCATCTTAGATGGCCACTCGCTAGCGTTTAAGACCCCAGACAGAGGTAGGCTACTTTTAAAGGGGTTTACAAGTAGGGAGTTCATACATACATATTATGTCAGCAACATTTATAGTGGTACTAGTACTAGGCAGGTGCAATGGGGTTTACATACAACCTCCAAGCAAAAGCAGGATTCAAATGCAAAGCTGGGGGGGGTGGGGGGAGGTGCAAAGGAAAGGACTTTTCAATACAACACTGTGGGGGAGGAGGCCAGCTAAAGAATACAGCAGTGTGGGGGTCCTGTCTCCTAAGAACCTCTGGTGGCAGGATTGGACTGAGTCATGCTTGACCCTCACTTTGGGCCTGGTTGTTGCACATGTGCCCGTTTACAAGGTATTCAAGTTCCCCCCCAAATGGGGGGACAGCTTCCTGGGCTGGACGAGGAAGCCTGTGGAGGGTGCCAGGGACCCAGATGCTATCCCTTGTGAGCCCTGGGCATTGGGAACACCTCTGAAAAGTTTATGTCCTTCTGTAGTGGCCGAGACCAGCAGAGGCAGCTGTGAAGGCTCAAGGTCAGTGCCGTGAGCCTGTTCATTGTCCAGCATGCAACATGGCCTAACAAACACTCCTGAAAATGTTTCTAAGTCTCAATCCCGTGGCAGGGACCAGCATGGGCCAGCCTGGGAGGTTCAGGGAGGCTGCCCACACCATTCTGTGGTCCCACATAGGGCCTGGGTATGGCAGGTATCCCTGAATAATGTTGACAAGTCCAAATCCTAGTCTGGGACCAGCCCAGGCCAGACGAGGAGCCCAGGAGAAGGTGCCCTGGTTCCGGCCACAGTCCTTGTGGACCCACTTGTAGGACGAACCTCCCAAAACTGTTTCAGCGGGGAGCATAGGCCTTGGCCGGCAAGAAAGGCCTGGCCGTGGTGAAACCATGTCACTGACTGTGCCTGCCTGCCAATTTTTCTCTCTATCCAAAGGAGAGAACCAGCCTGAACCAGCCAACGGTGTCTGGGGAGTGTGTCCTGCCCAGGTCATGGCCCCAGAAGGGGCTTAGACTCAATAAGCATCTTCCCAAAACATTTCTAAGTCACCTTCTGGTAGTGGAGGCCAGCCTTGGTCAGAGAGGCCCCAGGAGGGCATCACCAGGCAGGGTCTTGATTCCATAGTTGTTAAAAGGCCTCCCCCCGAAAGTTTACTAAGCCCCGTCCAGAGGCCAGGACCAGTCGGAGTAGAACAGGGCAGCCTAAGTAGGTTGCCCCGGCCTAGCCTTGGTGCTATGTGGGGCCTATTTGATGGGTGCACCTCTTGAAAATATTTCCAAGTCTCCTTCCGGATGGGAGAACTGCGTAGTAGCCATGGAGGAGGTGCAGGGAGGCCGTGTCCCTCACTGGATCTAGTCATAGGAGGAGCCCCTAAAGTATTTGTAAGTCCCCCTTCACTGGTATGGACAGGCCAGAGCCAGCCAGGGAGGCCTAGGGCCGGTGGTCTGGTCTTAGAAGGCACCCACCAAAAATGTTTCTAATCTCCTCCAGTGGTGTGGACCAGACTGGGTGGGCCAGTGTGGCTTGAGGAGTGTGAGCAGTCCTCAGCCAACTCCCTCTTGGGCCCTGGTCACTGTATTCTTTCACTCTGAGAGGGGACACAGACCAGGCCAGGAGGGAAGCTGGGTGTGGGGGAACCAGGCCTGGTGTTGGTCCTGCTTGGGTGGCAGATTTTAAGACTCCTAACAGAAAAGTTTTCTGAGTCCTTCTCACTAGCCTGGGACTGGTCCAAGCCAGAGAGGAACGATCGTGGAGGAACCCCCTAGCCTGCCCATGGCCCTGTGTGGGACCAGATTGAGGATGTGGCTCTCAATGTTTTCTAAGCCCCCCTCCCACCTTAGGGGGAGCAGACCCAGGCCAACCAGGGAGGCCTGGAAAGATGCCCCAGGTGCACCCAATGAGCCGCTTAGGGCCTGGGCATTGGACGGACTTCCGGAAGACACTTCTAAGTTCCCCTGTGAAGGCCAGGCCTAGCCTGGCCAGCCATGGAGGCCACGGTCCTGCTTTGGGCCGTGTCTGGAGGTGCTCCCTGAGAAGGTGCCTAAGCCCCCTGCTTGGTGGGGTCTGGTCAGGTGCTGGGCACAGCCGCGTCTGAGTTTGTATCGGTTGTCACACGTGCCTCTTGAAAAAGTTTTCCAATCCCCCTCTGGAGAAGGCCACGGGCCTGGGCTGAGTAGAACACCTTAGGAGGGCTCTCCAGTCCTGCCACTGCCCCCGTGGGGCGCAGTTTCTGGATGTGACACTTACAAAATTTTTGTCTCCCTCTAGAGGAAAATACCAGTAGGAGCCCTGGTGGCACAGTGGTTAAGCATTTGGCTGCTAACCACAAGGTCAGCAGTTCAAATCCCCCAGCCACTGCTTAGAAATACTACTCTGTCCTGTGGGGTTGCTGTGAGTCGGAAGCAACTTGATGGCAATGGGTTTGGTTTTTTTGCTTGTTTATATAGGATCATAGCGAGTTCTTAACCACTACATCACCAGGGCTCCATGACCCTATATAGGATCATATATATATTTTGTTGTTGTTGAGTGCTGTCGAGTTGGTTCTGACTCATAGTGACCCTATAGGACAGAGTAGAACCATCCCATAGGGTTATCAAGGAGTGGCTAGTGGATTCAAACTGCTGACCTTTTGGTTAGCAGGCAAACTCTTAAGCACTGCGCCACCAGGGCTCCGTATATATGTATAGGGTCACATTAGCTAATGGGGTCCACATGTGACCACGGCTGAGACCAGACCATTCCCCGCACCCCCCCGGGCCTCTCCGAATGACTTAAAAAAAAAAAAAAACCAAACCTGTTGAGGAGTTGATTCCAACTCTCTCTATATATTATCGTATACATATATATATATATATAGCTCCAACAATGGGCAAAAGCTTAACAATGATTGTGGGCATGGTTCAGGAACAGCAGTGTTTTGTTCTGTTGTAGGTAGGGTCTCTATGAGTCACAACGGACCGGAGCGCAGCTAACAACAACAATATGTGGCCGTATATATGTATATAAAACCACATATATACATGTGAGTATAAACTCATTGCCATGGAGTTGATTCCTACTCCTAGCGACCCTATAGGACACAGTAGATCTGCCCCATGCGATTTCCAAGGAGCGCCTGGTGGATTCGAACTGCTGACGTTTGGGTTAGCAGCCTTGGCTCTCAACCCAAATGATACTTAGGTTTCCATACATGTGACTATATATAGTCGGAATCGGGTTTGGGTTTGAGGGGGGAGTCATCCCGAGAGGCCCAGGAGGGGGCTCTGGTCCTAGCCACAATCACACGTGGACCCCATAAGCTGATGTGTCTCCTGAAAGTGTTTCTAGGTCTCCCTCCAGAGTGGCTAGGGACGCCCCTGCAGGGCCATCTCCCGTGGGGCTTGGTAACCACCCTTGATTTCCAAAAACGTTTAAGTCCTCCTCCAGATGGGGAGACTGATGGTGATGGCCAGGGAGGGCCGTGGAGGGCGCCCCCACAGCCTCACGTGAGTCCTGGTCATCAGGGGCACCTTCCAGAAGTGCTGTCTGTGTCCCCCGCCCAGGACAGAGGCGTCCTAGACCAGCCTGTCACCCCCGACTGCTGTGGGTGGGTGCTCGTGCCCTGAGACGCCGACCGACCGGGCGGCCTCTGCGGTCCACGTCGGTCCAGGTTGTGCCGGTTGTTGGGCGCCACGTGGCGGCCACCTTTGTGTCGTCCCAGGTGCTCTGGCGGCCAAGATGTGGGGAGGGCTTTGGCCGCGAGGGATGGCAGTGAGGAAACCCTGGTGGCCTAGTGGTTAAGTGCTAAGGCTGCTACCCAAGAGGTCGGCAGTTCGAATCCGCCTTGGAGACTCTATGGGGGCAGTTCTACTCTGTCCTTAGGGTCGCTATGAGTCGGAATCAACTCGACGGCAGTGGGTTGGGTTTGGTTTGGTTTGATGGCAGTGATGCTGCCCAAGAGGGAGTCCCTTGAGAGGTCACTGCAGCTAGAGGGGAGAGCCGGCATCTGGGAATTGAGTGGCTGGCAGGAGGTCCCCTCTGCCCATAGGCAAGACTAACCACAGGCAAGATTAAGATTTACGACATATAGGAAAATCACAATCACGATCACAAAGTGGTGGACAACCACACAGTACTGGGAATCACAGCCTAACCAAGTTGACACATATTGTTTGGGGACACAGTCAAATCCATGACAACCTCCTTTTGACAACTAGGAGCCCTGGTGGCACAACGGTTAAGAGTTCGGCTGCTAACCGAAAGGTCAGCAGTTCAAAGCTGCTCCTTGGAAACCCTATGGGGCAGTTCTACTCTGTCCTACAGTGTTGCTATGAGTTGGAATCATCTCGATGGCAAAAGATTTTTTTTTTTAAACTAATATCTTCTCTTCTAAATTATTACCAATAATTAACCTGTTGTCAGTTGCCATTGAGCTGTCTCCGACTCCTGGGGACCTTACTTGGAATGCAATGAAACCTTGCTGGGTCTTGTGTCATCACGATTTATCTATGGATATGTTTGAGTCCTGTTAGTCAACATTCTTTTCTGATTCATAGGGTTTTCATTGGCTAATTTTCAAAATGCCTCTGCAGGCCTTTCTTCCCAGCCTGTCATAGTCTGGAAGCTCTGCTAAAAGCAATTCACTATGGGTGGCCCTGCTGGTATTTGAAATACCCAGAGACATAGCGTCCAGCATCACAGCGACATGCAAGCCACCACAGAATAACAAACCAATACACCGACAACAACCTGTTGCCATGGAGTAGATCACCATGACTTTATATCATGGTTCCAGTGGGTAGGTTTGAACTGTAAACCTTTACATTAGCAAGTGAGCATGAACTGTTTGCCCTACTCAGGATCCTTTTTTGAATATCAATCCTTTATCATATATGTGTTTGGGAAAGATTATGTGCTAGGTTTTGGCGTGTCTTCATTCTCTTAACACTGTGTTTTGTAGAGCAGAAGTTTTTCCTTTTCAAAAAACCATTTTGTTGTAAATACGTAGGTAATAAAACATTTTTTAATTTTAACCAAGTCCAATTTATGTGTTTCCATCATGGATAGTACTTTATGTTGTGTCTAAAAAATCGTCCCCAAACCTGGAGATCACCTAGGTTTTGTTTTAGGTTGTCTTCTTGGAGTTTTATAGTTTTACATTGGCATTTAGGTTTTTGATCCATTTTGAGTTGATGTTTGTAAAAGGTGTAAGATCTCCATCTGGATTCCCTTGTTTTACTAGAGGATGTACAAGTGTTCTAGCACATTTATTGAAAAGGCTAGTCTTCCTCCTTTCAATTGCTTTTGGTACTTATTCAAAGATCAGAAGACTCTATTTGTGTCTATTTCTGAGCTCTCTCTTCTGTTCCATTTATCTATTTGCCTTTTCTTTTGCTAATGACAGTGTCTTGCAAAATTCAATCATGCAACCTCCGGCATTGTTTCTGTCACCCAGGCCATATTTTCCAACTACCGATTCTTCTTTGTTTCCAACTTTCTCATTCCAGGCAACCAGTAATTATCAATGCATCCTGACTGCACGTTTGATCAAGTTGAGAATACAGAAATCGATAAAAATCTTCAATTTCTTCACCTTAGTGGTTGGTGCATAAATTTGAATTATAGAATCAGTCTCTGAAGAAGGACATCCTGCTTGGTGAAGTAGAGGGTGAGCAAAAAAGAGGAAGACCCTGAACGAGATGGAATGACAGAGCTGCTGTAACAATGGGATCAAGCATAACGATGATTGTGGGGATGACACAGGACCAGGCAGCGTTTTGTCCTTTTGTACGTAGGGTTGCTAGGAGTTGGAAATGACTCAGTGGCCCCTGACAACAACTTATAACATTAGACTCTATTTATGTTGGAATGTATGAATTTGTTGAGGGGAGCAGTCACTAATAATTGATGTACAGTTACATCAGGTGTCAACATTTGAGAACTGTGTGGCGATCTGAATTCTTCTGTTTTCTGTCTCATTTGATCTCTTCTATTACCTTTTCCTGTTTCTAAAAAGGACAGATGACAGACAGAACACCTGAGTTTTTGAAAAATAGGTGACTGACATGTAAAAATTCATAATTCTCCAAAATCATTCTTTTTTCTATAGGTGAACCTGTCACCTTCTGACCTCCTAGAGTTCAAGAACGTATGAGCAGCTCAGGGTGTTGGTTTGCCAGTTTGTTTGTTCAGGCCTTAGTGGTCCCATGGGTGTGAAGGGCAAAATGAAAAACCGCCATTCTGCGCTGTTTCCCACTTGTTAATACTTTTAACCCTGCCTTCACCCTTTGCTTTATGTTTTGTTGAATGTCTGGTGGGTCTTATGGAAGGAAGTGTAATTGTTTTATCACAAGGAAGTGATGGTCTGCATGAGAGTATTTCTCTAAGTTCTGCTATGTTTTCTGTTTTAGACCATAAAGAGGAACGAGACTGCAGTGGGCTGCAGTGAAACTGTGGAGAGATTATTTCTGTTTCTTGAAAGTATATGAGACAGGATGCAATCAGTGAGGAAGTGAATGTAGTTAGTGAAGGGAAGAGACTGCTGACTACCCAAAGATAAACCTTGGTACAACGCAGAGCTTTGTGTCAAATCCCTTGGAATTCTTAGTTCCCCATGGCTGTCAGCCGTACCCTTCATTCTTGAACACATTGGAGTACATGGTACCTTGCTGATCCATGATGTATGGAATGTTTTAGGACTCAGTGGTCATTGAGGACGTGGCTGTGGTCTTTAGCCAGGAAGAGTGGGCGTTGCTGGATGTTGCTGAGAGGAAACTCTACAGAGATGTGATGATGGAAACCTTCAGAAACCTGACCTCAGTAGGTAAGAAGGGCATCTTTTCTTTTTTTATTTCTTTCTTTAGCAAATAAAAATATTTGACTCATTGACTTCACTCCAGAATTTGGGCTGAGGAATGGGAATAAATTGTTAACTAAATCAAGTGTGGTCCCTTGGTCTATGGACCCGACATATCCTGAATTCCCTGTAAAGCTCTTTATGTACTAAGGTGAGTTTTCATTTCTCCTGTGATTAAAAGCCCTGAGGCTTTCTAAGTGTTGTAAGTGTAAGCATTGGCTTCAGGGTCACTATGGGACATTGAGATGTAGGTGGTTTCGGACCTTGTAGAGAGTTTTACAGTATTTATTACAAGTTGAACATGATTATTTTGCTGTATATAAAGTCAGACCCGTCTATCATCAGAGATCCTGAAGAGGAAAGTATTGTCTCAGTGTCGAGGAAATGCTCATTGCTCTTCACTGTCTTCCCTTATGATGTGCATTTCTCCATTAGCACCATGTGAGCTATACCCATTTGATTTCTCAGAGAAAAAAGGAAAGATCTGAGTACAGTGAGGATAGGCCCCATCCAGGGCCCGTGTGTCAGGAAGCACCAGGAAAGCAAGAATTTTTGGAAAGACCAGCCGTATATGAATGGAATTACATTTCAATTAGTCAGCCAGAAAAATTCTCTTTTGAGTTGTGGACACTACTTCACAGATACCCGAACTTACTTTTCTGACCTTAGCAGTCCTGTCAGAACTATGGTCATAGAGAGACTTTTCTTCTTTAATGTTACATTGCGCATTGTGTCCAATATTTTTGTTTTCAGCTCTCGTAACTGCACCTATTTATGTCACCATCACTCTCAATCCTCATGGAATTATTCCCTAGTAAATTGTTCTTTAACCATTGCGAACATGCTGCAACAGTGAAATGTGGCTAAGTCTTTCTTTGCTCATGGCAGCCTTTTTCCCCACTGACTCCTTTCTTTTTTCTTTCATATTGTGAACCTCAACTTGAATATTTGGGTTAGTCTCCCAAAACCTTATCGGTGGAGAAAAGTTATCCATATCCAGTGAATGTACAATGATGCGATACATTAAGAATAATCCCCGGATGTCCACGTTAGGAGAAATCTGCATGTGGCATGGCAATATAGGTCACTCTGAAAACCAGGGGAGACATTTGAGGTGAGTGTCATTCAAACAAGAGAAAACAGCGCCTCAGGAGAAAGACCAAAAGTGTCCTGACATTAAGGTATAGACAGAGATGTTTACGCAGGTGCATTAGCACTTTCAGCCGGTTTGTGAATGTTCAGTACTTGCCAGCATAAACGAGGGGCAGCGTATGCATTGCGTAGAAACCAGATGTATTCCCTGTTAGATTTTGACTGGAGTAGGAAACAATCAGCAGTGCCCTGCTTAAGGATGGAGGCTATTTGCGCTACATTGAATATGTGTCACTCTCCACAGTCTTGCCAATAATCCAATTTCCTGCATCAGGCCCCTGAGACTTTTGGGATCCATGTGGGAGAGTGTATTATTGGCGGGACATTGGAACGTGATACACATTCAGAGTGACACACCTGGCTGCCATCTTGGAGTGGGGCACTGCTGTTTTTCTCCTACTCGTGTGAAAATTGAACAGGCAACTGATTTTGTTTCTGTGCAAAGTATATGCTGCCTTTGTTTATGTAGACAATTCCTAAACTGTTACAAACCATTTTGAAATCTTGAAATGTACTAATATGTACAGATTCTCCTCAGTTTTGACTGTCTCTTTACCCAGCATTTTGCATATTTGACAATGGTAAAGAAGTCTACTATCCGACTATTTTGAGCATTGAAGATGGACATTTGGCAGTAATGAATGCTGAGATGCAAGGCATAAGTATTGCTGGCTGTGATGGTTAAGATTATGTGTCAGAGTGACTGGGCCACGATTCTCACTGGTCTGTTAGCTAGGTAATGATGTAATTTGGCAGTTACATAATGATGTTGTCATCCTTTATTTTCTCATCTAACGTCATCTTCCATTTTCACATAATGCCAAAATTGCATAACAACCTGGTGTTTTGAACTTAGTCATGTTGATAAATGAGGAGAAGGTGTACACATACAGGTGTCTATGTATATGAACATAGATGGGAAAGTATGCATTTTGGGAGTTTTCATAATATAGCATATTCAAATAGATGAGTGAGATACAGGGTATTTGAAACATATTTCGTTTGGACACAATTATCAGAAAGCCTCATATTTTAGAAATTCAGTGACAGTAATAGTCGTGTCTCTGCTAGATGATTTAACCTAGGAAACCTGAGATAAGTCAGGCAAAAACCAAGCACCTTCACTATGTTTGGTAACGGTGAAATGGGAACACATTTATTTCCAACACCATGCACCCTATTTTTTAACAGCAGTCATACAGTAGAGAACCTCCATGAAAGTAATGAGTGCACTCAGTCTTGGAAAATCTTCAGCTGGATTCCAGATCTTACTGTGCTCCAAAGAAACCCTCCAGAAGTAAACTCTTTTGAATACTCTGAGTGTGTTAAGATCTTCATGGATCACTCACCATATAACCATCATTTCAGATCTTCCACCAGATGCAGTGCCTCTCAGTGTAAGGAATGTGGAGAATCCTGCAGCTGTTCCTCTCACCTAACTACTCCTTTGAGAGTTCCTCATGGAAAGAAACCCGAGAAATGTAAGGTACTTGGGAAGGACTTAATTTGTATGCCAACCCTTAAGAGTCCTGTGACAACACTCACTGGTGAGAAATGTTGTGAATGTAACAAATGTGGGAAAGGTTTCTGTAGTTTGTCATCACTTTGGACATGTGTGAGTGGTCATAAACATGCGTGTAAAGAATATTGTGAAATCTATAGTCGTTCATCCCTCATTTTACCTAAAAAATGTCCTGACAGAGATAAGCATTATGAATGTGAAGAATGTGGGAAAGCCTTTATTCATTGCTCCCATCTCACTTCATATACAAGAGCTCACAGTGGAGAGAGGCCTCATGAATGTAAGGAATGTGGGAAAGCCTTTATTCGTTCCTCCGACCTCACTTCACATAAAAGAACTCACAGTGGAGAGAAACCTTATGAATGTAAGGAATGTGGGAAAGCCTTTAGTAGTTCCTCCAACCTCAGTAAACATAAAAGAACTCAGAGTGGAGAGAAACCTTATGAATGTACGGAATGTGGGAAAGCCTTTACTTGTCGCTCATCGCTTCGTGAACATAAAAGAGCTCACCGTGGAGAGAAACCTCATGAATGTAAGGAATGTGGGAAAGCCTTTCTTCATTCCTCCAGCCTCACTTCACATAAAATAACTCACAGTGGAGAGAAACCTTATGAATGTACGGAATGTGGGAAAGCCTTTACTCGTCGCTCATCCCTTAATAAACATAAAAGAACTCACAGTGGAGAGAAACCTTATGAATGTAAGGAATGTGGGAAAGCCTTTATTTTTTCCTTCCAGCTCGCTTCACATACAAGAGCTCACAGTGGAGAGAGGCCTCATGAATGTAAGGAATGTGGGAAAGCCTTTATTCATCGCTCCGACCTCACTAAACATAAAAGAACTCACAGTGGAGAGAAACCTTATGAATGTACGCAATGTGGGAAAGCCTTTAGTTGTTCCTCCTACCTCACTGCGCATAAAAGAACTCACAGTGGAGAGAAACCTTATGAATGCACAGAATGTGGGAAAGCCTTTACTTGTCGCCCATCCCTTCGTAAACATAAAAGAGCTCACAATGGAGAGAAACCTTATGAATGTAAGGAATGTGGGAAAGCCTTTCTTCGTTCCTCCAGCCTCACTTTACATAAGAGAAATCACAGTGGAGAGAAACCTTATGAATGTAAGGAATGTGGGAAAGCCTTTATTTTTTCCTCCCAGTTCGCTTCACATAAAAGAGCTCACAGTGGAGAGAGGCCTCATGAATGTAAGGAATGTGGGAAAGCCTTTATTCGTTCCTCCAACCTCACTAAACATAAAAGAACTCATAGTGGAGAGAAACCTTATGAATGTACACAATGTGGGAAAGCCTTTAGTTTTTCCTCAGCCCTCAGTAGGCATAAAAATATTCACCATGGAGTGAGGCGTTATGAATGTACGGAATGTGGGAAACCCTTTCATTATTCCTCAGTCCTCAGTGTACATAAAAGAACTCACAGTGGAGAGAGGCGTTACAAATGTAAGGACTGTGGGAAAGCCTTTGTTCATTGCTCCAATCTCACTTCACATAAGAGAACTCACAGTGGAGAGAAACCTTACGAATGTACGCATTGTGGGAGAGCCTTTGTTCATTCCTCCCACCTCACTTCACATAAGAGAACTCACAGTGGAGAGAAACCTTATGAATGTAAGGAATGTGGGAAAGCCTTTATTTTTTCCTCCCAGCTCGCTTCACATACAAGAGCTCACAGTGGAGAGAGGCCTCATGAATGTAAGGAATGTGGGAAAGCCTTTATTCGTTCCTCTGGCCTCACTAAACATAAAAGAACTCACAGTGGAGAGAAACCTTATGAATGTACGCAATGTGGGAAAGCCTTTCGTTTTTCCTCAGCCCTCACTAGGCATAAAAATACTCACCATGGAATGAGGCCTTATGAATGTACGGAATGTGGGAAAGTCTTTCGTTATTCCTCAGTCCTCAATGTACATAAAAGAACTCACAGTGGAGAGAGGTGTTACAAATGTAAGGACTGTGGGAAAGCCTTTGTTCATTGCTCCAATGTCACTTCACATAAGAGAACTCACAGTGGAGAGAAACCTTACGAATATACGCATTGTGGGAGAGCCTTTGTTCATTCCTCCCACCTCACTTCACATAAGAGAACTCACAGTGGACAGAAACCTTACAAATGTACGCATTTTGGGAAAGCTTTGTTATGCAACCCTCTATAAGCATGAAAGAACTCACAACGGAGTGAGGCCTTATGAATGTACGGAATGTGGGAAAGCCTTTATTCATTCCTCCTGCCTCACTTCACATAAAAGGACTCACAGTGGAGAGTAACCTTATTCATGTACGGAATGTGGGAAAGCCTTTCTTTCCTCCAAACTCAATTCACATAAAAGAACTCACAGTGGAGAGAAACCTTATGAATGTATGGAATGTGGGAAAGCCTTTACTTGACACTCATCCCTTAATAAACATAAAAGAACTCACAGTGGAGAGAAACATTATGAATGTAAGGAATGTGGGAAAGCCTTTATTCGTTCCTCCCAGCTTGTTTCACATAAAAGAACTCACAGTGGACAGAACTCTTATGAATGTACGGAATGTGGGAAAGCCTTTATTCACTCCTCCAGCCTCACCTCGCATATAAGAACTCACAGTGGAGAGAGGCCTTATGAGTGTAAGGAGTGTGGGAAAGCGTTTTTTCAGAACTCGAACCTCACTAAGCATGTCAGAATTCACCATGGAGAAAGGCTCTATAAACATAAACAATGTGGAAAGCCTTTAGTTGTTCCTCAGACCCCACTTTACATATAAGAACTCACAGAGAGTTGATTATTCTTATGTCAAAAGTGGGATGTTTTGTCCTTACTGTTATGATTTTGATAAAGTTCTGAAAGTCAGCAATGAAAGACGAAAGTTTCTTGGTAAGTAAGAAATCAATACTAACTGAAAAGAGCGGATCATTAAGAGTAATTTATGCCTTTGGGAGAAATGATAGTTTCATTGTAATTGTGGGACTGTCCTCATCGGTGTTTGTTACTTTCTTAGTCCAAGCTAAACTTCACCTTTCTGAAAGTCGTTGCTATTACAAATGAGGCTTCAGGGAATAGTTGGCTTTATATTATTTAACGTTATTGTCGCTGTTATTTTGGAAGCATTTAAATATGCTCATCTTGTATTTGGTTCAGACTGTTTTGTCATATTTGAAACGTTCTTTCCATTTTTTCCTATTGTAAAGTAAGCTATTTTATCTATTATAATTAATAACTCATATAGTGGTACTTTGGGTCTGTTCAGATACTCTGTTTTTCGTTGTATTTTGGCCTACTAATTTTAGTATTCAAAGATAATTACATATCATTATTACTGTGGTGTTTGCCAGATGATGTTTTTTGTTCCAATGTCCCAAAATACTATATCTATTAATTGGAATTCTGAAGGAAACAGCTTTTCCTTCTCTCCGATTTTATCATATTTTTAAATGTTCGTAATAGGATACGCAGTCCACAGATTATGAAGGAGTTCCTTTCCTAACTGTGTTTAAGTTGAATTTTCATGTTGGAACAGTTAGGTATAATTGTAAATATGTAACATCGTTTAGTCGACTGTTTTCCTTAGAATATACCATATGACGTACCTTTCTGTGCTTAAAAAGTTTTAAAGAAACACTTCTGGTTAGAATAAAACATTGTTAACATGATAGTACAGTAACAACAGTAATGACGTTCTGATGCACATTACAACGTTGTAACCCTATGTTATTACGAACCTCTGCTACTTCGTTGGGTTCTCTTTTGATATGCTTCTCTCACCTCTGACTTGGGGAGGCTAGGAGGCTGCCCTCCTCGGCACTGCACATGTGACTCCCCTCCATAGGGTAGTGGGGGAGGGATGTACAGAACATAGACCCCACCCCTGCACGATTCCTTACCTGACCTTACAGGGGACTTCGGCCTGTGCCCAGTTCCAAACAGTAAGAACAAGCAACACGGTGACACCGCATCCCCACTGGGCAAGGGAAGCAGGACTTGAGTTCCTGCAGGAGAGGATCTTCATTTCTAATAGGATGAGCCAGATTGGAAAGTCATGAGTCAGTCCAGTAAATGACTGGGAGGTGGGCATACAACAGGTAAAGATGGAGAGAAGCTGGTATAGATAAAAGACAGTAAAAGAAACAAGGGATTTTACATGAGAGTGGAAGAAGATCAACCCCGAAATAGTACTAGGCATTGAGACTAATGCTGACTTCACTCCTGGAATCAGAGGTACAAAGGGTGTGAGATAAAATTGAAAGCATTGAATTGATTTTTAAAAATCCAGAAGGAACCTGGAGAAAAGATACTTTTTCACAAAAAAATAGTGTCCACAAACAAGATCACTGGGAATTATAGGGGAAAAGGTTTACGCTCTTTAACCCATCTCTGTTTTCCTTACCCTGAGTTCTTTATCCTCTATTTCTTTCCATTCCATCAGTGTTTTCCAACTTTTATAGCTCTGCTTTATTCTGTTTATTTTTGTATGTATCTTTAAGTTCATGTTATTTGGTTCCACAATCAACACCCATGGAAGCAGCAGTCAAGAAATCAAAAGACACATTGCATTGGGTAAATCTCCTGCAAGAGACCTCTTGAAAGTGTTAAAAAGCAAAGATGTCACCCTGAGAACTAAGGGGTACCTGACCCAAGCCAGTGTGTTTTCAGTTGCCTAATTTGCATTTGAAAGCTGGGCGGTGAATAAAAAAGACAGAAGAAGAATTGAGGCCTTTGAATTGTGGTGTTGGCAAAGAGTATGGAACATACCATGGACTGCCAAAAGAACGAACAAATCTGTCTTGGAAGAAGCACAACGAGAATGCTCCCTGGAAGGAAGAATGGAGAGACTGTGTCTCACATACTTTGGACGTGTCGTCCGGAGCGATCAGTCCCTGGAGAAGGGCATCACGCTTGGTAAAGCAGAGGGTCAGCGAAAAAGAGGAAGACCCTCAATGAGATGGATTGACAGAGGCTGCAGTAGTCGGTTCAAGCTTAGCAGATATTGTGAGGATGGTGCAGCACCTGACAGTGTTTTGTTCTGTTGTACATGAGGTCGCAATGAGTCGGAATCGACTCGATGGCATGTAACAACAACTGTCTTTAAGTTCATGAAACCTATCTCCTGGTGTGTATCGAATGATATGAAACCTATCTACCCCCTTTAATTTTGCAATTATATGTTTAAATACAGAATTTGTGACTAGGTTTGGTGTTTTATATCTGTTTGTATGTTTCTGTTGTCTATGCTCGTTCATTCCCTGTGTGTCTGATAATTTGTTGTTCTGTGATAGACTTTATATTCTTTAGGTTTTCTTTTTATTTTGAACCACGTTTAAAATATAGGAACTAAAAGGAAGACTTGTTTATATATTTGTTGTAAAGTCTCATCAGGTGTCAATATGTTGGATGTTTCAATTAAAGAGACAATTGAAGATGTAATTTTTCTTCCGAAGGAATTTTTATTTTTAGTGGCTGGAGTTACTATTACCAATCTCAGAAATCTTAGAACGTTCAGAGCTCAGTAGTTCCTTTTGAATGACTCTCGGCCAGGCCAGGCCATGTAGTCCCTGTGATACATGGATATGGCTCCCACTTTTGGGAATCCTGAACTCCAACTTCTGCCCGTACATCTGAACCTCATTTCCATAGTTTTCTAACTGAGCCAGCCTCCTGTTGGTTAAGTTCATCTGAAACGCTTGACTGTTGTCTCTCGTTCCATATTCATCTAAAATGTGCCCAGCAAGTTCTCAATATTTTACTTGTTTTAAATTTTAGAAAGATGTATTTTATTTCATCCAGAGTGGTTTTTTTTTATTATGGTTTAAGTGAAAGTTTACTAATCAAGTCAGTCTCTCACATAAAAACTTATATACACCTTGCTACACACTCCCAATTACTCTCCCCCTAATGAGACAGCCCACTCTCTCCCTCCACTGTCTCTTTTTGTGTCCATTTCGCCAGCTTCTAACCCCCTCTACCCTCTCATCTCCGCTCCAGGGAGGAGATGCCAACATAGTCTCAAGCGTCCACCTGATCCAAGAAGCTCACTCCTCACCAGCATCCCTCTCTAACCCATTGTCCAGTCCAAGCCATGTCTGAAGATTTGGCTTCAGGAATGGTTCCTGTCCTGGGCTAGCAAAAGCTGTGGGGGCCATGACTACCGAGGTCCTTCCAGTCTCAATCAGACCGTTAAGTCTGGAGTTTTTATGAGAATTTGGGGTCTACATCCCAGTGCTCTCCTGCTCCCTCAGGGGTTCTCTGTTGTGTTCCCTTTCAGGGCAGTCATCGGTTGTGGCCGGGCACCATCTAGTTCTTGTGGTCTCAGGATGATGTAGTCTCTGGTTCATGTGGCCCTTTCTGTCTCTTGGGCTCTTAGTTATCGTGTGGCCTTGGTGTTCTTCATTCTCCTTTGCTGCGGGTGTGTTGAGACCAATTCATGCATCTTAGATGGCTGCTTAATAGCATTTAAGACCCCAGACGCCACTCTTCAAAGTGGGATGCAGAATGTTTCCTTAATCGATTTTATTAATGCCCATTGACTTAGATGTCCCCTGAAATCATGGTCCCCAAACCTCTTCCCTTGCTACACTGTCCTTCGAAGCATTCAGTTTATTCAGGAAACTGCTTTTGGTTTAGCCCGGTTATGCTAACCTCCCCTGTACTGTGTGTTGTCTTTCCCTTCACCTAAAGTAGTTCTTATCTACCAACTAACTAGTGAATAACCCTCTCCCACCCTCCCTCCTCTCATAACCACAAAAGAATGTTTTCTTCTCAGTTTAAACTATTTCTCAAGTTCTTATAATAGTCGTCTTATACAATATTTGTCCTTTTGCAACTGACTAATTTCACTCAGCATAATGCCTTCCAGGTTCCTCCATGCTATGAAATGTTTCACAGATTCCTCACTGTTCTTTTTCGATGCCTAGCATTCCATTGTGTGAATATACCATAATTTATCCATTCATCTGTTGATGGACACCTCGGTTGTTTCCATGTTTTTGCTATTGTACACAGTGCTGCAGTAAACATGGGTGTGCATATATCTGTTCTTGTAAAGGCTCTTATTTCTCTAGGATATATTCCGAGGAGTGGGATTGGTGGATCGTATGGTAGTTCTATTTCTAGCTTTTAAAAAGCAAAAATTAAGGAAGCGCCAAAACGATTTCCAAAGTGGTTGTACCATTTGACATTCCCACCAGCAGTGTATAAGTGTTCCAATCTCTCCACGGCCTCTCCAACATTTATTATTTTGTGCTTTTTGTGTTAATGCCAACCTTGTTGGAGTGAGATGAAATCTCATCGTAGTTTTGATCTGCATTTCTGTAATGGCTAATGATGGTGAACATTTCCTCATGTATCTGTTAGCTACCTGAATGTCTTTAGTGAAGTGTCTATTCATATGTCTTGCCCATTTTTTAATAGCGTTATTTGTCTCTTTGCAGTTGAGTTTTTGCAGTATCATGTAGATTTTAGAGATCAGACGCTGATCAGAAATGTCATAGCTAAAACCTTTTTCCCAGTCTGTAGGTGGTCTTTTTACTCTTTTGGTGAAGTCTTTGGATGAGCATAGGTGTTTGATTTTTAGGAGCTCCCAGTTATCTCGTTTTTCTTCTGAATTCTTAATAATGTTTTGTATACTGTATATGCCTTGTATTAGGGCTCCTAACATTGTCCCTATTTTTTCTTCCATGATCTTTATCGTTTTAGATTTGATATTTAGGTCTTTGATCCATTTTGAGTTAGTTTTTGTGCATGGAGTGAGGTATGGGTCCTGTTTCTTTTTTTTTTTTGTAGATGGATATCCAGTTATGCCAGCACCATTTGTTAAAAAGACTCTTTCCCCCATTGAACTGTTTTGGGGCCTTTGTCAAATATCAACTGCTCATATGTGGATGG
This sequence comes from Elephas maximus indicus, assembly GCF_024166365.1. Classification (NCBI taxonomy): domain Eukaryota; kingdom Metazoa; phylum Chordata; class Mammalia; order Proboscidea; family Elephantidae; genus Elephas; species Elephas maximus. Next base: position 178,848,878 of record NC_064846.1, on the reverse strand, counting down.
ATTTATGTCTGGATTCTCAATTGTGTTCCATTGGTCTGTGTATCTGTTGTTGTACCAGTACCAGGCTGTTTTGACTACTGTGGCGGTAGAGTAGATTCTAAAGTCAGGTAAAGTAAGGCCTCCCACTTTGTTCTTCTTTTTCAGTCATTCTTATTTATCTGGGGCCTCTTTCCCTTGCATATGAAGTTGGTGGTTTGTTTCTCCATCTCATTAAAGAATGTTGTTGGGATTTTTATTGTAATTGCATTAAATGTATAGATCGCTTTTGGTAGAATAGACATTTTATACTGTTAAGTCTTCCTATCCATGGGCAAGGTGTGTTCTTCCACTTATATGGCCTTATGGTCTGAGAAGATGCTTTGGAATATTTCGATGTTTTGGATTCTGGAAAGGTTTGTTTTATGACCTAATATGTGGTCTGTTCTAGAGAATGTTCCATGTGCGCTAGAAAAAAAAGTATACTTTGCAGCTGTTGGGTAGAGTGTTCTGTATGAGTCAATAAGATCAAGGTAGTTGATTGTAGCAATTAGGTTTTCCGTGTCTCTGTTGAGCTTCTTACTGGATGTCCTGTCCTTCTCTGAAGGTGGAGTGTGGAAGTCTCCTACTATAATTGTGGAGGTGTCTATCTCACTTTTCCGTTCTGTTAAAGTTTGTTTTATGTATCTTGCAGCCCTGTCATTGGGTGCATAAATATTTAATATGGTTATATCTTCCTGGTCAATTGTCCCTTTAATCATTATGTAGTGTCCTTCTTTATCCTTTCTGGTCGATTTAACTTTAAAGTCTATTCTGTCAGAAATTAATATTGTTATTCCTGCTCTTTTTTGCTTATTGTTTGCTTGATATATTTTTTTCCATCCTTTGAGTTTTAGTTTGTTTGTGTCTCTTGTAGGCAGCATATAGACGGATCGTGTTTCTTTATCCAGTCTGAGACTCTGTGTCTTTTTATTGGTGGGGTTAGTGCATTTACATTCAGCGTAATTATAGATAAGTATGTGCTTAGTGCTGTCATTTTGATGCCTTTTTATGTGTGTTGTTGAGAATTTCATTTTTCCACTGACTGTTTTGTGGTGAGACGTTTTTCTTTGTAAATTGTGTGTTCCTCATTTTCATAGTAGTTGAATTTATGTTTGCTGAGTCGTTATGTTTTTCTTGGTTTTTATTTTGAGTTATGGAGTTGTTATACCTCTTTGTGGTTACCTTAGTATTTACCCCTATCTTTCTAAGTAAAAATCTAACTTGTATTGTCCATATCGCCTTGTAACCCTCTCCATATGGCAGTTGTATGCCACCTGTATTTAGTCTCTCTTTTTGATTGTTGTAATCTTTTACGTAATGACTTCAATGATTCCCTGTTTTGAGCGTTTTTTTCTTTTTAAAATTAATCTTAATTTGTTTTTGTGATTTCCCTAATTGAATTGATATCAGGATGTTCTGCTCTGTGACCTTGTATTGTGCTGGTAGGTGATAGTATTGGTTTTCGGACCCATTTCCTTTAGTATTTCTTGTAGGCTTGGTTTGGTTTTTGCAAATTCTCTAAGCTTGTGTTTATCTGTAAATGTTTTAATTCACCTTCATATTTGACAGAGAGTTTTGCTGGATATAAGATCCTTGGCTGGCAGGTTTTCTCCTTCAGTGCTCTGTATATGTCATCCCATTGCCTTCTTGACTGCATGGTTTCTGCTGAGTAGTCTGAACTTATTCTTATTGATTCTCCTTTGTAAGAGACCTTTCTTTTATCCCTGGCTGCTTTTAATACTTTCTTTTTGGTTTTGGCAAGTTTGATGATAATATGTCTTGGTGATTTTCTTTTTGGATCAATCTTTAAATGGGGTTCGATGAGCATCTTGGATAGACATCTGATTTTTTTTCAGCTATATTGGTGTCAATTCCCTGGTCCTCCAGATTTCCCACTCTGCATTCCAACTGCTCGAGTCTACTCCTCTGACTTCCTCTTGCAGTGTCTTATTCTGTAATTTTATTGTTAATCTTTTGGATTTCTGAGTGCAGTCTCTCTATGGATTGCAACTTATTAATTTTTCCACTACGTTCTTGAATAATCTTTTTGACTTCTTCCACTGCATTATCAGTGTTCCTTGGCTTTTTCTGTAGATCGCCTTATTTCATTTCCGAAGTCATCCCTGATGTCTTGAAGCATGCTGTAAATGAGTTTTTTATATTCTGCATCTGGCAATTCCAGGATTGTATCTTCATTGGGGAAGATTTTGTTTCTTTGGTTTGGGGAGTTGTAGAAGCAATCATGGTCTGCTTCTTTATGTGGTTTGATATCGACTGCTGTCTTCGAGCCATCACTAAGATATTGTAGTGATTTATTCTATATTTGCTAACTGAGTCTTGTTTTCTCTCTATATACGTAGATGGGCTACTAGATTGCGCTGTCTTGATTGTTGTAGCCCTTGAATCACTTATTTCCTCTTACCAGCTGGTTTGGGCTGTTATCAGATATATAAGCCTAAGAGTCCATTCAGTATTCTTGAGTAGAATCTGATTTTGTGTCACCAAGTGTGTGGTGCAGACTGTCAACTATCCACCTAGAGAAGTGGTGGTGATAGTTGTGTGCACCAGATTCTAGTAACAGCAGGGGTTCACACTCCAGGGGGGTCAGGATGCTGACAGGCTTCCCCCAAGTGCTAGTGAGGTAGGTGTGTCTCTATTCCTAAAGCACTTTGGTGGGTGGGCTCTGCAGCTGTACCTTAGGCCCCCAATGCAAGTACCTCTACAGATTGGTAAGTGTCACCGTCCTTCAACCCCTAAGGCTGGAGGCTAGGAGGTCTGAGGGAGCTTCAGCCCTCAGTTCCCTGTTGTGGGTCAGTGAGGGCTCTGTTGAATATGCAGAGATATTAGACCTTGGAAACTTGTCTTTCCAGTAATCAGCTAAAACAATTATAGTCAGATCTCTATCAGAAATGTCTTTTCGTTATAATAGCCACCTTCTTCCCTGTAGGGATGAAAACCCAAGACTGTGGATCACATATGCTTGGCTGGAGCTGGTTGTGTGTTTTTAGTCCAATTAGGGAAGGATTTTTGGTCCCTGGGTTTTTTGTAGCTACTTCTCTCAGGCCAGGAGAATGGGTTAGGAAAAGTCCAAAAGAAAAAAAGAAAGGAAAGGACAGAAAAAAAAAATCGCAGCCCAGTTCTCTCTCTGGCTCAGGAAATTCCAATGTTAATGAAGCTGCCTGGGAAGGGGTTGGGAGGGTTCAGATAAATAGGAGAGAGTAGCACCCCAGAATATAGACAAAGTTACTTATCTTGCTTGGGATGACTGTTTTGTCTGAGATTCCCGAGGGGCATGTCGACTGTGCGCTTGCTGGGTAGAGATTGCCCCCGAGGGTCAGGCCCCTGTCCTGTGCTTGCACTGTCTCAGAAGCCGCGGTTATTTCCTCAGCTCCCAGTCCAAAGCCCAGCGCCAAGGTTCCCTGTCTGGGACGCCGCACTCCTGGCTGCAAAACCAGTTGCTGCCCCCTGGTGACTTCACCTGTCAGCCGCGTCGCTGTGCTGTCTGTGTGCACTGGCTGGGCTTCCCCCGAGGTCAATTCTGGGGGGTAGGGCAGCGTCCCGTGTTTGTGCCGTCACAGGATGCCCTGTTCAGCTCCCCTGAGCCCAGTCCACAGCCCGGCGCCAAGGTTTCCTGACTGGGACGCTGGTTCCAGGTTTCGAAAACAGTCTCTGCTTCCCCGTGGTTGTTCGTTCTCAGTCTCTGTCACTGAGGTCAACTCTTTAGATCTGTGTTTGATGGTCAGGGTTCGTAGATTGTCATGTATGTGATCGATTCACTTGTTTTTCTGAATCTTTGTTGCAAGAGGGATCCGAGGTAGCTTCTACCTAGTCAGCCATCTTGGCCCCGCCTCCTAACATCCTTCTTGTATTACCAGCTGGTAACCTTGCAGTCTCCGTGACTGTCATGTCTCTTCAATGATTTTAAAGCCCCTCCTCCTTCCAATTCATGAATGTCTGTCATCTATTTGCATTTCGAATACCCCTCCCTGACAGCAGAACATTCTGATATCCTGGAAGAAAGGTTAAAAACTGTCCCATGCACACCTTGCCGTCTGCTAATCCGAGACTGGAGACCCTTATAAATATGTTATGGAAAGCAGTTTAATCAAAGGACAATAAAAGAAAGAAATGTATACGTATGGAGGTTTATTTACCTCAGCTGTTGCGAAGGGTGAATCTCGTCCAAGGTCATCATTTTCACCGTGATAACATACGTGTGAGAGACAATGGAGTGGTGAGGGGGTTCACCTTGCTTCTGCTTACTGGTGTCCGGGGTGGACATGAGCTTACCCATCAAGAAAACATTCGTGTACTGTGTATTCCAGCACTATCACAAAAATGTCTCCTTCATTAGAAAATAACTGAATGGTAATGATTCTAACCACCAACTAATACCTCACTGTTCCACGTGTGGTCCATGGAACAGCAGCACTAGCCCCATGTGGGAGCTTTTCAGAAACAAAGTTTCTGGGGCCCCACCTCAGGCCTACAGAAATAGAATCTGCATTTTAACAAGACCCACAGGTGATGTGTTTTTGTGAGAAAGTTTGAGAACCACTGGTCTAACTGATGGAAGAGTAAATAGGATCAGAATTACCTTGAGGTAGTGAAGGGTAAAAGTAAGAATAGAGTTGGGGGGCCCATAATTAAGCTGAATATTACAATGAATTTTGGCCCCTTAAAGTTTATTATACATAAACTGATAATAGTATATCTGGGGTATTCATTTTCATAGGCGATTAGAGGACAAAAACGTCTAAAACATCTCCTTTATGGCAATAAAGAGAAGTTTAAAAACAACGTTCTTGGGGTATGGAGGTACGGAAGGCTTTGGTGAACAGTAGGTGACACTACATTGAGTTGATGAATATTGAGTATAATTGATAATCTTGGTATATTCTTGGTATACCATATTTTTAACCAGATAATACACACCTTATACTTTGGTTTGCCAACTGTGCCCTCCCCTCACAAGGTATTTTTTAAGTGCCACCATCCGAAATTTTTAAAACATTGCTGTACAAAAATAGTTGGCATAGCACGCTTACAAAAATACCTTGTGGGGGGAGGTCGTGGTTGCCAAATAAATGTAGAAGGCGTGCATTATTATACATCAAGATTTCTATCTATTATATCCAAAGCAGTTTGAAAATAAAGTGAATCATTGTTAGAGGCATTTTGTGATAATTTTTTTATAGTGGTTTTATTTAACTTTGCATTACTTTTGTAATTCCCTATATCCGACGTATAAAAAAAGGTGATAGTTTGAATGTGGATACCGCTAGACTGAATCAAGATTTCCAGAGCTCATGCATAGAAAATGATTGATTTACATACTGCTGCTGATCCTGAATTGCAAAGAATTGAATTAACTACATGGGACCGAATGGACTAAAAGTTCACTATGGTTACAAATACTCCATCAGAGTCAAGCTCTCAGAACAAAATGGGACAAAAAATACATAAACTAACCCGTCTGTTGAGTCCAGGTGAAAAGCCAGGCCTATACTCTTAAACAACATAACAGAATTGAAAGCAAATAAAGAACCCAGGACCTTAAAACGTGTACATCAATTCCTTGGTAAGAGTGACTCATTTCTACAGAAAACCAGGTCCTAATATCAGATGGGTAGATATCAGACCCTGTGAGAAAACCCGAATTCCTCAAAGAGGAAAGAAAAGATAAAACAAATGGGAACTTATTTTCCCAATGTGGAAGAAGTTGCAGGTGGGAACTCATTTTCCCAAAGTGAGCCCTGAAATTCCAAATTGCTTCTAATATATTTAGTTTCTAGTGTTCTTCGATATGAAACCCAAAGCAGCATCCCAGTAGGTGGAGTTTGAGGCTCCCTTGTCAAGGATCCTATTCCCAGGGGCTGAAACTCTGCTCTCCCCAAGTCCAATAAAATTCCTAGCAGGGTTTGGTGACTGTTTCGTTTTACAGTGTACATCCACTGCATGAGAGTTCCCTGATGAGAAGCCTGATGCTGTGGCCCATCTCATGTCCCAGCTTATTCCAACATAAGTGTCTCTCTATTGGTAGTTTCCTGGAGACAGGCCTCCTCTCAGCTCCCTCAGGACAGGCTCCTCTTGGCGTCCCGAGGACAGGCTCCTGTGGCCCTGCTGTCTGTCACCAGTGACTGCCAGTGGGCTTCAAAGGTTTACTACTTTTTGTCCAGGTTCACTGACATTTCCTGGGTAAGCTGTAAACAACTTGTAGCTTGATACTTTTTCTCTGGTTCTGGGCTTTTCCCACACTAAAGCAGTAGAAACTTTTAAACCGATCAATAAATTCCTAGCACATGTCAACTCCAACGCTTAGATCCTCTTACCTGCCATACTTAATGCCCTCTCATACAGTTCCAACATGTTGTTGCTTTGTCCCTGGGTGTAATCACCTGTGTGGCCCTGTATCCAAGTGTGGTGTAGGATCCTCTGGCTCCTATGAGTACTTAATTCTGGCCTTCTTAACGTTAGTGTGTTTTTCTTTCCGCGTTTGACAGAGCATTGTGCAACACCCACAGACCCCCTTTGGGGGGTGATTACCACATGTATTCTATGGCCGAGAGATTTTTTTTTTCTTTAATTAACCTTGAAGAACTTTAGATCCTACTCTTTCAGCCTCTTTTATACATGCCTCAGGTCATAAAACATGTCTGGATGTGTGCACAGTAAAATGGAAAAACTGCTTCCCTTTTTCAGGGCTGTGTGGACAAGGTCACAGTAACTAATTATTCCTTCGTCTTTTACTCAAACTTCCCCTCCTTTCTTTTCTCCATTTCTAGAAAGGCATTACCATTTACCCTGTTGGTTATGTCAGAAAGGTGGAAATCAGGCGTGTTACTTGTGGTTACCTCAGTCACTGCCCATGAAATCAGTCTTCAAGTTCTGCTACTTGGACCTCCAAAACATAGTATTGTCTACTTCTGTAACAGATGTTCATCTCCCTCAATATTTGTTGTCACCTTGGACTTTCATCATAGAATTCCTGAGTTTCCGTTCTAAATCTGGTCGCCTAGGACCACCATTTTATATCCCAGTAGTCCTTGCTACCAGACGGGACCATGTGACTGAGTTCTCTTCAATGACCTCTAACTAAAAGTGTCATATGTAATGTCTAAGAAATGTCCTTAAAGGTAGACAACTTACCTCTCTAAGGACATTTGATTCCTGAATTCCGAATTTCAGGTTACATTCGCACTTAAGACAACCCAGGCTTTTCTCTGTAGAGGAAACAAAGGACAGCCATGGCTAGATCCCAAACATCAGGGGGAGCCACTCAACCACAGGCCCCGACTTAGAGTGCTTTAGGTTCTGGTAGGGAAGGCACCTCCTGAGCAGTGAACATCCCGGAAACCGGAAGTGGAAGTGAGCGTTCTGGGTGGGCAGCCACGGACGTGGCAGTCGTGTTGTGGTGTGAGGGCTCTGTTCCTCAATGGCCTGATGAGGTTACCTGTAGTCTGCTCCCCCTACGCCCCTCTGTTCTCTTTTTATTTGCAGTCCAATCTGGGCCAGACCCTTTGGCCTGGTCTACCACTGGTCGCTTACACACACGCACATACTTGCACACTAACTGGTGTCAGGGGTGGACATCAGATCACACACCAAGAAGACATTTGTGCACTGTGTATTCCAGTGCCGTTAGGAAAATGCCTCTGAGGCCTCCGTGGGGATTTCCCCCCATTCCGTCGCGGTTCCCCTCCCGGCTAGCAGCCGCCAAGCCAGGGCTTATCATTTCGTTTTGGCTGGAGCACACTGCACGGCTCTAAGCACAATTTGTACTTGGTGCCGGTACTTTGGGCATGCGCAGGACCTGAAGACCTGTGTCCTCAGTTTGTCCTTGGACATGGACTTCACGACATGATTCAACATCTGGACCTCCAGATGTGGACATGGGAGAGCTAAGGGCGGAGAGTTCTGGGCACCAAAACCAACCCCCAGAGGCCATCGGAATTAAAAGCATCCCCAACCCCCTCAGAGAGGGAGCACATGGCCTCATGTTTGTGGAATCCTGCTTTGCTCCTTGTCTGGGCAGACATTAAATTTCCATTTTGTTTCTCTTGTAACTGGTGGTGTGGCGTCCATCTTATTTCAGCTGGCTAATAGGACGCAACAACAGCCCTCGTTCGGTTATATCTCCTCCATAAATAAAATAACGGGAATAAATATAATCACTATCCCATGTCTCTTGATTCAAAGTGTGGCTCAGCATCGCGAACACTACTTGATAGTTTTAGGGTCCTACCGCAGACGTGCGTAATCAGAATCTGCATTTTTGCAAAATTCACATGTGATGTGTGTGTGCAATCAAGTTTAGGAGCCACTGGTGTAACTGAAGAGTAAATAAGGCCATAATTATCCTGATGCAATGAAATGGTGCAGCAGAAATAGGGTTTAGGAGCTTAAAATTTCCTGGATATTACAATCAATGGAGGCCTTCGAAAAACAATGATTACAAAAACCGATACAGAGTATGTCTGAGGTATCAATTTTAATGGGTAATTTGGGAGAAAAAAATGTCTAAAACTGCTCTTTCGGGCTAAAATAAAGAGGAAATAAGGACGACTCGGGACAGATCCCTGGTACAGCAGGGAACTACTAAACCCAGCGGTCCCGAGTTGGATCGTTGTGGGTTCCCGTATGGAAGCCCTTCTCTGAGGCACCAGCATCCCCGGAAGCGGAAGTGTGCGTCCACGGTCGGTAGCCGTGGTCGGTGTGTGTATCGCTCCGCTGTGCGGAGAGCGCAGGTCGTGTCCCGGCTCTGAGGGCGCCGCGCCATGTCCCCGCGGCCTCCTGGTCTCTCCGCTCCCAGAGCCTCGGGCCTCCCTGGAGCCGGGGAGCCGCCGCCGCTTGTCCGCTAGTTTCCTGCGCCCCCCCGGCCCCGCGGCCGCAGCTGCTTCGTGGAGGCCGCGGAGGTGGGAACTGCTTGTGTCGGTGCGTGGACAGGTGGGGTGGTGGGAGCCGCGCAGACCTGTGGTGCTCAGGGAGCGGGGAGACATGCAGGGTCCCGGGCCTCCGTGTTGGTGTGCCCATTTAGTCTTGTACACATGTGTTGTTGAAAATGCTCTTGGGCAAAATGAACCATCGATCCAATTTGGAATTAATGACTTCTTGGGTTTGGTGTGCTCGAGTGTTTTGTTTTTATAATTTTGACCAAGATTACAGAAAAGGGGACATATACGTGTTCTTCATCTTGGTAACTTTCCCTAAAGGGCAGTGAGGTAAGTTATACATATAAAATGTTTAACACAACCCCTGAGGGAGAATAAGTGCTCAGTAAGTAATATCTGCGATTATTATTATGGAAACTCTGATGGCGTACTGGTTAAGAGCCATATCTACTAACCAAAAGGTGGACAGTTCAAATGTACCAGGCGCTCCTTGGAAACTCTATGGGGCAATTCTACTCTGTTCTATAGGGTCACTAATGGACTCAACGGCAATGTGTTTATTATTATTACGGGCGAGTCAAATGGATTTGGATTTTCTGCGACATCCAATGGGAAGATAGGAACAATTTACCATCTGAAAACTATTGTGAGAACTTTGAAGTTCTATTAAACCTTTTTCTTTGAGGACACTGAAGCAGGCAGCCCTGAAACGGTTATTAAGGTTATTAACCATCGTATAATAGTTGTTTTTCAGAAAAGTCTACTCTGGCTGCGTTTTTGTTACAACTTTTACAGCACTTCGCCATGTTCAGTTGAATCCCCAGGTTCCTTGTCCTCTCGTGGCAGGAGGCTGAGGCGCAGGTGCACAGATTTCAAATTGACCCGGTATATGACCTTCCTGGGGTGATAATAGAGCGCCACGGCCATTTTTTTAGGGCTGTGTGCAGTATTTTTCGAGCCGTGCACAAAAGCCCACTCACTAAAATTATGCGGACTGCGAACGCACCACCAAACTAAAGATCCTCCCCTCGCTGTTGATGCATATGTATGTCACTCCTTATAAAAAGAGCAAATCTCCAGAGATTTAGCTACACGTGGTTAATGGTGACTGAACTTTGATACGTTCATTGGCCAAAGCTGAAAACGGTTTTATTCCTGACAATTCACATTGATACGAGGTAACTGCGTGTGTTGATCTGTAAGGGATGGAGTTACACAGGTGAGCCCACAACTTCAATATTGTACCCCTAACTCCCTGGAGGAAATCAGGTTCAAGTTTTGCAGCCTGGCCAGTCCTGGTTGCTCCTCATGCTCCGGGAGAGGTAAATTCCTCCGTCTGTGGTCTTGTTGCAGAAAGGAGAGGCCCATGGAGCTGCCTGAAGAATGCAGGTGTGTGCTGTGGGGGCTGGAGCCTGTTCTGCCTTCAGTGTAAAGGCCCTCAGGGTGGAGCATTGCCCTGAGCCTGGGAGGAGGCCAAAGGCCTGTGACTCCCTGCTTCCTCCACACTGTTTCCTCCCTATCCGTCTTCCATTTCAGGTCTCAGGTGTGGTGCAGAGAGAACTAGTCCAGTCCAGGCAGCTGAGGACCTAGGGTGACCATCTTGCACATGCGTTAATCACAGGGAAGGATTTCAACTGCTCTGGCTGGTGTGTGGGCCAAGCATTATTCATCTGCCTCCAGACTGCCCAGTGCTCTGCTTCCACTCCTATCCCTCTTCCTGAAGGAACTTCTTAGGCTGAGAGACGACATTCCCTTAGAATTCTAGAAGTTGGAAAAGGAAATGGTGAGTTCTACGGAGAACTGGCTTGTCCTTAGCAAAGTGGGTGAGGGTGGATCTGAATTGTTGGGGGACAAGTGTGTGGTGCGGGGATGTGGTTCCTCAGTGAATAAAAAAGGTAGCAGAGGAGGCCAAGGGACTGAGGCCTAGGAGGCACCCTGAGGCCCTCCCCCACTGTCGTTGGGCCCTTCCCCTATACACAGGTGGCTTGTCAGGATTTAGATGCCTGGGTTCACCTTCCTTATGTGACTCTCAGAGCTGGCACCGTGGGGCATTACCATCCCCACCGTGGGCCTTGGTGCTCTGTGTTGAATAACAGTCTCCTGAGCAGAATCTAGAGACAGAGCAGCTCTGGACGTGCAGACTGATCCCCGCCCTCCAGAGCCATCCTTGTCCCATCTCTCTGAACAATGTTCTTGACTCCTAGGCAGTGGAGCGTTTCTTGTGGTGTTCTAAAACCACAGCTCCCTGTTCACACTGTGATATGGGTTAGAAAAGGGGGTGGATAGTTTGTAGGGGAAGGCCCTGACTGTTTACCGGGTCCTGGATCATGGTAGTGCTCTCCTGATGTCAACAAAGTTATGAAACTTGGAACGGTGCATCCAGCTGTGTCCTGTGTGGGCTCCACAGACCTGTTTTTCCTCCATTTGGGAATTTTTTTTTTACCTCGAGCTTTCAGGTGTGTGGAAAGCATGGCTCCCCAGTGTCGGTCCTTGTCCTCCCACCTAGAGCTAGTGTTTAAACCTGTGTAATTGTAGATGTTCTCCATAGCTTTAAATCAGGATCTAAAATTAAAGGGTTCTCTGATCCTATGAGAGTTGCGTATTCATGTTCTCGGATTTACAGATTACGCTAGATGAAAATTCTAAGTTCCTAGTTGTGTTTCTAGTGAAAAATTTTCAACTGAATATAAACTTCTCAGACACAGAGGAATGCTTAATTTAACTTATTTAAAAGTTACTCTGGAGCTTGCTTAAATCTTGAGGAAGTTCTCATCTTCTCTTTCCTGGAGATTGTTGGTAACTCTATTTAAAAGTTTATGACTACTACCAATATTATTGGTAATATTATAGCTTTGTCACCCAAGTCTTAATCCATCAACTCTGTGTTGTTTAGCTTTGCCTCTTTTGTGCTTAGTGTAACTTCGTTATTACTCTGGGTTCTTGAGTGACATATAATCCATACTGAATGTTGTAGTCTTTGATTGTCATGAATAAGTTCTTCAAGTTCTCTTCCCTTTCAGTAAGCTAGGTTGTGTCATCTGCATAATGCAGGTTGTTAACAAGTCTTTCCCCAATCCAGATGCTGAATTCTTTCTCATATAGTGTAGCTTCTCTGATGATTTGCCGAGCATACAGATTGAATAGGTTTGGTGAAAGGATACAACCCAGACACACACCTTCCCTGACTTTAAGCTGTGCAGTATCCCCTTGTTCTGTCTGAAGGACTACTTCTTGGTGTATACGCAGGTATCGCGTAGTCAGTGAAACACAGGAAAAGGTCTTTGTGGTGTTCTCTGTTTTAAGACATCAGCTGTGATATCCCTCATTCCATGTCCTCTTCTGAATCCAGCTTAAATTTCTGGCTGATCCTTGTTGACGTACTGCTACAACTGTTCTGAGTGATCCTTAGCAAAATTTTACTTGCATGTGATGTTAATGGTATTGTTTGATGATTTCCACATTCTGTTTGATCACCTTTCTTTAGAATAGTCATAAATACGGATCTCTTCAGTCAGTTGGCCAGATAGCTGTCTTCCAAATTTCTTGGCATAGACAGTGAGCACTTGCAGTGCCGCATCCGCTTGGTGAAACATCTGAATTGGTATTGCGTCAATTTCTAGAGCCTTGTTTTTCACCAGTGTCTTCAGTGTAGCTTGGTCTTCATCCTTCATTACCATCGGTTCTTTTTTTTTTAATAGTGCTTTCAGTGAAAGTTTACAAATCAAGTCAATCTCTCATATAAAAAATTATATATACTTTGCTATATACTCCTAATTCCCCCCCCCCCCAGTGAGACAGGACACTCCTTCTCTCTATTCTCTCTTTTTGTGTCCATTCGGCCAGCTTGTGACCCTCTCTGCCCTCTCATCTCCCCTCCAGACAGGAGATGCCAACATAGTCTTGTGTGTCTACTTGATCCAAGAAGCTCATTCTTCACCAGTATCATTTTCTATCCCATTGACCAGTGCAATCCGTGTCTGAAGTGTTGGCTCTGGTAATGGTTCCTGCCTTGGGCTAACGGAAGGTCTGGGGACCATGACCACCGGGGTACTTGTAGTCTCAGTCAGACCATTAAGTCTGGTCTTTTTAAAAGAATTTGGGGTCTGCATCCTACTGCTCTCCTGCTCCCTCAGGGGCTCTCTGTTGTGTTCCCTGTCGGCGCAGTCATCGATTGTAGCCGGGCACCATCTAGTTCTTCCGGTCTCAAGCTGATGTAGTCTCTGGTTTATGTGGCCCTTTCTGTCTCTTGGGCTCATAATTACCTTGTGTCTTTGGTTTTCTTCATTCTCCTTTGCCCCAGGTGGGTTGAGACCAATTGATGCATCTTAGATGGCCACTTGCTAGCATTTAAGACCCCAGATGCCACTCTCCAAAGTGGGGTGCAGAATGTTTTCTGAATAGATTTTATTATACCAGTTGACTTAGATGTCCCCCCAAATCCCTGCCCCTGCTATGCTGGCCTTTGAAGCGTTCTGTTTATTCAGGAAACTTCTTCGCTTCTGGTTTAGTCCAGTTGTGCTGACCTCGCCTGTAGTGTGTTGTCTTTCCCTTCACCTAAAATAGTTCTTATCGACTAATTAGTAAATACCTCTCTCCCTCCCTCTCTTCCTCCCTCCCCACCTCATAACTATCAAAGAATATTTTCTTCCCTGTTTAAACTATTTCTTGAGTTCTTATACTAGTGGTATTATACAATATTTGTCCTTTTGCAGGTCAGTTCACTCAGCATAATACCTTCCAGATTCCTCCATGTTATGAAATGTTTCACGGATTCATCATTTTTCCTTATTGATGTGTAGTATTCCATTGTGTGAATTTACCATAATTTATTTATCCATTTATTACCATCGGTTCTTGAGTATCGGGTACCATCTGAAATGACTGAATGTTGACCAGTTTGTTTTGGTACAGTGACCGTGTGTGTTTCTTCCATCTTCTTTTGATGATTCCTTCATTGTTCAATTTTTTGCCCATAGAATCTTTCAGTATTGCAACTTGAGACTTGAATTTTTTCTTCAGTTCTTTCAGCTTCAGAAATGTCGAGCATGTTCTTCCCTTTTGGTTTTTTAAGTCCAGGTCTTTGCACATGTCATAATACTTTGTCTTCTCAAGCTGTCATTTGAAATCTACTATAAATATAAAACAACATAAATATTTATAAATCTAATATAACTTTATCAATAAAGGAAATGAATAGAAGTCTTAACATTACATATGACGTGTTGGGACAGACCCCAGTGCCTTTTTCCTTAGAACGTATTGGGTAATGTTGAGCATTTGCCCTTTGAAATACTTTTTCAACGCAGTTTTTTGTGAAGTCCTAAAAAATAATGACATTGCTTGGAATTTTATGGAAGTGCATTGGAAATAACAATTTATCTGGGGAGAATCAGTATCAGGGTACATCGTACCGTTTTATTTACTGCTGTCTATTTGGATGCCATTTATAATGTTTTACCACTTTTTCATTGGGAACTTTAATCTACTTAATTATACTCCTTTTAGGTGTTGTTTATTTTAGCTAAAATGCATGTTGTCTTTTAAAAGTTCACTGCTCAGCTTATTGGTACTAATGTTTGTAAATGAAACCTTTCCACCTTTGATATTTATTTTGTAATCTGAATGTGCAAAATCTCTTTAATCCCATAATCGTCTACACCGTTTTTGGAGCTTTACATGTACTGTTATTTAATCTGTAAAATAATATGGGGAGCTCCCAATTTGACATTGTTATTTCTTTACTTTTTTTCTTTAATTTTCTTTGTTGTCATGTACCAGATATAACCCTTTGGGTGAGGTTGAATCGGAGTGGAATAATGGGTATCAGTTTTATATCTGCTTTTACTATCAAAATGTGGACTACCTAAGTGTGTATATTCCTTGCGTGTATATGTTTTGTCTATGGCCCTTTTTGGATTATCCATGTTCCTTTCCAACTCTACACTGGAAAAGTATTTTTTTAAATTTCTCTTTAGGTGCAAGTTTACAGAGGAAATTAGTTTCTCATTCAGAAATTTATACACAGATTGTTTGTGACATTGGTTGCAATCTCCACAGAGCATCAGCACTCTGCCCTTTCTGCTTTCCACCCTGGGTTCTCGGTATCCGTTCATACAGTTGTCCTGTCCCTTCCTACCTTCATGTCTTTGCTTTTGGGCAGGTGTTGCCCATTTGGTCTCGCATACTTGATTGAACTAAGAAGCACTTTGGTCACGTGTGTTACTGCTTTTTTTAATAGGCCTGTCTAATCTTTGGTTGAAAGGTGGACTTTGGGAGTGGCTTTAGTTCTGAGTTAGAAGAGTGTCTGGGGGCCATCATCTCGGGGGTTCTTCCAGTCTCTGTTAGACCACTAAATCTGTCCCCTTTTTTTGAATTTGAGATTTGTTCTACTTTTTTCTCCTGCTCTGTCTGGGACCACCTAGATGACAACTTAAGAACAACGATAATGTAGCAAAGTTGTTTAAGTTCATTTGTTTTGCCACTTTTGCCGCTATCTTTTTCTTCCTTACTGCACCACCAGTAGTAGAATCTCAGTGCCCTCTCTGCAGTGAACCTCCTTTTCCCCTCTTTCCCATCCCTGCTGATGACTAATAAATTTGTTCACTCTACATTTGCCTGTTTCCTAGATGTTAGATCCTATGGTATTTGTCCTTTTTTGACTGAATTAATTTCACTCAACATAACATTTTAAAAGTTCATCTGTAGTGTAGCATCTATCAGGACTTATTTCTCTTTGTAGCTAATCAGTATTCCGTTGCGTGGATAGACTCTTATTCTGTTCATCCATTCATGTGTTGATGGGCATTTAGGTTGCTTCCGTATTTTAGCTCTTGTGAATAATCCTGCAAGGAATATTGGCATACAGATTTTCTGTCTTTAATTCTTCTGTTTATTTGCACAGGAGTGGGATTACTGGGTCATATCGTAGCTGTGGGGTGAACTTTTTGAGGAACTGCCAAGCTTTCCACAGGAGGTGTGCCGTTTTCCATTCCCAAGAGCAATAGATGATGGTTCCAGTTTCTCCACATCCTTGCCAACGCTTGTTATTTTCTATGTTCCTCCTTCCCTTTAAAGGCTAGTTTTGCTAGGTACAGAATTCTAGTGTAGTCTTTTTTTTTGTCTCTCTCTCTCAACAAAATGCTAAATGTTTCATTCTCCTTGTTTGCATGATTTCTTAAGACAAATATACTCTAATTCTAACCGTTCTTTTCAGTAAAAAGTTGATTTTTTTTCTCCTCTGGCTTCTTTCCATATTTTCTTTTTGATTTTGTGCATTTTGAATGTGACATCACCAGGTATAGTTTTTTGCTATTTGTTCTCCTTGGTATTCTCTGAGCTTCCTAAATCTTTGGTTTCGTGTGTCTCTTAGCTTTTCTAAGTTTCTCAGTCATTATTACCTGAAATATTTCTTTTTGTTTCTATTTTCTTTCCCTTCTGGCATCCTAAATATGTGGATAACCCTCTTCTAGTAATTGTCTGAGAGATTTTGCATATTCTGTTCCATCTTTTTCATATCAGTTTTGAGTTCATTAACATATTTTCAAGCTCACTAATGTCTTCTTGGCTTTCTCCTGTCATTTGAGGAATTAGTTAAAGGTGGTTTTCATTGTTGTTACTAGCAATGGATTTGTGCCATTTCCTTTGGTTTCCTTGTTACGGTTTCCTTCTCTGGTAACTTTACCTTGTGTTGTTACATGTTCTGTCCTTTATTATTAGCATTTTTAGTGTTAGAATAACTCAAAGTGTGTTAGTCGAAATTTTTGGTCTGATGATTACAAAATGTTGGCTCTACCTCAGGCTGATCTTGATGCTTGCACTGTCTCTTCAAGCTGTGGTTTTGTCTTTAGTATGCCTGGTAGATTTTTGTTGAAAGACAGGGATTATGTATTAAGTAAAAGAAATGAGGTAAATAAATAGGCCTTTCTTAGGAGATTTATTTTTTCCTGGCTAGTCATTAGGCTGTGTATACTGTAGTTCTCAGTTGCTCTGATGTGCTTGTTTTTTTCTTACCTATTGTGTCTGGGCTTCCTAGATACTTCTTATATCAGGCCTGAGGCTTGCAATTCTGTTGGAATGCTGTTATTACGTAGGAGCCCTATAGATGAGGCTGTAAGGTAGGGACAAAAGGGAGGCCTGAGACAGCCCAGTGATTAATTCTCAGTCTTAGTGAGCCTGTGCCCTGGGCAGTGACCCTACAGGTGCTCCTCTGCTCCCCCTCACCCACTTTGGTGAGACAGGAAGCCTAGATGAGGCTGCAGTTGGATGTTTTACTATTGCAGATCAGTTACACTCTGTAAAATAGGTTCCCTTGAGGGAGGCTTTATCAGGTAGAACGAAACCCTCTGGGAAATTTTTGAAATGGCTTCTTTTCCTCTTCCCCCTACTAGAAGGAATCATAAGATTTTTCCCTGATGGTCTCACTGAGGACCTGATCGGGTTCCTGTAGGTAAAACTCAGAAAACTCTGGATTCACCTAAGTTTGGCCCCCTTGCATTTTTAACTTGGAAGTTGGTCCACATCCACTCTCCAGCAATTCATCAACTGTATTTTAAGTTTTCCTTCCCTGATACTGATCCTAGAGGAGGTTTTTGCTCTGGTATGATTCTCCATAGCTGCTTATGTGTCCCTCCAGTTTTAGGACACCCGTTTGCCCATGTTACGTCAATTTTCTGAGTTCAGGATATTTCGTTTTTTCTTGTGAGGATGGAAGTGACAGCTTTCAAGCTCCTTCTATATCAGACCAGAAACTGGAAGCCTTCATTTGTGTTTTGTGTCATTATCGTGGTCTTTATTTTCTTGTTACTTTGTTCATAATATTCCTTTATTCTGCTTTTGTTTTTCCCATTTCCTAACTTTACATGGTTGACCTACTGCTAATGACTTTTTTCTTTCCCTGGGTTTAAGCAGTATATGTTTCCTTTACTGGGCATGAAGTTTCGTGGAGCCCTTTGGCTCCTGTACCTCTGCTCTGGGACTTGTTGACATCAAAAAGCATGTTAAACATATATGAGTGTTTGCAGAATGTTTACAGTCTGCTTCTAATTTTTTAGAACTGAAAGTGCTATCCCTTTTTCTCTTGCCAAGCCAAGTTTCGCTAGTTAATGTTTTGTGAAATAATCATTTTGCTCCCTTCACTAATTTACTAAAGGGAAATATACTTCTGTTACTTGGCTGCTTATCCCCTTACTGGCCTGCATTTTATGTAGAATGTATCGCCACTCCAATATGTTGTCGTGATCTCGTCATACCAGGATTGATTAGAAATGACATAGACTGCTCATTTCACCCCTTCCCTAAGATGAGGAGTCTTTTTACTGTAAAGCTGCACTGGTTTAGGAGCCTTTTCTTTCCTCATGACAGGAGGAAGCCAATGGATTGGTGTTCTTTCACAGAGGTCACTCTTACAGACCCAGGGATTCCAGTGGTCAGGGTTCAGATAGTCGTGGTTGTGTGCCTTCCAGGGGCTGCAAATGTGAGGGAATTTTGGAGTGGAGTCTCTAGAGGGCTGGTGTGTAACTGTTTCCTAGGCCTCACAGGCAATTTAACAGATAAACTGCACTTCACGTTACTTAAAAAATGGTGTCTATTGTTGCAGATATTACATATACTGTAATATTCGCCAATTCAACAAAGTTTACCGTGTATGACTTGATGACATTGATTACGTTCCTCACATTGTGCCGTCATTATGAAATGGAAATCCTAACCTCTTCTCGTTCGGCAAACGCAAGGGTGTGCCGTTCTTGTGTCTGCGAAGGTTTTGCTCTTTGGCATAGGGTAACATTAGATTCTTTTTATTTGAGGATGTATGAATTCATGTTTGTTGAGGGGAGCAGTCACTAATAATTAATGTACAGTTACATCACATCTTGAAATGTGAGGATTGTGTGGCAGTCTGGATTCTCCTGTTTCCTGTCTTATCTAAGCTCTTAAAATTGTATTCCCTTTGCATGTTTCTGAAAAGGGCAGAAGATGACAGAAGAACTGAGTTTTTGAGGAATAGGTGATTGACTTGTAAAAATTCCTAATTCTCCAAAAGAATTCAGCAGGTGAATCTGTCACCTTCTGATGTCTTCGAGTTCGAGAACATATGATCAGCTCAGGGTCCTGGTTTGCCAGTTTGTGTAGGACCTTGGTCCTGCCATGGCTGTGAGGGGCAAAAGGAAACACTGTCCTTCTGCAGTGTTTTCCACTTGGTAATACCTCAGCCTACCTTTTCCCTTTGCTTTTTGTTCTGTTGAGTGTTCTGGTGGGTCCTATGGAAGGAAGTGGAATTGTTTTGTAACAAGGAAGTGATAGTCTGAATGAGAGTATTTCTCTAATTTCTGCTCTGTGGGTCTCAGTCAAACTGTGGAAAGCTTATTTGTGCTTGTTGAAAGTGTATGAGACAGGATGGAATCGATGAGGCAGTGAATGTAGTTAGTGAAGGGAAGAGACTGATGACTAGCCAAAGGTAAACCTTGGTAAAATGCAGAACTTTGTGTCAAATCCCTTTGAATTCTTAGTTCCCCTGGGCTGTGAGCCCTACCCTTCCTTCTTGTAGACACTGAAGTCCATGGAACCTTGCTGATTCATCATGTATGGAATGTTTTAGGACTCAGTGGTCATTGAGGACGTGGCTGTGGTCTTTAGCCAGGAAGAGTGGGCATTGCTGGATGTTGCTGAGAGGAAACTCTACAGAGATGTGATGATGGAAACCTTCAGAAACCTGACCTCAGTAGGTAAGAAGGGCATCTTTTCTTTTTTTACTTCTTTCTTTAGCAAACAAAAATATTTGACTCATTGACTTTACTCCAGAATCTGGGCTTAGGAATGGGAATAAATGGTTAACTAAATCAGGTGTGCTCCCTTGGTCCATGGAGCTGACATATCCTGGATTCTGGATGAGCATAAAGCTCTTCTTATATTAAAGTGAGTTTTCATTTCTCCTGTGATGAAAAGCCCTGAGGCTTTCTAAGTGTTGTAAGTGTAAGCGTTGGCTTCAGGGTCACTATGGGACATTGAGATGTAGGTGGTTTAGGACCTTGTGGAGAGTTTTACATTATTTATTACAAGTTCAACATGATTATTTTGCTGTATATAAAGTCACACCTGTCTATCGTCAGAGATCCTGAAGAGGAAAATATTGGCTCACTGTCAGGAAAATGTTCATTGCTCTTCACCGTCTTCTGTCATGATGTGCATTTCTCCAATAGGACCATGTGAGCTATACCCATTTGATTTCTCAGAGAAAAAAGGAAAGATCTGAGTACAGTGAGGATAGGACCCATCCAGGACCCCTGTGTCAGGAAGCAGCAGGAAAGCAGGAATTTTTGGAAGGGCAAGCCCTGTGTGAATGGAATTATATTTGAATTAGTCAGCTAAAAAAACTCCCTTTTGGGTTGTGGAAACTACGTCACAGATACCTGAACTTACTTTTCTGACTTTAGCAGTGTCGTCAAAACCGTGGTCACGGAGAGGAGAGCCTTTTCTTCTTTAATGTTATATTGTGTATCGTGTCCAGTATTTTTCTTCTTCGTTCTCCTAACTACACTTATTTATGTCACCATCACTCTCAGTCCTTATGGAATTATTTCGTAGAAATTGCTTTTTAACCATTGTGAATGTGCTCAATGAAATGTGGTTAAGTCTATCTTTGTTCACAGCAGCCTTTTTCTCAATAACTCCTCTGTTTTTTATTTCGTATTTTGAACCTCAACTTGAATATTTGGGTCAGTCTCCCAGAACCTTATTGATGGAGGAAAGTTATCCGGTGAAGATACAATGCTGCAATACATAAAGAATAACCCCCCAGTTGTCCATGTTAGGAGAAGTCTACAGATGGCGTGGCAATGTAGATCACTCTGAAACCCAGGGGAAATATTTGAAGTGAGTGTCATTCAAAGAAGAAAACAGTGCCTCAGGAGGAAGACCAAAAGTGTCCTGACAGTAATGTACACCCATATATATTTATCTATGTATATAAGCACTTTCAGCCAGTATTGTAAATGTTTAGTACTTGCCAAGGTAAACGAGGGCAGTGTATGCATTGCATAGAAAACAAATCTGTTCCCTGTCAGGTTTGGACCCAAGTAGGAAATAACCAGTGGTGCCCTGCTCAAGAATGGCAACTATTTGTGCTACTTTGAGTATGTGTCACTCTCTGCAGTCCTGCCGGTAATCCAGTTTCCTGCATCAGGCTCCTGAGAGTTTTGGTGTCCATGTGGGAGAGTAGATTATTGACAGGACCCTGAAGAACGACATACATTCAAATTGACACACACTTGACTGCTATCTTTGAGCGGGGCACAGCTGTTTTTTACCTACTGACGTCAAAATTGAATGGGCAAAATATTTAGTTTCTATGCAAAGTATTTGCTGCCTTTGTTTCTGTAGGCAGTTCCTGAAGCATTACGAACCATTTTCAAATCTTGATACCTACAAACGTATACGTTCTCACTTTTGACTGTCTCTGTATCTATTTTGCATGTATGATTATGATAAAAAAAATCTAGTATCCGACTATTTTCAGCGTTAATGATGGATATTTGGCGGTAATGAATGTTGAGATGAAAACTAAGTAATGCCGGCTGTGATGGTTAAAATTGTGTCAACATGGCGGAGCCATGATTCTCACTGGTTTATCACTTATGTAATGATATAACTTGGTGATTATGGAATCATGTTGTCATCCTTTATTTTCTGATCTAATGTCATCCTCCATTTTCACATAATGCCAAAATTGTATAACGAGCTGGTCTTTGGAACTTAACCATGTTGATAAATGAGGAGAAGGTGTACACAACACACACACGTAGACGTCTATGTATATGAATATATATGGAAAAGTATGCGCTTTGGAAATTTGTATATTACAGCATATTAAAATAGATGAGTGAGATACAGAGTATTTGAAACGTATTTCACCTGGACGCGGTTATCAGAAAGCCTCTTATTTTAAGGATACTCTGTGAGAGTAATGGTCGTATCTGTACTAGGGGATTTAACCTAGGAAACATGGGACAAGTCAGGAAGAAAGCAAGCATGTTCTGAATATTTGGTAATGGTGAAATGGGAACACATTAATTTCCAACACCATGTTCCCTATTTTTAACAGCAGTCATACAGTAGAGAACTTCCATGAAAGTAATGAGGGCACTCAGTCTTGGAAAACGTTCAGCTGGATTCCAGATCTTACTGCACTCAAAAGAAACCCTCCAGGAGTAAACTCTTTTGAATACTCTGATTGTGGAAAGGTCTTCATGGATCACTCAGCATATAACCATCATATCAGATCTTCCACCAGATGCAGTGCCTTTCAGGGTAAGGAATGTGGAGAATCCTGCAGGTGTTCCTCTCACCTAACCACTCCTTTGAGAGTTCTTCATGGAAATAGATGCCATAAATGTAAGGTGTCTGGGAAGGATATGATTTGTATGTGAACCCTTAAGAATCCTGTGACAGCACTCACTGGTGAGAAATGCTGCAAATGCAACAAATGTGGGAAAGGATTTTGTAGTTTGTCATCCCTTTGTACACACGTGAGTGGCCATAAGCATTCATATAAAGAATGTTGTAAAATCTGTAGTCCTTTATCCCTCATTTTACCTAAAAAATGTCCTAACAGAGATAAGCCTTATGAATGTGAGGAATGTGGGAAAGCCTTTTGTTATTCCTCAGCCCTTAGTATGCATAAAAGAACTCACAGTGGACAGAAACCTTTTGAATGTAATCAGTGTGGGAAATCCTTTAGTAGTTCTTCATCCCTCAGTGTGCATAAAAGGACTCACAGTGGAGAAAGGCCTTATGAATGTAAACAGTGTGGGAAAGCCTTTATTTGTCCCTCACACATCAATTCACATATAAGAACTCACAGTGGAGAGAGGCCTCATGAATGTAAGGAATGTGGGAAAGCCTTTATTCGTTTCTCCCACCTCACTTCACCTAAAAGAACTCACAGTGGAGAGAAACCTTATGAATGTATACCATGTGGGAAAGCCTTTAGTTGTTCCACAGCCCTCATTAGGCATAAAAAAACACACAATGGAGTGAGGCCTTATGAATGTACAGAATGTGGGAAAGCCTTCATATATTCCTCATGCCTTACTATGCATAAAAGAGCTCACAGTGGAGAGAAACCTTATGAATGTAAACAATGTGGGAAAGCCTTTATTTGTTCCTCCCACCTCACTTCACATATAAGAACTCACAGTGGAGAGAGGCCTCATGAATGTAAGGAATGTGGCAAAGCCTTTATTCGTTCCTCCCCCCTCACTTCACATAAAAAACTCACAGTGGAGAGAAACCTTATGAATGTACACAATGTGGGAAAACCTTCAGTTGTTCCCCAGCTCTCAGTAGACATAAAAAAACTCACAATGGAGTAAGGCCTTATGAATGTACGGAATGTGGAAAAGCTTTTATTTATTGCTCAGCCCTTACTATGCATAAAAGAACTCACAGTGGAGAGAAACCTTATGAATATAAGCAATGTGGGAAGGCCTTTATTTGTTCCTCGCACCTCACTTCACATAGAAGAACTCACAGCGAGTTGATTGATTACTCTTAGATCAAAAGTGAGATATTTCATCCTTACAGTTATGCTTTTGAACAACAAATTTCTGAAAGTTTATAAATAAAGAACAAAGACTTTTAGTAAGAAATTAATACTAACTCAAAGGATCCTCAAACATAATTTATGCCTTTGGGAGAAATGCCAGTTTCATTGTAACTGGGACTGTCCTCTTAAGTGTTTGTTACTTTCTCAGTCTAAGCTAAATTTTACCTTTGTTAAAGTCTTTGCTATTACCAATGAGGCTGCAGGGAATAGCATTGAGCAAATGAGGTTTTATATTATTTAATGTTATATCCTTGATGTTATTTTGCAAACAATAAAATACACTCATATTTGGATCAGACTGTTTTGTTTTCATATTTGAAACATTCCTTCCATTCTTATCGTAAACTGTTTTGTCTGTTATAATTAATAACTGTCATATAGTGATAGTTTGAGACTGTGTAAATACTCTGGTTTTCATTGTACTTTGGCCTACCTATGTTAGTATTTGCATATAATTATGTATTATTATTACTGTGGTCTTTACCGGATGATATTTTTTGTTCCGATATCCAATAAAATATATCTATAACTTGGCATTCTGAAAGAAATAGATTTTCTTTCACTCTGATATTTGTTTTTGATTATTCATAATAGTATAGGCAGTGCAGATTATGATGGAGTTCCATTCCTAAGTGCGTTTTTTAGTTGAATTTGCACGCCGGAACGCTTAGGTACGATTATTTGTATGTAATGTCATTTAGTCGGATGTTTTCCTTAGAACATACTGTACAGGGTACCTTTCTATGCATAAAAAAGGTCTAAGAAAACACTTGTAGTTTCAATACAATATTTTCAACATGATAGTACAGTGATAACAGTAATGACATTTTGATGTGCATTACAAAGTTGTAACCGTGTGTTATTACGAACCTCTGCCACTTTATTGGATTCTGTCTTGATACGTTTCTCTCACCTCTGAGTTTGGGAGGCTAGGAGGCTGCCCTCCTAGGCACCGCACATGTGAGCCCCCTTCATCAGGTGGTGGGGGAGGGAAATGCAGAGCATGGACCCTGCCCCTGCACAACTCCTTACCTGAACTTACAGGGGATGTTGGCCTCTGCCCAGCTGCAAACAGTAAGAACGAGCAACACGGAAACACTGTATCCCTAGTGGGCAATGGATCCAGGACTTGAGTTCCTGCAAGGGGGCATCTTTGTAATAGGATGAGCCAGATTCAAAAGTCATGGATCAGTCCACTAAAAGACTGGGACATGGGCATAGAACAGTGAAGATGGAAAGAAGCTGGTATAGACAAAAGACAGTAAAAGGACAAGGGATTTTACTTGAGAGTGGAAGAAGATCAACTCCCAAGTGGTACTAGGGATTGAGACTAATTCTGACCTCACTCCTGGAATGAGAGGTACAAAGGGTATGAGATTAAATTGAAAGCATTGAATTGATTTTTAAAAACCCAGAAGGAATCTCGAGAAAAGAGGCTTTTTCACAAAAAGCAGAATATCCACAAACAAGATCTCTGGGTATTACAGGAAGAAAGGTTTGCCCACTTTAACCCACCTCTACTTTCCTTCTCATGAGTTTTTTTGTCCTCTTTTTCCTTCCATTCCATCAGTGTTTTCCAACTTTTATAGCTCTGCTTTATTCTGTTGATTTTTGTACCTATCTTTAAGTTCACTTTATTTGGTTCCACAATCAACACCTATGAAAGCAGTAGTGAGGAAATCAAAAGACACATTATCTTGGGCAAATGGGCTTCAAGAGATCTCCTTAAAGTGTTAAAAAGCAAAGATGTCACCCTGAGGACTTAGGTGCACCTGACTCAAGCCAGGCTGTTTTCAATTGCCTAATTTGCATTTTAAAGCTGAGCAGTGAATAAAGAAGAGCGAAGAATTGAGGCCTTCAAATTATGGTGCTGGGGGAAGAATATTGACTATACCACGGATTACCGAAGGAACGAACAAATCTGTCTTGGAAGAAGTGCAACCAGAATGCTCCTTGGAAGGAAGAATGTCAAGACTGCGTCTCACATACTTTCGTCGTGTAGTCAGGAGGAATGAGTCCCTGGAGAAGGACATCACGCTCGGTAAAGCAGAGGTTCAGCAAAAAAGAGGAAGACCTTCAAAGAGATGGATTTACACAGAAGTTCTAACAGTTGGCCTAAGCATAGCAAGTATTGTTAGGATGGCGTAGGACCTAAAAGTGTTCTGTTGTACATGGGATCGCAGTGATTCGGAATTGACGCAATTGCATGTAAAAACAACAATCTTTAAGTTCACTAAACCTACTTCCTGCTGTGTATCTAATGATATGAAACCTATCTACCTCTTCTAATTTTGTAATCATGTGTTTCAGTATAGAATTTATGAGTATGTTTAGTTTCTCGTATCTATTCCTGTTGTCTATTTGGTTCATTTCCTGTGTGTCTGATAATTTTGTGGTTCTGTGATGTCATATTTTTTAGATTTTTTTTATTATTTGGAATCATGTTTAAGGTATACTAAAAGAATAAGAGTTGTTCATATATTTGTTATCAAGGCTTAATGGTTGTCAATATGTTAGATATTTCAACTAAGGACATAATTGAAGATATAATTTTTCTTTTTCCAAAGAGCTTTTTTTTTTTTTTTTTTTTGCCAAGACTGGTGTTTGGAGTTACTGTTACCAATCTCAGAAACCTTAGATCATTCAGAGCTCAGTATTCCCTTTTGGATGAATCACAGCCAGGCCATGTAGTCTCTGTGATATAATGATATGGCTCCCACTATTGGGAAGCCTGACCTCCAACTTCTGCCGTATCTGTGCCACCATCTTGATCCTCCTGCTACTTATTTCTGTTTTGAATCTTGCAGATTCTAGAAGAACTGGAAGGGCGGGGGAAAGCACGGCTTATTTTGGACAAAGTGTTTTTATGGTACATGTTCCCTCTGATCCTGTCATTTGATGGGTGTAGCTTGGGTACACATTCACATATTTCAAGTGATGTGACAGGTTTTAAGTTACATACACGGGTAGGGTGTTCATTTCCTTTCTAGTAAGAAAGTTTACTTTGAAAGTGAAATGTGTTCTGTACCATGACTTAGAGCAGGGTCCAGCAAACACTTTTGTAAAGGACTACATAGTAAACACTTTAGACTTTGCAGCCCAGATATTTAGCTTTGCAAAGCCTTGGCTCTGTCAGTGTATCTTGAAAGCAGCTATAGGCAGTATTTCCCTGAATTGTCGTGGCCATGTTCCAAGGAAATGCTATTTATAAATGCAGTTGTTGGGGCAGAATTGGCCTGGGGTTGTGTAGTGTGTTGAGCCCGGACTTACACAGTAGATTGAGATATAGGGACCAGGAACTCAAAGAAGACAGTGTAAAATTCATAGACCAAATCACGTGCAGCTGCTTTTGTGCTAGTGGGACTCACCTAGTAGAAAGCCCAGGATGATTATGTCATCAGGCTCTGCCCTTATCCCTGGCCAATGCTGATGTGATTGTCAGATCCTGAATCACCCAGACTTTCCCCTCTACCAACCTATGCTACCTAAAAAAAGTTGCTTTCCAGTCAACTCAGACTTGTGGCAGGCATTGAGTTTCTTTTGTTTATGGTGATGGAAAATTTGACAGCAGATATTGGTGATGGTTGAACGACATGATTAATGTAATTGAAGTTACTAAATTATGTATATGAAAATCGTTAAGTTGCTATGGCTGTGTAAAAACTCAGGGAGTTAGAAAAAGAAGCTGTTCTTTTTGGGTCCACATAACAGGTTTCTATTCCTGGCAGGCCCTTGGATGCCTTTGCATCAGCTGTGGGTCAGAAAGGCAGCTGCTAATCCAGGCTGGATTTTCCCCCAAGCTCGGGCTTAACTGGATGCTAGCTGGTCTAGGATAGGCCGTGGTTGGTTAACAAATGTGTAGACGGTGTGCATTATTTTAGCAAAAATGTGGTATTCTCACTATACATTATTGCATCTCAAGATTACTATCTATTATATGTGAAAAAGCACTTGAAAAGAAAGTCATTGTTAGAGATATGTTTGGGTTATATATATATATATTAAATTAATTTTTATTGCGCTTTAAGTGAAAGTTTACAAATCAGTTCAGTCTCTCATACAAAAATTTACATACACCTTGCTATGCACCCCTAATTGCTCTCCTTCTGATGAGATAGCACAGTACTTCTCTCCACTCTCTCTCCTTGTGTCCATTCGGGTAGCTTCTGGCCCCCTCTGCCCTCTCATCTCCCCTCCAGACAGGAAATGCCCACATAGTCTTATGTGACCACTTGCTCCAAGAAGCTCCCTCTTCACCAGTATCATTTTCTATCCCATAGTCCAGTCCAATCCCTGTCTGAAGAGTTGGCTTTGGGAATGGTTCTTGCCCTCGAGTAACAGAAGGTCTGGGGTCCATGGCCTCCGGGGTCCCTCCAGTCCCAGACTGACCGTTAAGTCTGGCCTTTCTACGAGAATTTGGGGTCTGCATCCCACTGCTCTTCTGCTCCCTCAGTTGGGTTATATTTTTGTATTGATTTTATTTAACTTTGCATTACTTTTGTAATTCCATCTCTCAGCCTTATAAAAAAGACTACTATAGTTTGAATGTGGATACTACTAGACTGAATTAAGATTTCTAGAACTCTTGTGTAGAAAACAACCAGTTACATAGTGCTGCTGGTCCAGAATTACAGTGAACCAAAATTAACTACATGGGACTGAATGGACTAAAAGATTACTACGGTTACAATTACTACATCACAGTCAAGCTTTCAGAGCAAAATATGACAGAAAAACAACATAAACTCATCAGTCTATTGAGTTCAGATGAAAAGTCAGGCCTGTACTCTTAAACAATGTAAGAGAATAGAAAGCAAATAGGGAACCCAGGGTCTTAAAATGTATATGAATTCCTTGGTAAGATTGACTCAATTCTGCAGAAAAACAGGTCCTAAAGAAAACTTATTAACTTGCCAGAATATCAGATGTATAGGTATCTGACCCTGTGAGAAAACTTGAACACCAAAGAAGTATTCCTCAAAGAGGAAAGAAAAGACAACGCAAAGGGGAACTCATTTTCCCAAAGTGGAAGGAGAAATAGGAGGGATGTCATTTTTCCAAAGTGACCCCTGAAATTACAAATTGCTTCTAGGATATTCAGCTTTTAGTGCTTTCCAACGTAGAGCTCCAGGCTCTCTGGTCATGGATCCTATTCCCCAGGGCTGAAACTTTGCTCTCTGCAAGTCAGATAAAATTCCTAGGAGGTAGTCTGCTTTAGGATTTGGGTCAGTGTTTCGTTTTACAGTGTATGTGCATTGCATAAGAGTTCCCTTTGTGCCTGATGGGCAGCTTAATGCTGTGGCCCATCATACGTCCCAGCTTATCCCAACACCGGCATCTCTATTGGTAGCCTCCTGAAGACAGGCCGCCTCTCAGCTCCTTCAGGAGAGGCTTCTCTTGGCCTCCTTAGGACCGGCTCCTCTTGTCCCCCTCAGGACATGCTCCTGTGTCCCTGCTGTCTGTCACCAGTGACTGCCAGTGGGCTTGGAAGGTTTGCTACTTTTTGTCCATGTTGGTTGACATTTCCTAGGTAAGCTGTAAACAACTTGTGGCTTGATACTTGTTGTCTGGTCCTGGGCTTTTCCCACACTAAGGCAGTAGAAACTTTTAAACTGGTCAGTAAGTTCTTAGCACATCCCAACTCCAAGATCTAGACCCTCTTGCCATAATTTAAGCCCTCTCCTATAGTTCCAACATGTTGTTGCTTTGTCCCTGGGTGTAATCACCTGTGTGGCCATGTATCCAAGCGTGCTGTAGCATCCTCTGGCTCCTATGAGTGCTTATATCTGGCCTTCTTACGTGAGTGCGCTTTTCTTTCTGCGGTTGACGGAGTATTCCAGAACACCCACAGACCCCGTTTGGGGGGAAATTAACACATGCATTCAATGGCCCACACCGTATTTTTGTAAAAATAAATTAACCTTAAAGAACTTTAGTTAGATCCTCGTCTTTGTGCCTCTTACAGATACACATCTCAGGTCATAAAACATCTTTGAGTATGTGCACAGGAAAATGGGAAAATTGCTTGTGTTCTTCAGGGCTGTGTGGACAACGTCATAGTAACTAATGAATCCTGTGTTGCCTCAAGTTTCTCTGCCTTTGATTTCTCCATTTCTAGAAAGGCACTGCCATTTGTCCTGTTGGTTAGGTCAGAAAAGTGGAAATTACGAGTTTTCTGTCTGCTTTCATCAGTCACTGCCCGTTAAATCAGTCCTCAAGTTCTGCTATTTGTACCCCCAACACGTATGTCAGTATTGCCCACTTTTGGTAACAGATGTTGGTCTCCTTCAATATTTGTTGTTCTTTTGGACTTTAGTCATAGAATTCCTGAGTTTTGGTTCTAACTGTGGTCACCTAGGAATAGCATTTTATTTCCCAGCATTCCTTGCTACCAGATGGTACCATCTGACTAAGCTTTCTCAGTGAGCTGTAGCTAAAAGTGTCTCATGTCATTTCTAAGAAATGTCATTAAATGTAGAGAACATACCCCTCTTCAGTATATTAGATTGTTGAATTCTGCATTTCAGTTCATATACGCATTTAAGAAAACCCAGGCGTTTCTCTGTAGAGGAAGTGAAGGGCAGCCATGGCCAGATCCCACACACCAGGGAGAACCACAGAGCCCCTAGGTCCCCAGATAGACAGCACTCTAGGTTCCTGCACGGAAGCCCTCTATTGAGCATCTAGAGTCCCGGAAACCGGAAGCAGAAGTGAGCGTTCTGGGGGAGCAGCTGTGGACTGGGCAGTCCTGTCCAGGTGTGAGGTCTCTGTCCTAAATGTCCTGCCCCCACCTGCACTCCGCGGCCCCCGCGCCCCTTTGTTCTCTCTTTTTTTTTTTTTTGCAGTCCCATCTGGGCCAGACTCTTCGGCCTCGTCCACCACTGTTCGCTTACACACATGCACAGACTCGTGCACTAACTGGTATCCAGGATGGACATCAGTTTATACACCAAGAAGACATTTGCTCACCGTGTATTGCAGTGCCGTCAGGAAAATGTCTCTGAAAGTTAACGATTTATGCTTATCCAGATATATTTCTGTTTCGTTGTAAATTTGTATCTGCTTTGTCAACATGAAGTAGACTGTGTGTCAATGTGACCTAAATCAATTTTAATAAGTGAACATAAGCACAGTTAAGGACCTGAAGGCACAAAGTCTTGTCTGAGATACAGGGCTTTACCAGGAGAAGCATCTCCGGGTTGTGTGAATTGAATAGGATGTTTCCTTTGTCTCGTCTCCCTAGTATCCAGCAGGGCTCTAGATCATCCATGGTACTTTTGGAGAATAACAGCCAGGATTAAGAACAAAACTGTAGCATATGAGCAGAAACGGGGTTGTCAGAAATTGAGACATCAAAGACAAATGGACCTGCCTCCTGAGCCTGGCACGTCAGCATTCTGGCTGGCAGCGTCGAGCACGTGGTTAATCGATTGTCTCTAACTTTATTCAACTGTGAGCTGTTTGAAATGATATCCGTGTAGGAGAGCCATGAGATATAAATGAGCTAGTGTGTTGAAAACTTTTGAAAAACTTTTCATAAACGGTAGTTGCTCAATATGTGGAATATTTTATCATTATTCTATCGTATAATGAACGTTAGGGTTTTTGATGTCTTTAAAACATGCACCTGGTCCACTGCAGTGGAGGGGACTATTGGATGTTGCTTCTAGCTCAAAATTTGTTGTGACCCGTCATACCAGGACTGATTAGAGAGGACATAGTCAGCACATTTCACCACTTCTCTGACAAGAGGAGCCTTCTTCCTCTAAAGCCGCTCTGACTTAGCACCCTCTCGCTATGTGAGGAAGCCGACGGATCGGTGCTATGTCACAGAGGTCACACTTACAGACCAGGGGATTCCACATGTCAGGGTTCCGGTAGTCATGGATGTATGCCTCCAGGGACTGCAAATATTAGAGAATTTTGGAGTGGAGCCTCTGGAGGGTTGGTGGTAATCCTCTCTCCTAGGCTTCACAGGCAATTTTAGAGTTAATCCGTCTGCATTTCAGCTTACTTACAAAATTATATGTTTTTGTTGTAAAAATTAAAACTAATGAACCATTTGCAAATTCAACAGTGTTTACACGTGTAACTTGGTGTCATTGATTATGCTTATCGTGTTGGGTGGTCCTTACAAAATGGAAGTTGTAACTTCTCAGCAGACACAAGTATATGCTGTTGTCCTTTCTGCAGAGGTAGCCGTCTGTCATCTTATCGCAGGAGAACGTGTGCGCGTGAGGGCATATGCGTTGATGTTTGTTGAGGGGGCAGTCACTAATATGTAATTGGCGTACATCCAGTTGGGTGGGGTCTTGGAATTTGAAAATTGTGGGGAGATCTGGATTCTCATGTTCCCTGTCTCATCTGAACTCGTTTTAATTTTAATTACCTTTGCCTGCCTCTGGAAGGGACAGAAAGTATGACAGAACAAGTGAGTTTTTGAAAAATAGTTGACTGACACATAAAAATCCATAATTCTCTGAAAGAATTTTTTTTTTTTTTTTAGCTGATGAACCTGTCACCACTTGATCTGCTAGAGTTCAAGAAAATATAACCAGCCCAGGGCTTTGGGTTTCTAATTTGTGCGGGCGCTTGTTCCTCTCATGGCTGTGAAGGTCAGAAGGAAAAACTGCCATTCTGAAGTGTTATCCAGTTGTTAATCCTCACCGTGTGCTTTGTGTTTTGTTAAATGTTCTGGTGGGTCTTAATGCAAGGAGATACACGTGGTGATCTGAGTGAGAGCATTTTTGAAATTTCTGCAATGTTTTCTAACTATCCTAGACCATGAAGAGAGACGAATAAGACTGCAGTTGGCAGCTTTCAAACTGTGGTGATGTTATTTCAGTGCGTTAGAAGGCCACAAGACAGGACGCAGTCAGTGAGGAGGAAGTGAATATAGTTAGTGAAGGGACATGGCTGATGGCTGTACTCTCGAGTAGACCTTAGAGCACAGAACTTTGTGTCAAATCCCCTTCAATTCTCAGTTCTCCAGGACCGTCAGCCTCAGCCTTTGTCCTTGGACACAGTGGAATACATGGTACCCTCCTGATCCGAATGTGTGGGATGTTTTAGGACTCGGTGATCGCCAAGGATGTCGCTGTGGTCTTTAGCCAGGAAGAGTGGCCTTTGCTGACTCTTGCTCAGAGAACTCTCTACAGAGATGTGATGATGGAAACTTTCAGAAACCTGGCCTCAGTAGGTAAGGATGGCATGACTCTTTTTTTTCCCCCCTATTTATTTCTTTAGTGAACATAAGTATTTTACTCATTGACGATGCTTCTTTATTTGGGCTGAGGAATGGCAATAAATTGTTAAATAAAACAGGGGTGGTCCTTTGGTCTATGGAGCTCACGTATCCTGGCGTCCCCATGAATATAAAGCTCTGTGTATTAAAGTGAATTTTTATTTCCTTTGTGATTAAAAGTTCTGAGGGTCTTGAAGCATTGTAAGTGTAAATACTGGCTCCAGGGGTCCCTATGGGGTACTGAGAGATAAGTGGTGTGCGACCTGGTAGAGAGTTTTATTGTGTTTGTTACAAGACTGATATGATTATCTTGGTGCACATAAACTCACACCTATGTTCAGAGAGCCCGAAGAGCAAAGTGTTGGCTCCATGTCAAGGAAATGTCCGTTGCTCTTCACAGTCCTCCTTTGTGATGTGTGTTTCTCCGTGAACACCATGTCCGCTGTAAGCATTTGTTTTCCCAGAGAAACAGGGAAAAGATCTGAGGACAGTGGAGAGAGGATTCACCCAGGGCTAGTGTGTGGGGAAGCACCAGGAAAGCAAGAATTTTTTGAAGGACCAGCCCTGCCTGGGGGGAATTAGATTTGAATTGGTCAGAAAAAGTCTCTACTGTGTTGAGGAGACAACTTTGCAGACACCCGAGCTTACTTTTCTGACTTTAGTAATCCTCACAACCGTGGTCATGGAGACCTTTGGCCTCTTTTAATGTTACATGTGTGTTATGCCCAACGCTATTCTATTTGGCTCTCCTAGCTACACCTTTTTTACGTCGCCATCACTGTAAATCCTCACGGAAGTATTTCCTAGTAAATTGCTTTTTAACCATCGTGAATGTGCTGCAACAGCAAAACGTGGCTGCGTGTTTCTTTGTTCAGAGCCTTTTTTATCCCCTAACAATTCCTTTCTTTTTTTGTTTTATGTCGTGAACCTGAACTTGAATTATGGGGTCAGTCTCTCAAAACTTTAATGATGGGGAAAAGTTATCCAGTGCATGTACAGTGGTGCGATACATGAAGAATAATACCTCGTTGTCCATGTTAGGAGAAACCTTTGAATTGCACGGCAATAAAGATCAGTATAAAAACCAGGGCAGACATTTGAGGTGAGTGTCATTCAAGGAAGAGAAAACAGTGCCTCAGGAGAAAGTCCTAAAGTGTGATGACATAGAAATACATACATATGTGTGTATATATGTATGTGTATTAGGACTTCACGCATGTTGTTACGATTCAGCTAATGCCAAAGTAACGAGGGCAGCGGATACATTGTAGGGCAACCAAATATGTTGCCCATTTGCTTTTTTTTTCTACATTTTTTCTTATTGTGCTTTAGATGAAGGTTTACTCAGCGGACTAGTTTCTAATTACACAACTAATGCACATACTGTTTTGTGACATTGGCTGCCAACCCCACGACATGTCTCCCCTTCTTAACCTTGGGTTCTCCATTACCACCTTTCCTGTACCGTCATGCCTTCTTGTCGTTGCTCCTAGGCTGCTGCGCCCCTTTAGTTTCTTTTTTGTTTTATGGGCCTGTCTAATGTTTGGTTGAAGGGTGAACCACAGGTGTGACCACATTACTGAGCTATATGGGTGTCCTGAGGCCATACTTGGGGTTTCGTCTGTTTGGATTTTGACTCAATTAGCAAACAATCAGTGGTGCCCTGCTCAAAGATTCTGGTGGACTGCGCCACTTTGGATGCGTGTTGCTCTCCACATTCCTACCAGAAAAGCAATCTCTTGCATCAAGCTCCTGAAAGTTTGAGGATCTGTGTGGGTGATCGGAATTATTGGCAAGACTGTGAAGAGAAACACACATTCGGTGTGGCATATAGGCCACCATTTGTGAGCAGAGTGTTGCTCTTTGTTTCCTGTTTGGATCAAAATCACAGGACAACAAGCTTGGTTGTTGATGGAATGTGTATACTGTCTTCATTTATGTTGTCAGTTCCTGAACTCTTACAAACCGTTCTGAAGCCTTGATGTATAGTAATAAATACACCTCCTCCTCACTTATTGACTATTTCTGTACCCAACATTTTACATTTAAGACAATAGTGAAAAATCTACTCTCCGACTATTTTGCACATCAACAACATACATTTGCAAGTAAACAACGCTGAGGTGCAAGGCCAGAGTAACACTGGCTATGATGGTTAAGATGATGTGTCACTTTGGCTAGGCCGTGAATCTCAGTGGTCTGGCAGTCATGTAAGGATATACTTTGGCAGTTATGTAACGATATAGTCATCCTCCATTTTATGATCTGATGTGGTTACCCTCCGTTTTGGCACAATGACCCGATCTTTGGAATCTCAAGGTTGATACGTGAGTAGAAGGTGTATGTATGCATGTGTAGATATATCTATGTATGTATAAATGAATCTAGCTGTATGTGTGTTCAGAGAACTTTCCTAATACAACATATTTAAAAAATGAGTCAGGTTTCGAGTATTTGAAATATATTTCACTTGGATACAATGATCAGAAGTCTCATGTTTTAGAAAAACAGTGCCATAATGGTAGTATTTATCGTAGACGATTTAATCTGTGAAACATGTGACAAATCAGGACCAAGACCATGTACTTTCACTGTGTTTGGTAATAGCGCAACGGAAAAAATTTATTTCCAACACATGTTGCCTATTTTTAATAGAAGTCATACAGCAGAGAACCTCCATGAAAGTAACGAAGGCAGTCAATGTTGGGAAGCCTTCTGTTGGATTCCAGATCTTACCGGACTTAAAAGAAATCCTCCCGAAGTAAATCCTTTTCAATGCCATAACTGTGCAACAGCCTTCATGGATCACTTACCACGTAACCATCGTACGAGATCTTACAATGGACGCAGAACCTGTCAGTGTAAGGAATATGGAGAAGCCTGCAGTTCTCCCTCTCTGCCAACCACTCCTATGAGAACCGTTAATGGAAAGAAACCCAATAAATGTAAGGTGTTTGAGAAGGACTTCATTTGTATCTCAACCTTTAGGAATCTTGTGATGAGACTCACCAGTGAGAAATGCTGTGAATGTAATGAATGTGGGAAGGATTCCTGTAGTTTCTCATCCTTCTGGACACATGTAAGAGGTCAGATGAGTGAATGTCAAGAATGTCTTAAAACCTATGGTCCTTTATCGCTAAAAAAAACGTTACATAAAAAATTTCTTAATATGGATAAACCTTATGAATGTAAGGAATGTGAGAAAGCCTTTAGATGATTCTCACACCTCATTCTACATGAAAGAACTCACAGTGGAGACAGATCCTATGAATGTAAGGAATGTGGGAAAGCCTTTAGTCAGGCCAAATACCTCACTCAACACAGAAAAACTCACAGTGATGTGAGGTCTTATGAGTGTGAGGTATGTGGGAAAGCCTTTAGATGGCCCTCAGTTCTTACTGTACATAAAAGAAGTCACAGTGGAGAGAAGCCTTATGAATGTAAGGAATGTGGGAAAGCCTATATTCAGGCAAAAATACCTCATTAAACATAGAAGAACTCATAGTGATGTGAGGCCTTACGAATGTAAGAAATGTGGGAAAACCTTTAGGTGTTACTCAGCCCACTGCTACACATAAAAGAACTCACAGTGGAGAGAGACCCTGTGAATGTGAGGAATGTGGGAAAGCCTTTAGATGGCCCTCAGTTCTTAGTGTACATAAAAGAAGTCACAGTGGAGAGAAGCCTTATGAATGTAAGGAATGTGGGAAATGCTTTAGTTATCCCTCAGGCCTCACTAGACATATAAGAACTCACAGTGGAGGGAAGCCTTATGAATGGAAGGAATGTGGGAAATGCTTTAGTTATCCCTCAGGCCTCACTGCGCATAAAGGAACTCACAGTGGAGAGAAACCTTATGAATGTAAGGAATGTGGGAACGTCTTTACTCAGGCCTCACACCTCACAACACATATAAGAAGTCACAGTGGAGAGAAGCCATATAAATGTAAGTAATGTGGGAACACCTTTAGTCAGTCCTCATCCCTCATTAAACATATAAGAACTCAGAGTGGAGGCCTTATGAATGTATGGAATGTGGGGATGCCTTTCGGTGGTCCTCATGCTTCAACACACATACGAGAACTGACAGTGGAGTGAAATCTTAGGAATGTGGGAAAGCCTTTAGTCAAGCCTCACACCTCACTAAACACACGAGAACTCACAGCGGATTGACATGTTAGGAAGGTAAGGAATGTGGGAAAGCTTTTCGTTCTTACACCTCACTATACACATAAGATCTCACAGTAGAGAAAGCCTTTATGAACATAAAGATTGGGAGAAAGTCTTTAGACATACCTTATCTCTCATTAAAGACAATTCACAGTGGATGGAGGCCTTATGAATGTAAGGAGTTTGGGAAAGCCTTTTGTGATTCCTCAGCCCTCACTATGCATAAATGAACTCACAGTGGACAGAAACCTTATGAATGTGCCAAATGTTTTCTATTTCAATCATTTCTCCTATGTTTATTAATTGGAAATTTGCAAGAAATATCTTTACCTTCTCTCCCCTTTATCTTTTAAATTGTTTATAGCAGTACAGGCAGTCCCCCAAATTATGAACGAGTTCTGTTCGTAAGTCTGTCCTTAAGTCAAATTTGTGCGTCCGTCAGAACCTTTAGGTACAGTTCGTATCTAACATCAGTTAGTGAAGTGTTTGCCTTATTATGTAATATATAGTAGACTTTTCTGTACGTAAAATATTAAAGGGACGCTTGATACACTGAAACATCTTTAAGAAGATAATACTACAGTATTAATGTTTTGATCACTTTGCAAAGTAGCACCCGTTTGTTATTAGGAACCTTTGCCACTTCCTTGGATTACCTCTTGGTACGCCCTCCTCACCTCTGACTTGGTGAGGCCAAGAGGCTGCCTGTGTGGGCACTGCCCATTTTTGCTATGCCAGGTGTGTGGAATTACTGCTAACGTCAGAGACCTTCAGACGTTTGGAACATGAGATTCCCATTTGCGTGACTCACGACCAGGCCACCAAGCCCTTGTGTTGTATTCCTATGGCTCCCACTTTTGGGATGCTTGGGCGCCTATTTATGCCCCTGCGTATGAACCTCGTTTCCATAGTTTTCTAACTATATCAGCCCCCTCTTGATAAAGTTCAGCCAAAATGCTTGACTTCCCTCTCTCTTATTCCATATTTTTCTGAATTTCATCTGGCAGTTCCTCAGTATCTTGTTTAATACTTTAATGAAGATGTGTCTTACTCCATCTAGACTTTTTAAGGTGTCATCTCTGGAAGACTTGGTCCAGTCTACTGAACGTGGACATCTCCTTTGTCATTTGAAGATTTATTAAGATTTAGCATATATATCTATTTTTTATAAGGAGCCCTTGTAGCGCAATGGCTAAGATATGGCAGCTAACCAAAAGACTGGCAGTTTGAATCCTCCAGCCACTCCTTGGGAAGCCTTTGAGGTAGTCCTGCTCTGTCCTATAGGGCTGCAGTGAGTCAGAATCGACTTAATGGCTATGGGTTGGGAGCCCTAGGGGCATAGTGGTTAAGAGCTCAGCTACTAACCAAATGGTCGGCAGTTCAAATCTACCAGCCGCTCCTTGGAAACCCTATGGAGCAGTTCTACTCTGTCCTATGGGATTGCTATGAGTATGAGTTGAAATCGACTTGATGGCAGCGGATTTGTTTTTTTTTTTTTTTTGTCTATGGCTCTATCTTTATTGCTCTGTCAGTAGTATAGATTTTTGTTGTTTGTGGTGTATGACTTCCAGTTAATTCCAACTCATAGTGACCCTGTAGGTCAGAGTAGAACTGCTCCATAGGGTTTCCAAGGCTGTAATCTTTACAGAGGCAGACTGGCACATCTTTCTCCCGAGGAGGGGTGGTACGTTTGAACTGCTGACCGTTTGGTTAGCAGCCATGTGCTCTTAACCACTGTACCATTGTGGCTCCACATTTCGACTAGGGAGTCAAAAATGTTGCAAAGTGGAAAGAAGTAAGTAAAAGAAGCCACTCCAGAAGTGCCACATAGTGTAGGATTCCAAGTCTGTGAAATTCTGAAAAACTCAGAACTGTAGAGGCAGTACATAGATCAGTGGTCAAAAAGGGCTTAGGGAGAGGGAGGCAGAATGAATAGAAGGAGCACTGAGTATTTTTAGGGCAGTGTAAGTATTCTGTAGGGTACTGTAGTGATGAACACATGACATACATCTGTCAAAACCCATATGACTACAACACAGAGTGAACCGTGATGTAATCTATGGACTTTAGCTAATTTTATAATGTATTAATATTAATTTGTTAATTGTAACCCATGTGTCCCAGACCAGAGGAATGCAAGATGTTAATGATATTAGAAACACTGGGTGTAGGTGGGGTTCACGGGGACTCTATACACAATTTTTCTATAAACATAAACCTGTCTGAAAATGAAGTCTGTTTGAAAGCAGTCAACAAAAATGTGGTATCCAATTTTCGTTTTAAGTTTTTTTATAAGAAAGAGTGCATAATCTGTCAAAGGCCCTTATGTTTTGTTTTGTGTGAACCGACTAGACATCATTTGATCTTATTTTTGTTTTATATAACTGAATTAAAAAAAATCGTGATAAAATATATGTTTTGCCATCTTAACCATCTTAAGTGTGGAAATGCAGTAAGTACATTCACAGTGTTGTGCAACCGTCACCCTTATCTATGTCAAAAAAATTTTCATCACCCAAATATGCTTTGTACCCATGAAGCAATAATGCCTCATTTTACCTCTCTCCAACCCCTGGTAAGTGCTTATAAACTTTGGTCTCTCTGTATTTGTCTGTTCTTGACATTTCATATAAACAAAATCATACAATATTTGCCTGGGGTATTTGACTTTGGTGTCTGGCATATTTTACTCAGAATGTCTTCAAGGTTCATCCATGTCATAGCATGTACCAGAATTTCCTTTCTCTTGAGGGTTAAATAATAATACTCCATTGTGTGTATATATCACATTTTGTTCATTACTGCTTTGATGGGTACTTGGGTGGTTTTCACCTTTTGTCTACTGTGAATAATATTTCTATGAATATTCATAGAATGCTTGAGTCCCTGTTTTCCATTCTTTTGAGACTATACCTAGTGGAGTGGAATTACTGTGTCGTAGGTAATTCTCATCTATGGGGTTGCTATGAGTCAGAATCAACTCAACGTCAATGGGTTTCATTTTTTTGGTTTTTGGATTTTTTGGTGGGGGTTAGGGTCATTCTGTGTAACTTTGTTATTTGTTGTTTTGTGCTCAGGGTTCCAGTCGCCTGAGGATTAATTCTCTTACTAACATTCCTGGTAATAGCCATTTAGGGCTACCACAATATCTTGTGGTGCAAGGATTTAAATGGAGGCAGCACTCTCCACCCATGCATAATTGGAGCAGCCTAGGCTATTCACATGGCAGAATCGGGTGCTCAGAGTAAGAGGAGACATTCAGGCCCCCGGAGTCCTAGGCTGGGACCTGGCACATGCTAGTTTTTATTATTACCCAATGCAAGTTGCCAAGAAAAGTAGTTGCTCATCAAGTCAGTGCCAACTTATGGGGACCCCGTGTCTGTCGGAGTAGAAACGTGTTCCCTACGGTTTTCTATGCTATGACATCTTAGGTCTTTTGGGCAGTCTGGCAGTTCTTATTCTAGGCATTTTCTTACGAGGTCTTCTGAGGCACATGTGGGCAGGTGAAAACGGGTTTCTGGTCTTGGTTGGCTCCCACATGCACCTACATTAGCTGAGGGTCCAGGAGGCAGCTGCGTCTCCAGGCTGGGTTCTCTCACGAACTTGGGCTTGGCTGGATGCTGGGTGATCTAGGATGGCCCTGGATGGGATGACTGGGCTCTGCTCCATGAGGTATCTCTTCGTCCAACAGGCAGCCCAGGCTGTTCCCGTGATGGAGGTGAGAGCCCAGAGTGAGAGGGAGCATGCGGCATTTCTTGAGGCGACAGAACCAGACATAAGCCGTCGTGGACAGAAGGAAGTTGTCTAGCCCTACAAACAGCATAAAAAGCCCATCTGAGGCAGCCGTCATAACCGAGGACTCTGCTGTGTCTGGATGTTCAGTAGCTTCTTTAAGGTGGTGGTGGAGGTGTAACCGATGTCCGCAGAGGACAGCCTGGAGAGGGACAGTAGGTGCAGCTGGAGACGGGAGTCTGAGATGATGCCTGGGTTGATGGTCAGGTCCCGCATGAAGGTGACCACCTACATGGACAGGAAGGCCCGGACAGGAAGGGTTGCAATTCTGGTTCCTCTGAAAATCCCAAAAGAAGAAAATTGGAAGCTCACACATCATATTTTGGCTCCATGCGTTCATATTGAGTACGAGGAAAAGTTTAAGGAAAAAAAGGACTGATTTTCACGCAGACATTACGAACCTAGCAGTAATAGAAGAGTTTCTATTCTGAGGGAGATGGATGATGGTAGATGGTATCCTCTATTTTGTTTATGGGTCTGCTCCTCTCTAGGGAATACCTAGTGTCATTTCTGAGTAGTGAATTCTTGCGCGCCCACCCAGCCATTGCCCGAAGCACTCATGTGTTCTACGGTCTCTAAGATAAATTCATCTGAGGAATATATGTTGAGCGCTAACTATGTGCCAGGCACTGTGTAGACAATGGGTATACAGTGCTGAAAAGCAGAAGTCCTTACAATCTAATGGTGGAGGCGGTGTGCAATCAAATAACAACATAGTATTGTAACATCAGATTGTTGACAAGTATTCTGGAGGAAAAGAAAGCAGGTGAAAAGTCGAGATTGAACAGGGGTTGCTATTTTTTGCTGGATGTTCAGGCAAGATCAGCAGACAAGGCAACGTGTAAACAGAGGCCTCAAGGATGAGCGTGCAGGAGACATGAAGATACCTGGGAAGTGTGTGCCACAGAGGGTGCAGACAGGGCAAAGTCCCCGAGAAAGGGGTTTGTTTAAGATGTTCAAGGCCGGAAGGCAGGCAGTGTGGTGAGAATGTGTTTAAGACGGAGATAAGAGGTGGTGAAGAACAAGGTGGCCTTGCAGCTACTGAGACTTCAAGAACACAGGTTGTCCCTCACCCACTAACTGGACCTCTTGTACTATTAATTAGGTTGAGTTGGGTCCTCTCTTTCCATTTGGTTATTATTTGAGTTTCTGTGTTCCAGGAGACATCTTTTTGGATATATGAGCGCAGGTTCCCTTTCTCTGAAGACCACTCATGCTGAGTATAGTGCTCACACACACCCAGCACACCGTGGCTTCCCGAGGCTCTGTGAGTGCCATGCTCTTCCCACCTCCAGCCACACAGATTAGGTCAGGATTGGACACATCAGAAGCTGACAACGACGGATTGTTTTTCCCCTAAAGATTGTAGAAATGGTGCCTAGATATTCCAGTCGGGAAGCCTCGCGTGGACCTGCAAACTTGGGCTCGTTTTGCCGTGGTCATTTTCTACCGTTGATTTAAAGAATTCTGAAAACGGCTCAGTAAATAGAGAGCAATGTAATGGACATGGAGTCAAATACATAAGGTTAGGTAGTCTCTGAGAGTCTGCGATGAAGAGAAAGGTTCCAATCCTGCAGCATTCCAATCCTGCTTACATTCCCAGAAAAACTCCTAGAAGAGCAAAAATAAACTTATCCATATAAGACAAAAGGAGTGCTATCTTTACAGTATCAAGACACCTTAAAGACTGAACACCCCAGGAGAAAAGGAGCAAAAAGCAATAAGCCGGCTCTTCACAAAAGATAAAGTGCGAATTACAACCAAAGTGAGGAATTGTTAAATGAAATGTTAGAAGACTTCCCATATGATACTGAAGACACGACTTTCAGAATCACACAAACCTGGATCTGTATCTCATATCTAATACATATTAGGTGTTTGCACTTGGGCAGACACGGAAGCATTCTGATTCTTAATATCTTTGACTCTGTAGTACACCAACCGTGTTCCTGTCGATTCCAACTCATAGCAACCCTATAAGACAGAACTACCCCATACGGTTTCCAAAAAGTGGCTGGTGGATTCAAACTGCCAGCCGTTTGCTTTGCAGCCATAGCTGTTAACCACAGTGCCACCAGGGCTCCTCCCTCTCTGGTGGGGGTATTACTATCCATCCTCTTTGTTGGTTACACACACACCCGTTGCCGTAGAGTTGATTCCGACTCATATCGACCCTGTAGGACAGAGTAGAACTGCCCCATTGAGTTTCCAAGGAGCGCTTGGTGGATTCGAACTGCTGACCTTTTGGTTAGCAGCCATAGCTCTTAACCACTATGCCACCAGGGTTTCCCTTAGTTGGCTTTTTTAAAATTCATGGTTGTAATCTTTTGGAAGTAGATGACCAGGCCTTCTTTCCAAGGCACCTCTGGGTGTAATTAAACTGCTAGCCTTTCGGTTAGTACCCACGTGCTTAGCCTCTTGCACCACCCAGGGACTCCTTAGTCCATGAACGGTGATGACATGGGGCTGATTTTTTTTCCTGCGTCTCAAATCTCTCCACTCTTTCCAGATCTCGGTGCCCCAGCCTCCAGCCTTATTTCAGTTCCTTATCATTTTCCCCAGCAATCCCAGGTTGGCAATCGTTCAGCCCGATATTCACATTGACCCAGAGAGATTGTAGTATCACTCAAGGGAATTGTTAAACAACCTTAATTTTTTAAAAAGGGGAAAGAAAAACATTTACTTGTTGCGTTCCCCAAGCTGAGGGTGAGGGTTGCAATGCTCCTTTTCCTATGCAGCCACCACCCCCCCCCCGGCCCCTGCTGCCACACACACACCGGATGGGATTCGCAGTCCACAAGGTCAGGCACCAGCAGGACCACCCACACCCATCCCTGGAAGATCCGTTTGGAATTGTTCCATTAGGAAACTGTCATCCAGAGAGTGAGTGAGTATTTGAACTTCCACTAGACATCTTTTAAATATTGCAGTGGAAGGACGGGGTCTTTTTCGTGGTACATACCTAAATGGACATATGGGGAGGGCGGAATTTTTTAAATTTAAAAAATTGTTTAAGGAAAAGTGAGACTATGCCACCAATGAACCTGCGGGTCCAGACTTGAGGATGGTGGCTTGACGGGTTTACAGAGCTATTAAGGTGTGATGGTGCAGTGAAGGTGAACCTAGGCTTTGGAGTCGGACACACTGGTTCGAATCCTATTCAGGCACTCACTAGAGGTGTAATCTTAATCCCAATTTCTTTTTTATTAAAGTATGAATTGCTCAGTTACTTCTGTATACAAAGGCTAAATGGGTCTTGGTGAAGGACAGTGGCTTGTTATTTACGTAACCAGGTAGTCACGCCAATATATCTGCTGTCCCAGATGTCTTTTCATTGCTGGAACAAAGCAGTACAGTCCTTAGCACCTGGTATGCAGGTATTTCCCTGGTAAATGTTTTTACTGTCTATTTGCCCTAGTAAATCCCCAAAGAAGATGTTTGCTTTTAGGGGGCAGGACCAAAACACCTTCCCTCTGCCTTCTCAGGGATATAGAAACTCTCCAG
The DNA here is from genome assembly GCF_024166365.1 of Elephas maximus indicus. Classification (NCBI taxonomy): domain Eukaryota; kingdom Metazoa; phylum Chordata; class Mammalia; order Proboscidea; family Elephantidae; genus Elephas; species Elephas maximus. The sequence goes on along the minus strand of NC_064846.1, from coordinate 178,804,660 downwards.
GACTCTGTCACGGCTTCCTCTGCAGAGATTGATCACTATTTTACTTCACAAGACAACACACTGGTCCACTATGACATCGATGGTGTTACGCTGACTTGGATGGGTTTGATCAGGAAGTAGCAACACTTCTAGACACCTTGGTAAGACCAATGTTGACCAGTGGGTAGGACATAAAGACCTTGTTATGGATTGAATTGTGTCCCCTATAAATGTGTGTCAACTTGGCTAGGCCGTGATTGCGTGGTTGTCCTCCTTTTTGTCTTCTGGTGTAATTTCGCATGTGTTATAAATCCTAACTTCTATGACGGTAATGAAGCCGGATTAGAGGCAGTTATGTTAATGAGGTAGGACACCACCTACAGGGTTAGGTTGTGACTTGAGTCACTCTCTTTTAAGATATAAAAGAGAGAAGCTCGCAGAAAGGAGAGGGATCTCATACCACCAAGAAAGAAAGGCCAGGAGTGGAGCGCATCCTTTGGACCCGGGGGTCATGCGCTGAGAAGCTCCTAGATCAGGGGAAGGTTGAGGACAAAGACCTTCCCCCGGAGCTGACAAAGTCTTCCCCTGGAGCGGGCGCCCTGGATTCAGACTTCCAGCCTCCCAGACTGTGAGAGAATAAACTGCTTGTTAAAGCCATCCCCTTGTGGTATTTCTGTTATAGTCGCACTAGATAACTAAGAGACCCCCTAAAAATCCGTAGGTCTGCCACCTTAGCAAAATTTCTAGGAGTCCAGGGTCTGCAGCATGGTGACGTGTCCTTTCGAATGTGAAGGACACATTGCTGCATCTGTTCCCTGCTGCCACTGGGAACGAGGCACCAATCCTAGTGGCCTCTTTAGTTTTTGGAGACAACATGCACATGATTTGGGCCAGCTCTACTGACCCATTTTCTGAGTAACCCTAACGTCTACCAGTTTTGAGTGGAGCCTCTGATACAATTTCAACAGGAAACAACATTTTCCAAGCGTTTGCGGGTCCTTTAATCATGGCGTTTTAGTCATGAATGTAGCAAAACATTTTTGGCTCATCATAATTGTCTTAGTTTTCTACACCATTTTCTTACCAACCTTCACTAGGACATGGAATTCGGCAAGCACATAGAAGACCTGGACATCACCACCGCCGCCAACCAGGTTGACCTTTTGCGTGCCATCGAGTCCATTCCGACTTCTAGTGACACTCTATGACAGATTAGAACGGCCCCATAGGGTTTTGTGGGCTGTAATCATTATGGAAGCAGATAACCAGGTCTTTCTCCCTTGGAGGAGCTGGGTGGGTTTGAACCGCCAATCTTTCTGTTTAAGCACTAAGAGCTTAACGATTGCAGTTTTTCTGTAAACATAAACTTCTCTGAAAATGGTCTATTTAAAAACAACAAAATACGTTATCCTTTTTTAAAAAGGTTTTATAGCAATGGCTGCATAATCTTTTGAACTTTCTTATATTTTCTGTGAACTGACTAGACATCATTTTTTTTTCTATTAAACTTAATATTGTAAAATACATGTAATGTAAATTTTGCCGTCTTAAGGTACATTCACAAGACTGTGCAAGCATCACCCCTATAGATAATGGATGATACGCAGACAGATAGGTAGATATATAGATACGGATAGACACAGATAGCTAGATAGATGGAGGATGGATGGATAGACGGATGATACATGGTCGGTGGATGGATTGATGAATGATACGATAGATATATAGATAGATGATTGACAGATAAATGATAGGTAGAGGGTAGATCGATAGAAGGATGCACAGATTGATTGATAGATGGTAGACAGACATGATGGATGGATGCATTGAGGATGGTAGATATGTAGATAGATGGTTGATAGATGATATATAGAAGATGGACACCAGACAAATAGATGATTGATAGATATAGATAGGTGATGGGTAGATAGATGGATGATAGATATATAGATAGATGGATGATAGATATATAGATAGATGGTACCTACCTATCTACCTGCCTACCTTAGAAACAAGGACGGTGAGACTTCAGCTCACTTCCTTTGGGCATCTTATCAAGAAAGACCAACTGCTAGACAAGGACATCATATTCGGTAAAGTGGAGGGTCAGTAAAAAACCCTCCATGAGATGGATTGACACAGTGGCTGCAACGATGGGCTCAAATGTACCAACGATCATGAAGACGGCGCAGGACCGGGCAATGTTTCATTCTGTTGTACATTAAATCGCCATGAGGCAGGAGTGACTCGAGAGCAGCTAACAACAACAACAAAAAGTTTTCAGCGTTTGTCTATGATTTAACGACGTGGATAACTTTATTTTTCAGCCTTAGTAGTGTTCACTGGGTTAGTGTTTTACAGAAGGCAAATGATTGGCAGTGTCTCCAGAAATTCCAGTAATGTTACCAATGACAACAGCAACTACAGACTGAGTGCTTAAAACCACATGTCACGCTGAGCTGTGTTCTGTATCCTATTTCATTCTCTGCAAAACCCTGCAAGCACGCATCATGATAAACTCTTTTTACAGATAAGGAAAAAGGGAAGGAAAGCTTATTTTTTATTGGGATTTTTCAGAGGAGGGCTTTTTAAGCAATGGGCTGTGTTCCATTCATGAGATGGGGCTGTTTACAAAAAAGCACCACAATCGGATGTTTAAAAAAAAATGCTGATTACAGGTCTGAGAGGAGCAGGCATACAGTGTTTCTAGCAAGCTGTGTTTTCCCAGGAAACAAGGAAGTGGCCAGAGACCAACGGGGGCGGTCCAAAGTTATACCAGCTGCTGCTGAGTGGACCCTGGCTCATGGTGCCCTCATGGGTGCAAAGTAATGGTGCTCCACAGGGTTCTCAATGGCTGGTTTTTTGGAAGTAGGTTGCGAGGACTTTCTTCCAGTGTGCATCTGGGTGGACTCAAACCTCCAGCCTTTGAGTTAGCCGCCCAGTGCACTAACTATTCACATGGCACACACACATCACACACCTAAATCAGTTGCCATCGAGTTGACTGTGACAGGAACCCCCGTGTGTCAGGTACAGCTGTGCTCCACAGGGTTTTCAATGGCTGGTTTTTTGGAAGTTGATCTCCAGGCCTTTCTTGCGAGGTGCCTCTGGGTGGACTCGAATTGGCAACCTTTTGGTGAGCAGCTGAGCACGTTAACTGTCTGTGCCACACCCACCGCTGTCGAGTAGATTTCAACTCATAGGGACCCCTTGTGGCAGAGCAGAACTGCCCCATAGGGTTTTCTAGGCTGTAATTTTTTTTAATAACTTTTATTAAGCTTCAAGTGAACGTTTACAAATCCAATCAGTCTGTGACATATAAGTTTACATACATCTCACTCCCTACTCCCACTTGCTCTCCCCCTCTTGAGTCAGCCCTTTCAGTCTCTCCTTTCTTGACAATTTTGCCAGCTTCCCTCTCTCTCTATCCTCCCATCCCCCCTCCAGACAAGAGTTGCCAACACAATCTCGAGTGTCCACCTGATATCATTAGCTCACTCTTCATCAGCGTCTCTCTCCCACCCACTAACCAGTCCCTTTCATTTGTGATGAGTTGTCTTCGGGGATGGTTCCTGTCCTGTGTCAACTGAAGGTCTGGGGAGCATGGCCGCCGGGATTCCTCTACTCTCAGCCAGACCATTAAGTATGGTCTTTTTGTGAGAATTTGGGGTCTGCATCCCACTGATCTCCTGCTCCCTCAGGGGTTCTCTGTTGTGCTCCCAGTCAGGGCAGTCATCGATTGTGGCCAGGCACCAACTAGTTCTTCTGGTCTCAGGATGATGTAGGTCTCTGGTTCATGTGGCCCTTTCTGTCTCTTGGGCTCTTAGTTGTCGTGTGGCCTTGGTGTTCTTCATTTTCCTTTGCTCCAGGTGGGTTGAGACCAATTGATGGATCTTAGATGGCCGCTTGTTAGCATTTAAGACCCCAAACGCCACATTTCAAAGTGGGATGCAGAATGATTTCATAATAGAATTATTTTGCCAATTGACATAGAAGTCCCCGAAAACCATGTTCCCCAGACCCCCGCACTTGCTCCGCTGACCTTTGAAGCATTCATTTTATCCCGGAAACTTCTTTGCTTTTGGTCCAGTCCAATTGAGCTGACCTTCCATGTATTGAGTGTTGTCTTTCCCTTCACCTAAAGCAGTTCTTATCTACTGATTAATCAATAAAAAACCCTCTCCCACCCTCCCTCCCTCCCCCCCTCGTAACCACAAAAGTATGTGTTCTTCTCAGGTTTACTATTTCTCAAGATCTTATAATAGTGGTCTTATACAATATTTGTCCTTTTGCCTCTGACTAATTTCGCTCAGCATAATGCCTTCCAGGTTCCTCCATGTTATGAAATGTTTCACAGATTCGTCACTGTTCTTTATCGATGCGTAGTATTCCATTGTGTGAATATACCACAGTTTATTTACCCATTCATCCGTAGATGGACACCTTGGTTGCTTCCAACTTTTTGCTATTGTAAACTGAGCTGCAATAAACATGGGTGTGCATATATCTGTTTGTATGAAGGCTCTTGTATCTCTAGGGTATATTCCTAGGAGTGGGATTTCTGGGTTGTATGGTAGTTCTATTTCTAACTGCTTAAGATAACGCCAGATGGATTTCCAAAGTGGTTGTACCATTTTACATTCCCACCAGCAGTGTATGAGAGTTCCAATCTCTCCGCAACCTCTCCAACATTTATTCTTTTGTGTTTTTTGGATTAATGCCAGCCTTGCTGGTGTGAGATGGAATCTCATCGTAGTTTTAATTTGCATTTCTCTAATGGCTAATGATCGAGAGCATTTTCTCATGTATCTGTTGGCTGCCTGAATATCTTCTTTAGTGAAATGTGTGTTCATATTCTTTGCCCACTTCTTGATTGGGTTGTTTGTCTTGTTGTGGTTGAGTTTTGACAGAATCATGTAGATTTTAGAGATCAGGCGCTGGTCGGAGATGTCATAGCTGAAAATTCTTTCCCAGTCTGTAGGTGGTCTTTTTACTCTTTTGGAGAAGTCTTTAGATGAGCATAGGTGTTTGATTTTTAGGAGCTCCCAGTTATCTGGTTTCTCTTCATCTTTTTGGTAATGTTTTGTATTGTTTATACCTTGTATTAGGGCTCCTAGGGTTGTCCCAATTTTTTCTTCCATGATCTTTATCGTTTTAGTCTTTATGTTTAGGTCTTTGATCCACTTGGAGTTAGTTTTTGTGCATGGTGTGAGGTATGGGTCCTGTTTCATTTTTTTGCAAATGGATATCCAGTTATGCCAGCACCATTTGTTAAAAAGGCTATCTTTTCCCCAGTTAATTGACACTGGTCCTTTGTCAAATATCAGCTGCTCACACGTGGATGGATCTATGTCTGGGTTCTCAATTCTGTTCCATTGGTCTATGTGTCTGTTGTTGTACCAATACCAGGCTGTTTTGACTACTGTGGCTGTATAGTAGGTTCTGAAGTCAGGTAGGGTGAGGCCTCCCACTTTCTTCTTCTTTTTCAGTAGTGCTTTGCTTATCTGGGGCTTCTTTCCCTTCCATATGAAATTGGTGATTTGTTTCTCTATCCCCTTAAAATATGACATTGGAATTTGGATCGGAAGTGCATTAAATGTATAGATGGCTTTTGGTAGAATAGACATTTTTACTATGTTAAGTCTTCCTATCCATGAGCAGGGTATGTTTTTCCACTTAAGTATGTCCTTTTGAATTTCTTGTAGTAGAGCTTTGTAGTTTTCTTTGTATAGGTCTTTTACATCCTTGGTAAGATTTATTCCTAAGTATCTTATCTTCTTGGGGGCTACTGTGAATGGTATTGATTTGGTTATTTCCTCTTCGGTGTTCTTTTTGTTGATGTAGAGGAATCCAAGTGATTTTTGTATGTTTATTTTATAACCTGAGACTCTGCCAAACTCTTCTATTAGTTTCAGTAGTTTTCTGGAGGATTCCTCAGGGTTTTCTGTGTATATAATTATGTCATCTGCAAATAGTGATAACTTTACTTCTTCCTTGCCAATCCGGATACCTTTTATTTCTTTGTCTAGCCTAATTGCCCTGGCTAGGACTTCTAGCACAATGTTGAATAAGAGCAGTGATAAAGGGCATCCTTGTCTGGTTCCTGTTCTCAAGGGAAATGCTTTCAGGTTCTCTCCATTTAGAGTGATATTGGCTGTTGGCTTTGCATAGATGCCCTTTATTATGTTGAGGAATTTTCCTTCAATTCCTATTTTGGTAAGAGTTTTTATCATGAATGGGTGTTGGACTTTGTCAAATGCCTTTTCTGCATCAATTGATAAGATCATGTGGTTTTTGTCTTTTGTTTTATTTATGTGATGGATTACATTAATGGTTTTTCTTATATTAAACCAGCCTTGCATACCTGGTATAAATCCCACTTGATCAGGGTGAATTATTTTTTTGATGTGTTGTTGGATTCTATGGGCTAGAATTTTGTTGAGGATTTTTGCATCAATGTTCATGAGGGATATAGGTCTATAATTTTCTTTTTTTGTAATGTCTTTACCTGGTTTTGGTATCAGGGAGATGGTGGCTTCATAGAATGAGTTGGGTAGTATTCCGTCATTTTCTATGCTTTGAAATACCTTTAGTAGTAGTGGTGTTAACTCTTCTCTGAAAGTTTGGTAGAACTCTGCAGTGAAGCCGTCCGGGCCAGGGCTTTTTTTTGTTGGGAGTTTTTTGATTACCGTTTCAATCTCTTTTTTTGTTATGGGTCTATTTAGTTGTTCTACTTCTGAATGTGTTAGTTTAGGTAGGTAGTGTTTTTCCAGGAATTCATCCATTTCTTCTAGGTTTTCAAATTTGTTAGAGTACAATTTTTCATAATAATCTGAAATGATTCTTTTAATTTCATTTGGTTCTGTTGTGATGTGGTCCTTCTCATTTCTTATTCGGGTTATTTGTTTCCTTTCCTGTATTTCTTTAGTCAGTCTAGCCAATGGTTTATCAATTTTGTTAATTTTTTCAAAGAACCAGCTTTTGGCTTTGTTAATTCTTTCGATTGTTTTTCTGTTCTCTAATTCATTTAGTTCAGCTCTAATTTTTATTATTTGTTTTCTTCTGGTGCCTGATGGATTCTTTTGTTGCTCACTTTCTATTTGTTCAAGTTGTAGGGACAGTTCTCTGCTTTTGGCTCTTTCTTCTTTTTGTATGTGTGCATTTATTGATATAAATTGGCCTCTGAGCACTGCTTTTGCTGTGTCCCAGAGGTTTTGGTAGGAAGTATTTTCATTCTCGTTGCTTTCTATGAATTTCCTTATTCCCTCCTTGATGTCTTCTATAACCCAGTCTTTTTTCAGGAGGGTATTGTTCATTTTCCAAGTATTTGATTTCTTTTCCCTAGTTTTTCTGTTATTGATCTCTAGTTTTATTGCCTTGTGGTCTGAGAAGATGCTTTGTAATATTTCGATGTTTTGGACTCTGCAAAGGTTTGTTTTATGACCTAATATGTGGTCTATTCTAGAGAATGTTCCATGTGCGCTAGAAAAAAAAGTATATTTTGCAGCAGTTGGGTGGAGAGTTCTGTATAAGTCAATGAGGTCAAGTTGGTTGATTGTTGTAATTAGATCTTCCGTGTCTCTGTTGAGCTTCTTACTGGATGTCCTGTCCTTCTCCGAAAGTGGTGTGTTGAAGTCTCCTACTATAATTGTGGAGGTATCTATCTCGCTTTTCAATTCTGTTAAAATTTGATTTATGTATCTTGCAGCCCTGTCATTGGGTGCATAAATATTTAATATGGTTATGTCTTCCTGATCAATTGTCCCTTTTATCATTATATAGTGTCCTTCTTTATCCTTTGTGGTGGATTTAAGTCTAAAGTCTATTTTGTCAGAAATTAATATTGCTACTCCTCTTCTTTTTTGCTTATTGTTTGCTTGGTATACTTTTTTCCATCCTTTGAGTTTCAGTTTGTTTGTGTCTCTAAGTCTAAGGTGTGTCTCTTGTAGGCAGCATATAGATGGATCGTGTTTCTTTATCCAGTCTGTGACTCTCTGTCTCTTTATTGGTGCATTTAGTCCATTTACATTCAGGGTAATTATAGATAAATAAGTTTTTAGTGCTGTCATTTTGATGCCTTTTTATGTGTGTTGTTGACAATTTCATTTTTCCACATACTTTTTTGTGCTGAGGCGTTTTTCTTAGTAAATTGTGAGATCCTCATTTTCATAGTGCTTGACTTTGTGTTAGTTGAGTTGTTACGTTTTTCTTGGTTTTTATCTTGAGTTATAGAGTTGTTATACCTTTTTGTGGTTAGCTTATTATTTACCCCTATTTTTCTAAGTAAAAACCTAACTTGTATTGTTCTATATCGCCTTGTATCACTCTCCATATGGCAGTTCAATGCCTCCTGTATTTAGTCCCTCTTTTTGATTATTGTGATCTTTTACCTATTGACTTCCATGATTCCCTGTTATGTGTATTTTGTTTTTAATTAATCTTAATTTGTTTGTTTTTGTGATTTCCCTATTTGAGTTGATATCAGGACGTTCTGTTTTGTGACCTTGTGTTGTGCTGATATCTGATATTATTGGTTCTCTGACCAAACAATATCCTTTAGTATTTCTTGTTGCTTTGGTTTGGTTTTTGCAAATTCTCTAAACTTGTGTTTGTCTGTAAATATCTTAATTTCGCCTTCATATTTCAGAGAGAGTTTTGCTGGATATATGATCCTTGGCTGGCAGTTTTTCTCCTTCAGTGTTCTGTATATGTCGTCCCATTCCCTTCTTGCCTGCATGGTTTCTGCTGAGTAGTCAGAACATATTCTTATTGATTCTCCCTTGAAGGAAACCTTTCTTTTCTCCCTGGCTGCTTTTAAAATTTTCTGTTTATCTTTGGTTTTGGTTAGTTTGATGATAATATGTCTTGGTGCTTTTCTTTTTGGATCAATCTTAAATGGGGTTCGATGAGCATCTTGGATAGATATCCTTTCGTCTTTCATGATGTCAGGGAAGTTTTCTGTCAGGAGTTCTTCAACTATTTTCTCTGTGTTTTCTGTCCCCGCTCCCTGTTCTGGGACTCCAATCACCTGCAGGTTATCCTTCTTAATAGAGTCCCACATAATTCTTAGGGTTTCTTCATTTTTTTTAATTCTTTTATCTGATTTTTTTTCAGCTATGTTGGAGTTGATTCCCTGGTCCTCCAGATGTCCCAGTCTGCATTCTAATTGCTCGAGTCTGCTCCTCTGACTTCCTAGTGCGTTGTCTAATTCTGTTATTTTATTGTTAATCTTTTGGATTTCTACATGTAGTCTCTCTATGGATTCTTGCAACTTATTAATTTTTCCAGTATGTTCTTGAATAATCTTTTTGAGTTCTTCAACAGTTTTATCAGTGTGTTCCTTGGCTTTTTCTGCAGTTATCCTAATTTCATTTGTGATATCATTAAGCATTCTGTAAAGTAGTTTTTTATATTCTGTATCTGATAATTCCAAGATTTTATCTTCATTTGGGAAAGATTTTGATTCTTTTGTTTGGGGGGTTGGAGAAGCTGTCATGGTCTGCTTCTTTAAGTGGTTTGATATGGATTGTTGTCTCCGAGCCATCACTGGGAAACTAGTTTTTCCAGAAAATCCACTAAAAAAAAAATGCAGTCAGATCCCTATCAGAGTTCTCCCTCTGGCTCAGGCTATTCAGATGTTAATGAAGCCGCCTGGGGAGGGTGGGGGAGGGAACAGAGAGATAGGAGAGTAGCACCTCAGAATACAGCCAGAGTTGCTTGTCTTGCTTGTAATGACTATTATATCTGAGATTCCCGTGGGCGCGTCGCCTATGTGTGCTGGCTGTGTGGAGATTGCCCCCGGGGGGTCTGGCCCACTGGAGTCACGGTCAGATCCTCCGCTTCCAGCCCCACGCCCAGCGTCAAGGCTCCCCTACTGGGACGGTGCACTCTCGACTCCAAAATCAGTCGCTGCCTCCCGGGGACTTCTCATCCCTCCAGCCACGTGGCCGTGCCGCCTCCGAGAACCAGTTGGGCCTCCTCCCGGGGTTAGTTCAGATGGGTGGAGCAGCTCCCCGTGCTCGTGCCGTGACCGAGTGTCCCGGCTGGGACGCTGTTCTCCCCGCTCCAATACCAGTTGCTGCCTCCCGGGGACTTCTCCTACCGGCTGCGTCCCACGCCGCCCGCGCGACCTGGCTGGGCCCCTTCCCGGGGTTAGTTCAGGGGGGTGGAGCAACTCTCCGTGTTTATGCCGTACCTGCGTCCAGTCCAAATCCCTGCAGGACGGTTCCCCCGCTCGGACGTTGCTCTTTCTGCTCCAAGACCAGTCACTGCCTCCCGGGGACTTCTCCTACCGGCTGCGTCCCACGCTGCCGTGGAACCGGCTGGTCCCCCTCCCGGGGTTAGTTCAGGGGGGTGGAGCAGCTCTCTGTGCTTGTACCGTACCTGACTGGTACGCTGGCTCCAGGCTCTGGAAATAATCGCTGCCTCCCCGTATTAGTTCGTTCTCCGTCTCTAAATCTGTGTTTGTTGTTCAGGGTTCGTAGATTGTTATGTATGTGATCGATTCACTTGTTTTTCCGTGTCTTTGTTGTAAGAGGGATCCGAGGTAGCGTCTGCCTAGTCCGCCATCTTGGCTCCGCCCTAGGCTGTAATTTTTATGGGAGGAAATCGCTAGGTCTTTCTCCCGAACAGCTGCTCGTGACTTCAGACTGCCATCCTTTAGGATAGAAGCCAAGTGTTTAATGTTTGTACCACCTAAGGCTTCCATATACACATATAAAAGCCAGATAAAAAATCAACCAAACCCGATGCCCTTGAGTCAGTTCTGACTCATAGTGACCCTATAGGACAGAGTAGAACTGCCCCATATGGTTTCCAAGGAGCACCTGGTGGATTCGAACTGCAGACCTTTAGGTTAGCAGCCATAGCTCTTAACCGCTGCGCCACCAGGATTTCCATGTAGCATATACATACATATGTAGTCAGTTGCAGTCAAGTCGACGCCAAGTCATGGCATCTCCATGTGTGTCAGTGTAGACCTGAGCTCCGCAGGGTTTTCAATGGCTGCCTTTTCAGAGCTAGGTTGCCAGGCCTTTCTTCCGAGGGACCTCTGGGCAAACTCAAACGTCCAACCTTTCAGTTAGCAGCCAAGCACGTTCACGGCCTGTACCACCCAGGTGCTCCAGCAATTCTGAGAACGCATTTAATAAGTCTACTGTAGGAAAAAGGCGACCACGCGTCTTCTTCCAAACACAAAACGTTCCTGATTTCTCGCAACATATGCAAACACAAACCAGACAGAGACACTACTGCTGTTTAAAAATTTTAATTTAAATGCGTTAGCGTTAGTCCAAACGTGATAATGCACGTAGAATACAGAATTCCGTGTGGAACTTAGACCTTGAGACGATTGACCAGCGGCCCTGAACAAGCATTCATTCTCTTCTCCAGAGAAGCCAAAACAGAGTCACTCTTCTCTGCAGTCTTCCCTCTGGATTCGTCGGGCGGAGACTTGTGTTATTCACAGCCGACACCATAGCTCACGGCACCTGCGCTCTGTCTCTGACCTGTACACTGGCTTTGATTCCCGCCGCATCCCAGTCCACCCGAGACTCTGCCTGTATGGCCCTGTTAAGTCAGCCCCTGAAACATCTTGTACGCACTGCTAATCCAGACGGCAGATCACCTCCCAGAGGGAAACGAACCCTCCAGAACCCACGCCTTCCCCACATGGATGCCACAAGCAAAGAAACACAAGGGAAATTTCACCCAAATTCCCTGTTGGCTCAAAAATAATTTGCTTCAGGACCCGGTTAATCAAACTATCTGACATAGTCCTCCAGCTTTTTCAAAACCTGGGTCTAATTCATCCTTTGCTTTTTAATACTGAAAAACAAAGAACCGTTGCCATCGAGTTGACTCATGGCGACCCCATGTGGCAGAATAGAGCTGTGCTCTGCAGGGTTTTCAGTGGCTGTTTTTTTCTGAAGTGGATTGCCCGGCCTTTCTCCCAAGGCACCTCTGGGTGGACTTGAACCTGTAACGTTTAAGTTGGCAACCAAGGGCTTACCCATTTCCACCACCCAGGGACTCATTCTTAATTTTACAAATCACACTTCCTTCTCTTTCTTATGCTGATTTCCGTTTCTGATTATAATGGCTGTGGCTGCGAACTGGAGGCCCGATGAGATGTTACAACACAGTATATCATCAACACAGAAAACTAGGATATTTCTGAAGACGAGGCTCCCCCGTGGAATAAAGTGTCCGGCCTTATAAAACGGAGAACTCTCCTGAGAGAGCTGGGTTGAACGGCTTGGAGAACACAGTGGCTCCAAAGGTCATTTAGACTGAGGTAGTGAGGCTGATAGCAAGCTAGACCAACCAAATTGCCATCAAATTGACCACAGATTGGCTTATGTTTAAATGAAGAATGTCTCCAAGTCCTGTTACTATGAGTGAGCTGTTGATTGAAATTAAAAACAAACAAACAAAAAACGCCACCCCAAACCAGTTGCCATGGAGTGGATTCTGACTCATATCAACCCCATGTGTGTCAGAGTAGAACTGTGCTCCACAGGGTTTTTGATGGCTGATTTTTTGGAAGTAGATTGCCAGGCCTTTCTTCTGAGGTGTCTCTGGGTGGTGTAATTAAAAATGAAGTTCGACAAGGCAAACTAGACCACGTACTGTATATTTAGGAAAATAATCCACGCCTTCTGTGTGTGTTTGCCAGCCGTGCCCTCCTCCACCCTGAGATAGTTGCATAGGCACTGCTATGCCCTTTTTTTGTTTTACATGTTGCTGCATTATTTTCATAAAAATACAGTAATCCTACTAAAACCAGTTGCCGTTTGAGTCGATTACGACTCATGGCGACCCCATGTTGTGTCAGAGTAGAACTGTGCTCCACAGGGTTTTCAATGGGCCATTTCCCAGAAGTAGATTGCCAGGCCTTTCTTAGAAGGCACTTCTGACTGACTCGAACCTCCAACCTTTTGGTGAGCAGCCAAGCGTTTACCCATTTGTGCTACCGAGGGACTCTTGTCCAGAATCATTTAGGGTAAGCTCCTGAGTGCTTCTAAACCAGTCAGTAAATTTAGACGAGATTACATCACCACCATGCCTGTTAAAATCATCCTTCCAGATTTCTCTGGCATTTCCCAAGTTGAGTTCCCATCAAAGGCACCGGGAATCCTGAAAGATTTCAGAGCTGAGAGGACAGCCACCATGGTGGTTCTCAGACATGCTTCACCGCGACTAAATGAGCGTCAGTCAAAGAGGACGTCTGGATGCTAACTTAGCCCTAAAGGAGCAGACGTTTTTGTCCATGTATTCCGTATGTTGAAAACCGCAGGGAATAAAACGTCTGCTCCTTTCGGGTTTCAACATACGGAATACATGGACAAGTGTCAGTAGCTTAGGGGCAGAAGGAAATTTGCAGGGAAATGTTTAACTACACATAAAAAAAAAAAAATGTTGCCATGAAGTCATCTCTGACTCACGGCGCCCCCATGAGTGTCAAGGTAGAACTGTGCTCCATGGGGTTTACAGAAGTGGACTGCTGGGCCTTCCTTCCAGGCACCTCTGCGTCGGTTCAAATCTCCAACCTTTCAGTTAGGAGTCAAGCACTTCATCATTTGTGCCACCCAGGGAAACCCTACCGGGACTCTGCTAGAAGCTCACTCCTGCTCACTCTGCCCACAAGGTGAAAAGACAGACTCGGCCTTTCCGGAAAGCCTGGAGGTTGTTTGTCACTCGGATCAGCAGTGGGCTGGGTTTTTTATTTCCGATGTGATTTTCCTAGGCACTCAAGTTGGTCGACCATAAGTAGAGGCACGTGGTTTAACAGCGTTTCCCTTTAGGACAGGAGAAGTCCGAGGAAAACAGAACCATGGCAACAAGATAGTCTCTGAGCACACACACACACACATAAACACACACCTGCACAGATCACTGCAGAAAGCGGTCCAACTCCTCCTGAATTCGAGCGAAGGCATCCCTGCCCAGGTAGTCAATACGTCCCTCTTCCCATTTCTTCCGCTCTTCCTCCGGACTCAGTTCTCTGACCTTTTCCCGGATGGAGATCTCGGAGACAGAAACGGCCAGGTCGACCTGCAGAAGAGAAGCCGACAGAAGAGGGGTGTTGGCACTGTCCACCCCTGAATGGAAGGTGTCTACAGCATCCGTCTGCTCAGTAATCAATTCCATGAATAGTGGTGTCAGGAGGGGGGTGTGGGGGGAGTGCACCACACCGGGTGACGCCATCAGAGGGGGTAACACCAAAATGACTGCCTCTAAAACTTCTGTGCGGTGCTGCAGCAGACATTATTTTTTATAAATAGAGGGTCCTGCACAGAGCTGGAGAAAAATGTAAAGCAAAATTCTAACAACAGCAACAAAAGACCAGACTTACGTGTCTGACAGAGACTGGCGAAACCCCGAGAGTATGGCCTCCGGACACCCTTTTAGCTCAGTACTGAAGTCACTCCTGAGGTTCACCCTTCAGCCAAAGATTAACCAGGCCCATGTAATAAAACAAGACTAAAAGGGCACAGCAGCCCAGGGGCAAGGACTAGAAGGCAGGAGGGGACAGGAAAGCTGGTAATAGAGAGCCCAACTTTGAGAAGGGAGAGCGTTTACACATTATGGGGTTGACAACCAATGTCACAAAACAATATATTTATTAATTGTTTAATGAGAAGCTTTTTTGTTCTGTAAACCTTCATCTAAAGTACAATTGGAAAAAAATCTCTGCAGTTAGTTGTAACAACGAAAACATTTTTGGTAAGCCCAGCTTACGTGTATCAATATACCTACAAAACTAAAACTCTGCTAATGTGCTTTGGTGAACTTCTAATGCCCTCCGGTCAGAACTGTCACTTTACCCAATTACAATGACGCTTCGTCTGCACACGCTACAGGCACGCGCTGTTTTTGTCGCTCATGTTTTATAGTTGCTGATTTTGTCAAATTTTCTGGTGTTTTAGCTACGATACTGTGGTAATTAGTATTTGTGAACCTAAATCAACAACTTTTTTGAGAACGAAGTAGTAATTAAAGGAAAACAAGGAGTGATATACGGGAATTAAGGTTCACGAGTAACATCAGTATGAAAAACATGAGTAAGGATTCTGTATGGCCTGGTATGGGAGGAGGTCCATGGGGGGGTGACCCCAACCCTAGAGATGCCGGTGGCCAGAAAGGAAAGTCAGTTCTCAGAGAGAGCCTGCAACCAGCAGCACTTTTTCTTGAACAAATACATACTGAACCTAATGTAAGATGCTTTTTGCACGTTCTTTGAAATTTTACAAAATATATTCATTGTACATATGTTCACATTTTTCCTGAGAATTGCTGTTTAATTTCTAATGTGAGCTGCCTGAGTCAGTCTCCAACTTACAGCGACCCCATGCATGACAGAACGAAACACTGCCTGGTCCTGTACCATCCCCATGATGGATCCCGGATCAGACCACTGTGCTCCACGGGGTTTACGCTGGGTAGATTTCAGCGGTACATCTCCAGGCCTTTCTTCCTAGTCAGTTTTGGATCAGACTGTTGTGATCCGTAGGGTTTTCATGGGCTCATTTTTGGAAGCAGAGTGCCAGGCCTTTCTTCCTAGTCTTAGTCTGAAAGCTCCAGTGAAACCTGTCCAGCATCACAGCCACAGGCAAGCCTCCACTGACAGACGGGTGGGGGGTGCACAAGAGGTGCACTGGCTGGGAATCAAACCCGGGTCTCCCACATGGAAGGCGAGAATTCTACCAGTGATCCGCCGCTGACCCACCTCCTGATTTCTGTGGGATTAACCATTTTGTGCACGCACACACAGACACACACACACACAATTGATTTAATATTTCCACTCACCAAAACCTTAATTTTGTATCACGGTAAATAATCAAGCTACGTTAAAGGAAGAAAATGTTCACCTCGTGTAAATTAAACCTATACTGTTTGGAATTGGATGGCAAAAAAAACCCCAAACTCATTGCCGTCAAGTTGATTCCAACTCATAGGGACCCTATAGGACAGAGTAGAACTGCCCCATTGAGTTTCCAAGGAGCGCCTGGTGGATTTGAACTGCTGACCTTTTGGTTAGCAGTCATAGCACTTAACCACTATGCCACCAGGGCTTCCAGGACAGCAAGATAAGGTAAACAATTTCCTCTTTCAATGGCCAGGCTTCTGTATTCTTAAGTGATAAAAACTTATTGCCGTCAAGTCGATTCTGAGTCATAGCACCCTACAGGACAGAGTAAAACTGTCCCATAGGGTTTCCAAGGAGCGGTTGGTAGATTTAAACTGCCGACCTTTTGGTTAGCAGCTGAGCTCTTAACCACTATGCCAGCAGGGCTCCAGATATGATATATATGCAGGTGTTGAAGCACACACACACCTTACTTCTGTTTAGTATTCAAGAGAGTCCACAAAAATAAACACATTTGCTTTAAAAACTTCTTACTAAGCATTAGAAAAAGACTTTGAAAAATACATATTGGCAGTAATACCAGACTCACACAGACACACGTTTGACACTAAAATTGACAAGGCTTTCCCCAGATGGTCAGTGCTGGACACTTAGTTGTTTTCTGCTGTTGAGTCCACTCTGACTCATGACGACCCCAGGTGACGTGGTAGAATTGCCCCATAGGGTGTTCTACGCTGTCGTCTTTACGGGAGCAGATCGCCAGGTCTTTCTCCTGCAGAGTCGCTGGTGGGTTCAAACCGCTGACCTTTCGATTAGCAGCCGAGTGCTTAACCATCGCACCACCAGGACTCCTTACAAAAGGACTGTCATTAGGTGCTGTCAAATCAGTTCCGACTAGCAACCCCATGTAACAAAGTAAAACTGCCCCCATAAGGTTTTCTAGGCCTTTCTCCCACGGAGCCTCTGGGTGGGTTTGAACCGCTGACTTTTCAGTTAGCAGCCGATCGAGGAACCCATGATGGACACTAGCTACGTGAATTACAGTTCACGGGTGGAGTAGTGGTTAAGAGCTATGGCTGCTAACGAAAAGATCACCAGTGTGAGTCCACCAGGTGGTCCTTGGAAACCCTATGGGGCAGTTCTACTCTGTCCTATCGGGTTGCTATGAGTCGGAATCCACTCGAAGGCAGTGGGGTTTTTTTTGAATGCCACTGGGCACACACTCGTTTTTCCACTTATTTTTTGCTCCGGTGTTTTCACAGTTAAGATTCTGCCTTCTACACAGACCATCATACATTCTGTCTAAATATAGCCATCCCATTGATTAAGGAAATAGCAAGATTTAAAAAAAAAACTCTATTTCAGGTTAGCATCACATTTCTCCTTTTTTTTTTTTTTTTTTTTTTAAGAAGTATGGAAAAACCCGTTGCCGTCAAGTCGATTTCAACTCATAATGACCCTACAGGACAGAGTAGAGCTACCCTATAGGGTTTCCAAGGAGCACCTGGTGGATTCGAACTGTTGACTTTTCGGTTAACAGCCAAGCTCTTAACCACTGTGCTTATGATAAACAGAGAAAAGATTGAAGTTGTCAAGGATTTCATTTTACTTGGATCCACAATCAGCACCCATGGAAGCAGCAGTCAAGAAATCAAATGACTCATGGTATTGGGCAAATCGGTTGCAAAAGACCTCGTTAAAGTGTTGAAAAGCAAAGATGTCACCTTGAAGACTAAGGTGGACCTGACCCAAGCCATGGTATTTTCAATCGCATCATATGCATGTGAAAGCTGGACAATGAATAAGGAAGACCGAAGAAGAGTTGACGCCTTTGAATTGTGGTGTTGGCGAAGACTATTGAATATACCATGGACTCCCAAAAGGATGAACAGATCTGTCTTAGAAGAAGTACAACCAGAATGCTCCCTAGAAGCACGGATGGTGAGACTGCGTCTTACACACTTTGGACATGTTGTCAGGAGGGATCAGTCCCTGGAGAAGGACATCATGCTTGGTAGAGTACAGGGTCAGTGGAAAAGAGGAAGACCCTCAATGAGGTAGATTGACACCGTGGCTGTAACAATGAGCTGAAGCATAACAATGATTTTTAGGATGGCTCAGGACCGGGCAGTGTTTTGTTCTGTTGTGCATAGGGTCACTATGAGTCGGAACCGACTAGACAGCACCTAACAACATCAACAATAAAGAAGTGTGGATTTAGAGCCATGGTTTAAGTTACACTCATGGTGAAAATTCTGGAATCGACGATACACACAGCAGCCCTGGTTAGTCCTCGTCCCAAAAGACTGTGGTGACTGAACCAGTCGTGATGAAAAGGAGAATCCGACAAACCAAGTGGCCTTCGGTTTTGTGAAACAGATTGTTAAACGAGATGCTAGTTTGGGATGTTCCATGATACAGGGGCAGGAGTATGGCCAAGGGCCTGGTTAAATGGACAGACGACGAGAGCAGGTTGCCTTCCCAGCCACGAGCAGGCCTGTTGGGGTAGCATTCCATGTATACGGCAATGCCTCAGTGAGCTACGACACTCTTGGTGTCATCCACTAAGAACAGACCGGCAGTGGGACCGGAGCAGAGCATACAAATCAGGCCCTAAGTAGGGTTTCCTCCAGACCCCCTCTCCGACCTATCCCCCCAGCTCTCTGTGGTGGGGAGCTTGTGTGTATCTCACAGATACTGGGGGGAAGTCAACCAACTTAACCAAGGTCCCAATCTACTCTAGGGCAAATCTGTGAATGTGAGGTCTGCCATGATTCCTCTTTGTGCTCTGAGAATATAAATTCCATGATTTCTGGTGGGTTATTCTGTGCATGGAGCCCTGGTGGTGCAGTGGTTAAGACCACAGTTGCTAACCAAAAGGTTGGCAGTTTAAATCTATCAGCCGCTCACTCTAGGGTCATTATGAGTCTCAATAGACTCCATGGCAATGGTTTTTTTTTTTTTTTTTTTTGTATCCTGCATATACATGTCAAGGTATACATTTTGGATACCTCTTCAAATGGAAGGCTAGTTTGTCCACAGACAAGTTCACTATGTTGTCATTTTGTTGTTGAGTGCCATCAAGTCAATTCCAATTCATAGCAACCCCGTGTGACAGAGTAGAACTGCCCCATAGGGTTTTCTAAGCTGTCATCTTTACGGGAGCAGATCGCCAGGTCTTTGTCCTGCAGAGCTGCTGGCAGGGTTCGAAGCAATGACCTTCCGGTTAGCAACCAAGCACTTAACCGCTGTGCCACCGGGGCTCCTCCCACGCCACCTTACCAGCTGCAGTTGTTGAAAAGGCTTTAAGGAAATCTTTACTCTCTTGGAGAGCTGAAACCTGGCCACGCTGTTCTCTGAGAAGCTCTCTGGAGCCATCAGAAAACCAGTTCCCGTCGAGTCCAACTCCGACTCTCAGCGACCCCACATGTCAGGGGCAGAACTGTGTGCTCCATGGGGGTTTTCAGCGGCTGAGTTTTTGGAAGCAGATTGCCAGACCCATCTTCCAAGGCACCTCTGGGTGGACTCGAACGAGCAACCTTTCAGTTAGCAGCCGAGTGCTCAACTGTTTGTGACACCCAGGGACTCCACTTTCCCCCCAACAGCCTTTGACTATTTTCCATTTACAATTACGTAGAAACCAATATGCTTCAGGAGATCCCTGTTAGGGAGCAAAGAAGACATGAGCCATGGCTGTCATCGAATGCATCCAAGGATAAAATGAAGTCTGAGACGGGAACACCTGTTCCCAGACGAGCACTGGGCAGGAAGCAGGTGTCTTTCATTGTATTCTTAAAGACAGGACCACTGAGCGCTGCTGGGTTTGGATTAAAACGTTCACCTCCCTCCTCCCCACCCCTTGGTTTCACAGCTCGGATTCTCTTCATTTCAGAAAAGGAATGGCCGTGAGTCAGCTTCCACGTAAATAACCTTTGCAGAGAAGCTTTCTAGGGCAAGCACTACACGATTATCAGATCCGTGGGCAGGAGACAGAGCAGACCAATCACCCCAGCCAAACGCCGACAGACCACAGACAGACGGAAAGAGGGAGCCCAGAGAGACAGGTGGCTCTTATTTCAATCAAGCAGGGCTGAAATTGAGTTAGTGTGCCATGTATGCTTGCAGCCCCACGGTGTGCTGATGGCAAAGAGATTTCATCAGGAGGGACAGGGGTTTGGATACCACCTGCAATGTGTCCTGTGGAGCTGGGTCCTTTGGGGTCTGGACACGGGGGTCCTGCCAGGGTTCCAAGTTGTCCTCCTCTGGGCTGCTCTCGGCTTTATCCACTGGCTGCCAAAGGCATAACCGCTCCATCAGTAATCTGTATTAGGCTCCAGGGACTTCAGTACCAACCCAGGGACTGGTCGTCCTGGAGTTGACTCCTACTCAAGGTACCCCATGTGTGTCAGACTGGAACTGCACCCTGTAGGGTTTTTTAATAGATGTGGTCTTGTAGAAGTAGACTGCCAGGCTTTTCTTCCAAGGCGCCTCTGGGCAGACTCGAACCTCCAAAGTTACTAGATTGCCAGGCCTTTCTTCCAAGGCACCTCTGGGCAGACTCGAACCTCCAACCTTTCAGTAAGCAGCTAAGTGTGTTAATTGTTTGCACCACCCAGGGATCACCAGCCCAAAAGACAGAGAGATATTTTTCCCCAAAATTAATCAGCTGCGCTAGCTAGTCTTCTCTGGGGAGATCAAAAGAGCTTTGCTGCGCAACTCCTAGCTTCCCCTGAGCCACACACATCATGTCTTATGCAAGATGAGATGCTGAAAGTTCTTAGGAAGTTTATCAAAGCTAGCCCGTGGGGATGCAAAGAGTCAGTGCGCTCAGATGCTAACCAAAAGGTCAGAGGTTTAATTCTGCCCAGAGGTGCCTCGGAAGAAAGGGGTGGCTATCTGCTTCTGAAAACAGCCACTGAAAACCCTATGGAGTGTAGTTTTTACTCTGACACACATGGGGGCGCCATGAGGCAGAGTCCACTCGGCCGCAGTTTTCTTTTGGGGGGGTGTCTGATTTAAATCATTTCCCCAGAACAGTTTGGATGTTCAAAGGAAAAAGAGGCTCTACATACAGCAACTTCTGAAACAGAAAAGGCAGTGAAAGCCTTTGATAGTAGAGGTTAAATGGGTAGATTCTTCTCCGTAAGACAGAAGTTACCGTGCATCTAGAGGAGTGGCTTTGGTGGTACAAAGAGTGAAGGTGCTCGGCTGGTAACAGGGAGGTCCGAGGTTCGAGTCCACCCAGAGGTGCCTCTGAAGAAAGGCCTGGTTATCTACTTCTGAGAAATCAGCCACCGAAAACCCTGTGGAGCCCAGCTCTACCCCCCGACACACGTGGGGGCCACCATGAGTTGGTGTCAACGCCGCGGCAACTGTTTTGTTTTTGTTTTAACTGGTTGTCACTGAGAGTAAAGGTATCTGTAGAGTCTGTCATCAGACAACGTGCAGCAATGAAAGCCCAGATTCATCGGGGGTGAATTTTTTTTTTTTTAATTAAACTTCCTCATCCTTAAATACAGATTCTAGATATTGGTGAAAAATCCCACCCACGATTAAAAAAACAAAACAATTTAGTGAGATAAACATGGCATATTGACATTATATCTTTTTACTTTCTACTTCTTAAAATAAGGAGCAAACGGCCAGATGACCAACATGAAATACAATGGTAATATGAAGGAAAAAAAAAAGTTTGAATAGATGAAAACCAAAAAATCCAAACGAGCTGCCCTGGAGTCAGCCCTGACTGATGGCGACCTCAGGGGAGTGAAGAGTAGAACTGTGCTCCACAGGGTTTCCAGTGGCTCATAGTTCAGAGGTAGGTCGCCAGGCCTTTCTTCCGAGGTGCCTCCTAGTGGACTTGAATCTCCGGCCTTTTTGCTAGCAGCCAAGCGTGTTGACCGTTTGTACCACCCGGGGACTCTTTGGATGGACAACCAGTAACCTTATCCTCGTGGACAGTAAGAAGTGAATGAGTGATAACACGCTACTCTCTGAGGAAAGACTAGTCAGAAAGGACGTAGGATGCAACGCTTTCCTTGGTATTTATCGGGCATAGACAAGCTGAGAAAACAAGGAAGGAGGGAGAGAGATGTGTTTAAGTAGCATTACGGAGATATACCAAGGGCATTTCAGCCTCTGTGACGTCTGAGAACTGGGGGAAGGCTGGTGAAACGGGGCCGCGCTACTCCAGCAGAAGTCTCCATTTCAGGGCGACCTATCACCTGTTACAAAGATAAGAGAGCAAAGGCAGGTTAAATAAAGTCAGGTCGGCCGCAACCTTCATGCCAATAAAAGCAGTTCAATGGAAAACACCCCATCGATTGATTTCTGCCTCCACGATGCAAAGGAAGCCTGATGCTGAGTAGGTCTTGTGCAAATGGTTTACGTTCGGCTGCTACCCTAAAGGTTGGTGGTTCAAACCCACCCAGCAGCACCATGGAAGGAAGTCCTGGCAATCTGCTTCCATAAAGATCACAGCCAAGAAAACCCCGTGGAGCACAGTTCTAGTCCGGAAAACATGGGGCGGCCGTGAGTCGGAATGCACTCGGCTGCAGCTAACAACAACACGTCAGAGAGCGACAGGCTCACTAACACCTGTGTTTGCCTGTTCCTGGGCACACACCTGAGTCTACTTCTCAGCCTCCTCGTAGTCGTAAGTACGGCTATGAGGCTGATTCTCCCAGTGAAGTAGGAGCAGGTGTCCTGGGGGTCCCCACGACACTGGGAAGGGGAAAAGGAATGCCCTTCCTACTTTCTCTTTCCCCACTGGCCATGTGAAGAACAAACCCCTAAGCCTTCCTCAATGGGGGTTTCACAAGAGAATGAAACCCCAGGAAAACAACCCTACTGATTCTTTTCGCAGTTCTAAAACCAAACCAAACCAAATCCGTTGCCAACAACTCGATTCTAAGTCACAGCAACCTGAGAAATGCCCCATGGGGTTTCCAAGGCTGTAATGGAAATGGACTGCCACCTTCTTTCTCCTGTGCAGCAGCGGGGGGAGTTTAACCACCGACCTTTTGGTTAGCAGCGGAGCGCTTTAATCACTGTGCCACCAAGACTTCTTTAGTTCTGCCGAGGGAGGTAGAAAACTAGCCACCGTGCTGGATGCAAAACAAACGCCACTGCTATGGGGGCAGTTCCCACGCATGACCCCTTGTGACAGAGGAGAACTGCTCCACAGGGCACTTTTCTTGGCTGTAATCTATAGGAGCAGCTTGCCAGGCCCTTCTTCTGTGGCAGTGCAGGGTGGGTTCAAACTGCCAACCTTTAGGTTAGTAGCTGAGCGCAAACCATTCGTGCCACCCGGTGTTACTGTTTGTTTTATAGATCTGTCTAGTCTTTGCCTGAAAGGTGGACTTCAGGAGTGCTTCAGTTCTGAGTTAGCAGGGCGTCCGGGGGCCATCGTGTCAGGAGCCCCTCAAGTCTCTGTCAGACCAGCCAGTCTGCTCTTTTTTGGGGTTTGTGTGTAAATTTGAATTTTGTTCTTCGTTTTTCCCCTGCTCTGTCTGGGACCCTCTGCTGGAAGGTATATGAATGCGCATAGAAGTCCGTGGGTGGCACGCACGGTTAAGTGCTGGACCACTAGTGGGAAGGTTGGTGGTTTGAGCTCCCCGAGAGGTGCCTATAGGGTCGCTATGGGTCGGAATCGACTCGACGGCAGTGGGTTTGGTGTGGGTTTTATGTGTGGTACAAATAGCTAACATGCCCGGCTGCTAACCAAAAGGCTGGAGGTTCGAGTCCACCCAGACGTGCCTCAGAAGGAAGGCCTGCTGATCTGCTCCTGAAAACCCAGTCAGTGAAAACCCTGTGGAGCACAGTTCCACTCTGCCACACGTGGGGTCACCATGAGTTGGAGCGGGCTCAACGGCAATGTGTTTTTACGGCGCAAAGTCAGACTTTAAAATCATTTTTGGAAGGCCTATGAATGTGCGTAGGAGTCCCTAGCTGGCACACAAGGGTAAGCGCACAACTACTAGCTGAAAGGTTGATGGTTCATAACACACCCAGAGGACCTCAGAAGAAAGGCCTGGCAATCTGCCACTGAAAGGCCACCACTTTGAAAACTCGATGGAGCACAGCTCTACTCTGCACAAATGGGGTCGTCACTAGCATAAATGGGGTCGTCACCCGCACAGCGTGGATGTGCTTGTATACAATCTGACTTCCTCAAACTGCATTTATGTTTACCCCCAGATAATAAGCTCTTCACGGATTCACTCCCTGAGAGGCAGCCTGAAGTTCGGGTCGTCTAGAAAGAAGAGACTGAGAACTTGAAAATCCTGTAGAAGGAGACTCTTGGCTCAGCGGAGACAGAGGCTGAAATACGGAGAGAAGCTGAAAAGCAGTAGTCTCTGTCTGGAAGTACTTAATCTGAGAGAGGAAGTAATGACCCCAAATTATGTAGGGATATGAAACCACAATGGATGTGGAATGAAATAAAGGACCCCGTGATACATATAAAGAAAAAATGAAAAGGAAGCACTACTTTGCATTACTGGCTATAAGGTTGCAAACGTGATCACAGCAAGAGGTGGTACTCGCTAAAAATACGAGTGTCACAATCATCTCAACTAGGGAAGAAGGATTTTCCATTTACTGCAGTTGGCTAAACTGCTTCTTGTAGACTCTGTTGCCAAGAACAATTCAAAAGGCTGGACAAAAAATAATGTATACGTATATATATCGTGATGCACTGGAGTCACCAAGGAGGCAGAAACTTGAAAGTCAAGATCTCAAGGACAAGCGGAAGAGTTGAGCCTGAAACTTGGCAGCTTAGTTCGTCTTGCGGCAACTAAAGGCTGAGAAGCTGAGAAGAGTTTTCAACAGCCCTATAGGGCCGAACCAGTGTTACGGAATCGATTGTGTACCCCCCCAAAAATGTGTGTCAAGTTGGCTATGATTGGCAGTATTGTGTGGCTCTTCTCCATTTTGTTATCTGAGGTGATTTTCCTGTGTGTTGTAAATCCTAACCTCTATGATGCTAATGAGGCAGGATTAGAGGCAGTTACGTTCATGAGGCAGGACTCAGTCTACAAGATTAGGTTGTATCTTGAGTCAATCTCTTTTGAGATATAAAAGGCAGAAGTTAGCAGAGAGGAGAGGGACCTCAAACCACCAAGAAAGCTAAGCATGGGAGTGAAGCCGGGGAGTGAACAAAACACGTCCTTTGGACTTGGGGTCCCTGTGCGGAGAAGCTCTTAGACTAGAGGAAGACTGAGGACAAGGACCTTCCCCCAGAGGTGACAGAGAGAGAAAGCCTTCTCTTAGAGCTGGTGCCGTGAATTTGGACTTGTAGCCTCCTCAACTGTGAGAGAATAAACTTCCATTTGTTGAAGCCATCCGCGTGTGGTATTTCTGGTATAGCAGCACTAGGTAACTGACACAACAGTAAACCCAAAACCAGTTGTCATCGCATCAGCCACAACACATGGCGACCAAGTACGGCAGAATGAGACACTGCCCGGTCCTGCACCACCTTCATGGCCGTTGGTATGCCAGAGTCCATTGTCACCGTCACTGTGTCAATCCGTCTCACACGTGGTCTCCCTCGTTTTCACCGAGCCCGTACTTTACCAACCATGATGTCCTTTTCTAGTGATCGGTCTTTCCTGATGACGTGTCCAAAGTAAGGGAACCAAAGTCTTGCCATCCTTACTTGTGAGGGGCATTCTGGTTGTATTTCTCCTAAGACTGATTTGTTCATTCCTCTGTCAGTCCATGGTATATTCAGTATTCTTTGAGTGTATCCTGTTGTCATTGTAAGGAGCCCTAGTGGTGCAGTGATTAAGCACTCAGCTGCTAACTGAAAGGTTGGCGGATCGATCCCACCAGCCACTGTGCAGGAGAAAGACACGGTGGTCTGCTCCAGTAAAGATGTACAGCCTAGGAAACCCTGTGGGGCAGTTCTGCTCTGTCCTATAGGGTCCCTATGAGTTGGAATCAGTTTGATGGCATTGGGCTGATGAATTTGGGTTTGGGTGGGTTATCATC
The DNA here is from genome assembly GCF_024166365.1 of Elephas maximus indicus. Classification (NCBI taxonomy): domain Eukaryota; kingdom Metazoa; phylum Chordata; class Mammalia; order Proboscidea; family Elephantidae; genus Elephas; species Elephas maximus. Next base: position 178,778,811 of record NC_064846.1, on the reverse strand, counting down.
ATTATTTGCAGTTGAGTTGGCTCTGATTCATGGCAACCCCATGTACAACAGAAGAAAATGTTGGTCAGTCCTGAGTCCTCTTCACGATCGTTGGCATGTCTGAGTCCATGGTTGAGGGCTCCCCTCTTTACTAACCATGATGTCCTTTTCTAGCAACTGCTCTTTTCTTTTCTGCAGATTACTGGTATTAGTCAAAGTTATAAAATGTCTCTCAACAATAGAATTATTAAGTACTTTGTATTATTTAGGGTTTTTTTTTTTTTTTAAATACAATCAAGTCATCTACATGAGACCAGACAGTCAACAATGACTTTAAAACAATGATGAGACTGTAAGGGGGCAGGGAAACTAGACTAATGGAAACAGAACAGCCAGAATGAAAACAGTGAGAAGGTTCACACGTTGTGAAGAATGTAACCGTTATCACTGAACGACTTGTGTAGAAACTGTTGAACCGGGAACCTAAACTGCCGTGTAAACCTCCACTGAAAACACAATATACTGTTATTAAAAAAAAAAAAATTACAAATAAAACGAGATGCACTGTGAACAGCAGTAAAAACAACCACCCGTATCATAAAAGCAAAAGAAGTGTCAACCGTAATATTTTCATGAACCACAGTATTTCTTTGCCCAGCGTACTGCAAGACAAAACACTTGGCTGAGAAGATACTAAACTGAAAACTTTTTTCTTAGCACATTCATTTAGTTAGACATCCAACTTTATTTCTGGAAACAGTCACCTGGCCATTGACACTGCCATCATTATGTACACAAAAGTTGGAATAAGGAGACCCATTATCCCATTCTTCCACAGGTATAAAAACAAAAACCGGTGGCCATCGAGTCGATTTTGACTCATGGTGACTCCGTAGGTCAGAGTAGAACTGCCCCATAGGGTTTCCAAGGAGCGCCTGGGAGATTCAACCTTTTAGGTAGGAGCCAGGATCTTGCACACTGCGCCACCAGGGATCCGCCACAAGTATAGTAATTTGGGAAATCAACAGTCTCTTTCGGCCTGGATTCTGAACCAAAATAACCCGTAGCCACCCAACGGATTCCAACTCATGGTGACCCCACGTGTGATAGACCAGACCAGCTCCATAGGGTTTCCTTGGATGTAATCTTAATGGAACCAGTTTGCCAGGCCTTTCTTCTGTGGCACTACTGGGTGGGCTTGAACCTCTAACATTTAGGTTTGTAGTCGAGCTGAAACTTTTTGCGTTCACCTGAGCGCCCCCGAAAAAGAAGCCACAGTAGAAGGACCCAGGGGCTCATGGTCCTCAGACCTTCTGTTAGCCCAAGACAGGAACCTTTCCCAAAGCCAACTCTTCAGACAGGGCTTGGACTGGACAACGGGATAGAAAATGATACTGATGAAGAGTGAGCTTCTTGGATCAAGTAGACACATGAGACTATGTGGGCAGCTCCTGTCTGGAGGGGAGATTAGAGGGCAGAGGAGGTCAGAAGCTGGCTGAATGGACATGAAAATAGAGAGTAGAAGGAAGAAGTGTGCTGTCTCGTTAGGGGGAGAGCAACTGGGAGTATAGAGCAAGGTGTATATAAATTTTTATATGAGAGACTGACTTGATTTGTAAACTTTCACTTAAAGCACACACACACAAAAAAAGCCACCTTCAGAAATTCAATGAATGGCCAGTAGGTGGCAGCAATGCTGCATAAATTAATTTTCGAGCCCAAGTAGGAAGCTGGGGTGGAATAATGAGGTCAAAACCTGTGCCTTGTTGTCTCAGACTCATGGCGACCCCATGTGTGTCAGAGCAAAACTGTGCCCCACAGGGTTTTGTGTGTGTCTGTGTCTGTGTGCTTTCTTACAAGAGATAAAAAGAAAGGGAAGCATGCAGAGAGTTGGGGACCTCGAACCACCAAGAAAGCAGTTCTGGGAGTAGAGCGTGTCCTTGGGACCCGGGGTCCTTGTGCCTAAGAAGCTCCTCGACCAGGGGAAGATTGACGAGAAAGACCTTCCTTCAGATCTGACAGTGAGAGGAAGCCTTCCCCTGGAGCTGACACCCTGAATTTGGACTTTTAGCCTACTTTACTGTGGGAGAATAAACCTCTCTTTGTTAAAGCCATCCACTTGTATGTCGGTTACAGCAGCGCTAGATGACTAAGACACCTGTGACGACATTTTGGAGCCCTGGTGGTACAGTGGTTAAGAGCTCAGCTGCTAACCAAAAGGTCGGCAGTTGGAATCCACCAGCCGCTCCGTGGAAGCTCTATGGGACAGTTTTACTCTGTCCTATAGGGTTGTTGTGAGGCAGAAACAACTCAACGGCCACAGATTTTGGTTTTTGGTGAGGATATTGGGTCCAGCCGGATAATCCAGGATAATCTCCCTGTTTTAAAGTCACCTGATTAGCAAATTTAATTCCATCTGCAGGTTTACTTCCGTTTTGCCATGGAACCTTGGGTATTCACAGTTTCTGGGAATGAGGACATCTATGGGGGTGTGGCCATTATTTTACATACCAGGAGTTGTTGGGGCAACCTGTGCAAACGGCCTGCGACTGGGGGCCTGTCAGCACAGAACCTTGTGTCATCTCTCCCATCTATGGTCCCCCTTCCTGTCAACCACATCCTCAGAGTCCTCTACCTACCCCACCTCCACGTCCTCACCTACCCACTCAGTTCCTGCACTGCTATTTCACCAAAAACACTCTAAACCATGTTGCTGAGGGCCTTCCAGCAGACATTTCTCAGTCCTCCTCCATATCCGGAGCCCTGGTGCCACAGTGGTTAAGAGCTTGGCTGCTAACCAAAAGGTTGGCTGTTCGAATCAAACCATGGCTCGTTGGAAACCCTATGGGGCAGTTCTACTGTCCTATGGAGTCGCTATGAGTCAGAATCAACTTGACGGCATCAGGTCTCCATATCCTGGGCCCTGAGGAGCCTTCAACACCCTGGGTCACTTCCTCCTGCACATACTATGCATTTGGCTACCAAGATGCCACCCTCTTGATTTTTCTCCTGCTAACAACCGCTCCTTTGCAGACTGTTTTGCAAACTCTGGAAATGGACGCTCTGGCTGCAGTTCCTGGCCCTGCCACTGACCGTTTCTGTGACCTTCGGCGGTGCTCTGAAATGCTCAGCGCCTTAGTTTTCTCATCTGTGAAATGGTTGTGATGGTGGTCCCCACCTTGCGGGACTGGTATGGGAGTTGACTGGGTTCATATGCATACATTTTCAGAACATTGCCTGGCTAGTTGCCGGTGTTAGTGGTTGTTCATTATTACCTTTTTCTGGCTGGAAAAGTCCTGCTTCTCCATCAAGACATGAGCTGCAGTGTTGTTACCCAATTAGGGTCCGCACCCTGGATCATTCGAGCCAATGAAATGTACTCCAAGTCAGAAAGAGTGAGAAAGTTTATTAAGGAGTTGTACTCTTTATACATCAACGGGGACCCGGCAGCAACACAGACTGTCTCCATGGAGTCCCCAAGAGCAATTTTACATTAGGGCTTATATAGAATCTTATAAGTCTTAGAAGTGTCTTTGTAGTCCAGGGATGGCCTGGCTGGAGGAGTTATTCATTACAAGATAGTGACAAAAGGCTCTTTATCCGACTAAAGATATACATATCAGATACCTGGGATCTGATTTTCCTGTGGGGGCTTGTAAGTCACAGGTAGTTGGACAGAACAAAACAAAGTTGTTTGCATCAGAGCAAACAAAGAACAAAGTCATGAGCATTAGGTCAAAACAAAGTCATTAACAGGTATGTGAAGGAGGGGGCAGTCAGAGCAAGAAGAACTTACAGGGTCATCATGGCGTTAGTTATGTCAAGCTCTCAGTCGCCCATTTTGAAAAGGGAGAAAACGTGCTGGGGAGTATTGAGGTCACAGTGTCTCCTCCTCCAGTATGGCTTCTCCAAACCCCAGGCTCCGTTCATACCCGATGCCACACCCAAGCCAATTTTAACCAATCGACTATTTGCTTAATGTCTCTCTTCCCATCTTGACTGGGAATTCCATGAGGGCAAGGGCTAGCCTCTCTGGTACTTGACTGTGTCTGCAGTCCTGGCATATGGAAGAACTGAGTGATTGCACGCTGAGTCAACATGGCGTCTGTGTCTGGATGTGTAAATGTGCCTACACCTGTGTGTGCAGGTATGCAGACGGGTGTGCACCCAGGTAAAGGGGCATAGTCCCACGTGCATCCCTTTATTTCCTCAAGTATTTATTGAACACCTACTGTGTACTGGGCACGGGGGATTCAGCACCAGCAGAAGAAAGCTGGCAATAAGCTTCTTGTGTCTCTATCTTCCTCTGTTGAAAATGAGCCTCCATTCACCATAAAAACTGTGACATTTGGCACAAATAATTCTTCCTAAAAAAATTATTATCCCTCAGGGAGCATCTGGCTCACTTGGCATAACATACTTTATAAAGAAAATGTTTCACGTTCTACTTTGGTGAGTAGCGTCTGAGGTCTTAAAAGCCTGTGAGCGGCCATCTAGGAAAATCCACTGGTCTCACCCCCTTCGGGAGCAGGAAAGAATGTAGAAAACTAAAGATACAAGGGAAAGATTAGTTGAAAGGACTAATGGACCAGAACCACCACAGCCTCCACCAGTCCGAGTCTGAGTCCAGTACAACTAGATGGTGCCCGGCTACCACGACCGACTGCTCTGACAGGGGTCACAATACACGGTCGTGGACAGAGCTGGAGAAAAATGTAGAACAAAATCCTAACTCACAAAAAAAGACCAGACTTACTGGCCTGACAGAGACTGGAGAAACCCTGAGAGTATGGCCCCCAGACACCCTTTTAGTTCAGTAATGAAGTCACTCCTGAGATTCACCCTTCAGCCAAAGATTGGAAAGGCCCATAAAACAAAATGAGACTAAAGGGGCACACCAGCCTAGGGGCAAGGGCTGGAAGGTAGGAGGGAAAAGGAAAGCTGGTAATTGGGAACGATATGCCGTGGGGTTGGCAACCAATGTCACAAAACAATCTATGTATTAATTGTTTAATCAGAAACTGGTTTGCTCTGTAAAGCTTCATCTAAATTACGATTAAAAAAGGGGCGGAGGGGAGAAAAGATTATTCCTGCATTATACGAAAAACCATTGCTGTGGATTCGATTCTGACTCATAGGAACCGTACAGGACAGAGTAGAACTGTCTCCATAGGGTTTCCAAGGAGCAGCTGGTGGATTCGAACTGCCAATCTTTTGGTGAGCAGCCGAGTGCTTCACCACTGTGCCACAAGGGCTCCTCCTGTACTATAATGTCCAAGAAAACCGTATGGAACAGTTCTACTCTTTTAACACATGGGGTCACCATGAGTCGGTATTGACTTGATGGCAACAGGCTTAGTTGGGTTTTTTGTTTTTTGTTTTTTAAATAAAGTCACAATTTTTGCACTAAGGTTTTCAGTAATAAAACCAAAATTATTTTTGAAGGTTTAGTACCATTTCAAGTTTATTCTTGCATCCCCGAGATTCTTTCAAGGTTGGTGATTACTTGGTTTTGTATTCATTTTCACACTTGGCTGTTGATTTGCACTCAAGACGTGTCTTAAGAGCACCTGATGGGTGAATGTGCACGCACGTGTTGAAGCCTGTGGGTTCACACCTGTGTGCCCTCAGAGAAGACTCGCTCCAGGGACCCTCACCACTTCCGGGCCACCAGGAGCGCGCCAACACGCTGAGGGCTGGGGACTCTAGGAGGCGCTGAGGCGGGGGACGAAGAGACACCGGCCTGGGCCTGGGTTTGGTTTGGGTTTGACCACTGAAGGGGATTGGACTTGGCCAACCAGGAATAACGGTGGAGGGTGATTCGGCCTTCCCGTCCACGATCCCCTATGGACCCAGTTGTTGGTCGCAGGGCTTCAAAGCGGTTTTGCCCGGTTCGGTCAGGCCTGAGGAAGTGTCCCTGAAAGAAATTTGAATTTTTTTTAAATTAGCGTGAACTGGAAAGATAGCTGGAATGGGAAAAATTACAGGTCAAAACCCTTCTAGAAACTTATTAACTTCTGTCTTGGAGAACAAGGGCAGCGCATCAATTGCATAGCAAGCACATCTCTTGCCCTGGATTTTGAGCAGAGTCTCAAGCCATGTTGCCCTGTTCATAGATGGCGGCGCCCCGCTCAAAGATGGCGGCTAACGGTGCTGCTTTGAATGTCGCTCAATCCTGCCAATAACCCAGTCTCACGCATCAGGCTCCTGAAAGGGCTCACGACGCCTCTTCCAAGTCTCCCATTCCAGGGCTTCGATCTATGTTTTTTCCCATTCCACGTACCATGCCGAATGTGCCAAATGGTAAAACTTTGGGTCTCTTCCTGTTTCCCTTTGTCAGCCAGGACTGAGCCGGTTTGAACCAATTGGAAGCCCGGGTTGGCGGTTCTGCCTGCAGAGGCTCTTAAGTTGCATTCCGGCGTTTTGGGCTGGGCCGGGCTAAACGGGGCGGGGTAGACACGGCGCCCGACACCCACGTGGCCCAGAAAAGGTTTCTAAATCCTCTCCCAGAGTGGGAATCAAGGCAGGATCCTGGGCCAGCCAGGAACTCCTGGGTTGGGGACCCTGAGCCTGGTTGCAGCCCCTCGCGGGGCCTGGTTAACAAATGTGCTCTTAAATTTTTTTTTCCTAGTCTTTCTCTAAAGAGAGGGACCATCCAGGAGGCCCAGAGGCCCAAGGAGGGTTCCCCAGCCTAGTCCGGGTCCCATGTGCAGCCCAGTGCCTTGATGCACCTCCCAAATGCCTTACAAAGTCTCCTTGCAGGGGAGGAGACCTGCGGAGCTGACCAGGGAAGTCTGGGCAAAAGAGGCCCCAGCCTGTCAACCGCCCCTTGTTTGACCCGGATTACTGGGTGGAAACTCAGGATCTTACTTGGCATTACTCCTATTGGCCAATAAAGGAGAGACCGAGGTGAGAGAACGAAAAGACACCTTTATTTCTTTTTACAAGGAAATGGTGCTTACTGTTGCCAAGGCTACTGGCCAAGGGCGGGCAGGCAGGTTACTTTTTTTTTTTTTTTAATTGTACTTTAAGTGAAAGTTTATAAATCAAGTCATTCTCCCATACAAAACCTTGTATACGCCTGGCTATATACTTCTAGTTGCTCTCTCCCGAATGAGACAGCACACTCCGTCTCTCCACCCTGTGTTTCCGTGCCCGTTCAGCCAGCTTCTGTCCTCCTCGGACTTCTCATCTCCCCTCCAGATAGAAGCTGCCCAGATAGTCTCATGAGTCTTGATCCAAGAAGCCTACTCCTCACCAGTATCATTTTCTGTCTTGTAGTCAGTCCAACCCAATCCCTGTCTGAAGAGTTGGCTTCGAGAATGGTTCTTGTCTTGGGCTAACAGAAGGTCTGGGGACCATGACCTCCCGGGTCCCTCTGGTCTCAGTCAGAGCATTAAGTCTGGTCTTTTTACTAGAATTTGGGGTCTGCATCCCACTGCTCTCCTGCTCCCTCAGGGGTTCTCTGTTGTGTTCCCTGTCAGGGCAGCCATTGGTTGTAGCTGGGCAGCATCTAGTTCGGGTCTCAGGCTGATAGTAGTCTTTGATTTCTGTAGCCAATTCTGACTCTTGGGCTCATACTTACTTTGTGTCTTTGGTGTTTTTCGTTCTCCTTTGGTCCAGGTGGGTTGACACCAATTGCTGCATCTTAGATGGCCACTCGCTAGTGCTTACGAACCCCAGACACAGGTAGGCTACTTTTAAAGGGGTTTACAAGTAGGGAGTTCTTAATACATATTATGTCAGCAACATTTATAGTGGTACTAGTACTAGGCAGGTGCAATGGGGTTTACATACAACCTCCAAGCAAAAGCAGGATTCAAATGCAAAGCTGGGGGTGGGGGAGGTGCAAAGGAAAGGACTTTTCAGTACAACACTGTGGGGGAGGAGGCCAGCTAAAGAATACAGCAGTGTGGGGGTCCTGTCTCCTAAGAACCTCTGGTGGCAGGATTGGACTGAGTCATGCTTGACCATCACTTTGGGCCTGGTTATTGCACATGTGCCTGTTTACAAGGTATTCAAGTTCCCCCCCAAATGGGGGGACAGCATCCTGGGCTGGACGAGGAAGCCTGTGGAGGGTGCCAGGGACCCAGATGCTATCCCTTGTGAGCCCTGGGCATTGGGAGCACCTCTGAAAAGTTTATGTCCTTCTGTAGTGGCCGAGACCAGCAGAGGCAGCTGTGAAGGCTCAAGGTCAGTGCCGTGAGCCTGTTCATTGTCCAGCATGCAGCCTGGCCCAACAAACACTCTTGAAAATGTTTCTAAGTCTCACTCCCGTGGCAGGGACCAGCATGGGCCAGCCTGGGAGGTTCAGGGAGGCTGCCCACACCATTCTGTGGTCCCACATAGGGCCTGGGTATGGCAGGTGTCCCTGAAAAATGTTGACAAGTCCAAATCCTAGTCTGGGACCAGCCCAGGCCAGACGAGGAGCCCAGGAGAAGGTGCCCTGGTTCTGGCCACAGCCCATGTGGACCCACTTGTAGGACGAACCTCCCAAAACTGTTTCAGCAGGGAGCATAGGCCTTGGCCGGCAAGAAAGGCCTGGCCGTGGTGAAACCATGTCACTGTGCCTGCCTGCCAATTTTTCTCTCTATCCAAAGGAGAGAACCAGCCTGAAGCAGCCAACGGTGTCTGGGGAGTGTGTCCTGCCCAGGTCATGGCCCCAGAAGGGGCTTAGACTCAACAGGCATCTTCCCAAAACATTTCTAAGTCACCTTCTGGTAGTGGAGGCCAGCGTTGGTCAGAGAGGCCCCAGGAGGGCATCACCAGGCAGGGTCTTGATTCCATAGTTGTTAAAAGGCCTCCCCCCGAAAGTTTGCTAAGCCCCGTCCAGAGGCCAGGACCAGTCGGAGTAGAACAGGGCAGCCTAAGTAGGTTGCCCCGGCCTAGCCTTGGTGCTATGTGGGGCGTGTTTGATGGGTGCACCTCTTGAAAATATTTCCAAGTCTCCTTCCGGATGGCAGAACTGCGTAGTAGCCATGGAGGAGGTGCAGGGAGGCCATATCCCTCATTGGATCTAGTCATAGGAGGAGCCCCTAAAGTATTTGTAAGTCCCCCTTCACTGGTATGGACAGGCCAGAGCCAGCCAGGGAGGCCTAGGGCAGGTGGTCTGGTCTTAGAAGGCACCCACCAAAAATGTTTCTAATCTCCTCCAGTGGTGTGGACCAGACTGGGTGGGCCAGTGTGGCTTGAGGAGTGTGAGCAGTCCTCAGCCAAGTCCCTCTTGGGCCCTGGTCACTGTATTCTTTCACTCTGAGAGGGGACACAGACCAGGCCAGGAGGGAAGCTGGGTGTGGGGGAACCAGGCCTGGTGTTGGTCCTGCTTGGGTGGCAGTTTTTAAGACTCCTAACAGAAAAGATTTCTGAGTCCTTCTCACTAGCCTGGGACAGGTCCAAGCCAGAGAGGAATGATCGTGGAGGAACCCCCTAGCCTGGCCATGGCCCTGTGTGGGACCAGATTGAGGGTGTGGCTCTCAATGTTTTCTAAGGCCCCCTCCCACCTTAGGGGGAGCAGACCCGGGCCAACAAGGGAGGCCTGGAAAGATGCCCCAGGGGCACCCAATGAGCCGCTTAGGGCCTGGGCATTGGACGGACTTCCGGAAGACACTTCTAAGTTCCCCTGTGAAGGCCAGGCCTAGCCTGGCCAGCCATGGAGGCCACGGTCCTGCTTTGGGCCCTGTGTCTGGAGGTGCTCCCTGAGAAGGTGCCTAAGCCCCCTGCTTGGTGGGGTCTGGTCAGGTGCTGGGTACAGCCGCGTCTGAGTTTGTATCGGTTGTCACATGTGCCTCTTGAAAAAGTTTTCCAGTTCCCCTCTGGAGAAGGCCACGGGCCTGGGCTGAGTAGAACACCTTAGGAGGGCTCTCCAGTCCTGCCACTGCCCCCGTGGGGCCCAGTTTCTGGATGTGACACTTACAAAATTTTCTGTCTCCCTCTAGAGGAAAATACCAGTAGGAGCCCTGGTGGCACAGTGGTGAAGCATTTGGCTGCTAACCAAAAGGTCAGCAGTTCAAATCCACCAGCCACTCTTTGGAAATACTACTCTGTCCTGTGGGGTTGCTGTGAGTCGGAAGCAACTTGATGGCAATAGGTTTGGGTTTTTTGCTTGTTTATATAGGATCATAGCGAGTTCTTAACCACTACATCACCAGGGCTCCATGACCCTATATAGGATCATATATATATTTTGTTGTTGTTGAGTGCTGTCGAGTTGGTTCTGACTTATAGTGACCCTATAGGACAGAGTAGAACCATCCCATAGGGTTATCAAGGAGTGGCTAATGGATTCAAACTGCTGACCTTTTGGTTAGCAGGCAAGCTCTTAAGCACTGCGCCACCAGGGCTCCATATATATGTATAGGGTCACATTAGCTAACGGGGTCCGCACGTGACCACGGCTGAGACCAGACCATTCCCCGCACTCCCCCTGGCCTCTCCGAATGACTTAAAAAAAAAAAAAAAAACAAACCTGTTGCGGAGTTGATTCCAACTCTCTCTATATATGATCCTATACATATATATATATATGTCTCCAACAGTGGGCAGAAGCATAACAATGATTGTGGGCATGGTTCAGGAACAGCAATGTTTTGTTCTGTTGTAGGTAGGGTCTCTATGAGTCACAACGGACCGGAGGGCAGCTAACAACAACAACATGTGGCCGTATATATATATATAAAACCACATATATACATGTGACTATAAACCCATTGCCATGGAGTCGATTTCTACTCATAGCGACCCTATAGGACACAGTAGAACTGCCCTATGCGATTTCCAAGGAGCGCCTGGTGGATTCGAACTGCTGACCTTTGGATTAGCAGCCTTAGCTCTCAACCCGAATGCTACCTAGGTTTCCATACATGTGAGTATATACAGTCGGAATCGGGTTTGGGTTTGAGGGGGGAGTCATCCCGAGAGGCCCAGGAGGGGGCTCTGGTCCTAGCCACAGTCACACGTGGACCCCATTAGCTGATGTGTCTCCTGAAAGTGTTTCTAGGTCTCCCTCCAGAGTGGCTAGGGACGCCCCTGCAGGGCCATCTCCCGTGGGGCGTGGTAACCACCCTTGATTTCCAAAAACGTTTAAGTCCTCCTCCAGATGGGGAGACTGATGGGGATGGCCAGGGAGGGCCGTGGAGGGCGCCCCCACAGCCTCACGTGAGTCCTGGTCATCAGGGGCACCTTCCAGAAGTGCTGTCTGTGTCCCCCGCCCAGGACAGAGGCCTGTCACCCCTGACTGCTGTGGTCGGGTGCTCGTGGCCTGAGACGCCGACGGACCGTGCGGCCTCTGCGGTCCACGTCGCTCCAGGTTGTGCCGGTTGTCGGGCGCCACGTGGCGGCCACCTTTGTGTCGTTCCAGGCGCTCTGGCGGCCAACATGTGGGTGGGCTTTGGCCGCCAGGGATGGCAGTGAGGAAACCCTGGTGGCCTAGTGGTTAAGTGCTAAGGCTGCTACCCAAGAGGTCGGCAGTTCGAATCCGCCTTGGAAACTCTATGGGGGCAGTTCTACTCTGTCCTTAGGGTCGCTATGAGTCGGAATCAACTCGACTACAGTGGGTTGGGTTTGGTTTGGTTTGATGGCAGTGATGCTGCCCAAAAGGGAGTCCCTTGAGAGGTCACTGCAGCTAGAGGGGAGAGCCGGCATCTGGGAATTGAGTGGCTGGCAGGAGGTCCCCTCTGCCCATAGGCAAGATTAACCACAGGCAAGATTAAGATTTACGACATATAGGAAAGTCACAATCACGATCACAAAGTGGTGGACAACCACACAGTACTGGGAATCACAGCCTAACCAAGTTGACACATATTTTTGGGGGACACAGTCCAATCCATGACAACCTCCTTTTGACAACTAGGAGCCTTGGTGGCACAACGGTTAAGAGTTTGGCTGCTAACCGAAAGGTCAGCAGTTCAAAGCTGCTCCTTGGAAACCCTATGGGGCAGTTCTACTCTGTCCTACAGTGTTGCTATGAGTTGGAATCATCTCGATGGCAAAAGGTTTTTTGTTTTTTTTTTTAAACTAGTATCTTCTCTTCTAAATTATTACCAATAATTAACCTGTTGTCAGTTGCCATTGAGCTGTCTCCGACTCCTGGGGACCTTACTTGGAATGGAATGAAACCTTGCTGGGTCTTGTGTCATCACGATTTACCTATGGATATGTTTGAGTCCTGTTAGTCAACATTCTTTTCTGATTCATAGGGTTTTCATTGGCTAATTTTCAAAATGCCTCTGCAGGCCTTTCTTTCCAGCCTGTCATAGTCTGGAAGCTCTGCTAAAACCAATTCACTATGGGTGGCCCTGCTGGTATTTGAAATACCCAGAGACATAGCTTCCAGCGTCAGAGCGACATGCAAGCCACCACAGAATAACAAACCAATACACTCACAACAACAACCTGTTGCCATGGAGTTGATTCCGACTCAGTGACCCTGTAGGACAGAGTAGAACTGCCCCATAGGGTTTCCAAGGAGCAGCTGGTGGATTTGAACTGCTCACCTTTTGGTTAGTAGCTGTAGCTCTTAACCACTGTGCCACCAGGTCTCCTGGGAGATATATGGTCCTTGAAAATTTCTCTCCCAATCTTTAGGTTGTCTTTTCATTTTGTTGATAAAGTCATCTGAAGAACAAAATAATTTTTACAAGGTCCCATTTATGTATTTAGTCTTTTGCTGCTTGTGCTTTTGTGTTCATGTCCATCATGAAAAGCAGGTCCCACAGCCTTACGATGAGTGCCAGCTTTTAATCCCAGTGAGTTTTTTCATTACAAAATTCCTGACTACAGTAGAATTACTGGTGCATTTTCAGCCTCGGGGTATTATTCAAGATATAAACTTAATAAGATCATGAATGAATATTGAAAAGAGTAAAAATAATATTTTAATATTGTAAAAATAATTTCAATGACCATAATCAGCACCAAGCCAATTTATGTGAGGTAGAGGTCAAATACATTGCAGATTCCCATATTCTCCAAGCTGCTGTACCACTCCATCGGTGACAGAGGTGCTCTGCCTCCCCTCAGTACTGTTCCCTCCCCCTGTTTAGGTTTGGCAATGGGATGCAAAGCCTCACAGACCTCACAAGCTGTGCTTACACTTAAGTGGTTTATTAAGGAAGTAACAGGAAGTAACTCAGGAGCAGTATTGGAAATATGTAGGCAAAATCTCTGTTCTTCAGTGCAGGACAGCTCTCTCAGCTTCTCTCAGCCATGCACAGCTCCTCTCAGCCCCCTGAGGACAGGCTCCCTTTGGCCCTTCAGGACGGGCTCCCCTGGGCCCCCCTCAGGACACAGTCCCCGCAGCCCCCTCAGGACGGGCTCCTCTCAGCTCCCTCAGAACGGGCTCCACTCATCCCCTCAGGGCAGGGTCCCCTTGACCCTTAAGGCCAGGCTCCCCTGTGTCCCCTCAGGAGGGCTCGCCTCCTTACCATCAGGACAGGCTCCCCTTGGCCCCCTGAGAACAGACTCCCCTCAGCCCCCTCAGGACAGGCTACCCTCCATCCCATCAGAACAGGCTCCCCTCGTCCCCCTCAGACCAGGGTCCCCTCAGCCCCCACAGCACAGGCTCCTCTCAACCCGATGAGGATAGGCTCCCCTCGGACCTCTGAGGACAGGCTCCCCTCAGGCCCCTCAGGACAGGCTCCCTGGGAACCCCTCAGGACAGGCTCCCCTCAGCCCCCTAAGCACAGACTCCCCTCAGCCCTCTTAGGACAGTCTCCCCTCAGCCCCTCAGAGCAGGCTCCCCTCGGCCCCCCGAGGACAGGCTCCCCTCAGCCCCCCAGGACAGGCTCCCCTCAGCCCTCTGGGGATGTTACCACAAATCTCGGATTCCAGCCGCCTGCCACAAAGCCAGGACTGAGACAGGAGGAGGTAAAAGGCAAGAGGGCTTTACTGAACACTGGTATTCAAGGGACAGAGGGGGTTAAATTTCTCCCAAATTCTAATTCTAAAGAGCTAGCCGGAGGGTTTTGTAGGGGGAAGGTCAGGGTTACCTAATGTTTTTAAGCACAGAGCCCACAGATGGCCTTATACATCACAAAACAACTATAAGAAACCCTTTATTAAACTAAAGATATGCATATCAGACATCTGGACTCTAATCAATATGTTTGTAACAGGCTGGAAAAAAACTCTCATAAGAATCTCTCAGCTAGTGGAACTGTTCTGCTAAGTCCGCTTGGCTGAGATAGTGAGCAAGAAAGAAAGTTGTAGATTAAAAATGCCAGGCAGCCTTTCTGCCGTTTTGCAGGCTAAAGGCCATTTCTCCGGAGAACAAAGAAGAGAAGAGAGACCAAGGCCACAGGCACTGAGAGAGCTCCGCACCCCTTTGGAAGAGATCCGTGCACTGGTGCAATATAAAAGTGTTTAGCGGTTACTTAGAGCATCATTACGGCGTTAGTCACCTCAAGCTCTCAATCACCCATTTTGAAGAGGAGAAAACACGTTGTAAGGTATTAGGGTGTCTGTTATGATTAAGAGTGGAACAGGCTGCTCGGCCATATCTTGAAAAGAGCCTGTGCCATTTTCTAAAGACTAGAGATTAATCACAGCTTATACAGCTATACTAAAACAAACTAGAAAATATATTCTCTCTACTTTACTATTAAAACACTGGAGAAAATGTATTTTCTCTACTTCAAGGATAGGCTCCCCTTAGCCCCCTGAGGGCAGGCTCCCCTCGGCCCTGGCAGGACAGGCTCCCCTCAGCCCTGGCAGGACAGGCTTCCCTCAGCCCTGGCAGGACAGGCTCCCCTAGGCCCCCTGAGGACAGGCTCCCCTGGGTCCCCTGAGGACAGGCTCCCCTCAGTTCCCTCAGGCAGGCTCCCCTAATCCCCTTCAGGACAAGCTATCCTCGGCTCCCTCAGGACAGGCTCCCCTGGGCCCCCTGAGGACATACTCCCCTGGGCCCTCTGAAGACAGGCTCTTGTTGGCACTGCCTTCTGTGACCACTAATCTGCCACTGGGCCCCCCAGCATTTTTCATTTTGTCCAGATTGATGGACATTTTCTGGGTGAGCTGTAAACAACTTGTGGTTTGATACTTTTTTTTCTGGTTCTGAGCGTTTCTTACACTAAAGCCCTAGAAACCTTTTAACTGACCAGTAAGTCCTCTGTGCATGTTAACTCCAAGACCTACACTTGCCATACCGTACGTAAAAGCTCTCCTACAGTCCCAAAGTCTCGTTGCTTTGTTCCTAGGTGAGATCCCCTCTGTGGCCTTGTGTCCAAGCATGTGGTAGTTTCCTGTCTGGTACCTGTGAGTACTAAACTCTATTTGTTTTCTGGCTTTCTCCTATGAGTCTCACTTCTGTCGCTCTTGTCAGACTATCCCCGACAGCAAGAAACCCCATTTCAGTCCAAATTAAGACATGCATCCCATGGTCCACAATACATATATATATATATATATATATATATGGAAAGCCTAGTGACATAGTTGTTAAGAATTTGGCTGCAAACGAAAAGGCTGGCAGTTGGAATCCACTAGACACTCCTTGGAAACCCTATCGGGCAGCTCTACTCTGTTCCATAGGGTCACTATGAGTCCGAACTGACTCAACAACAATGGGTATGGGAGTAGGTGTGAGTGTGTGTGTGTGTATATATATATTTATTTATGGAAACTCTGGTGGCGTAGTGGTTAACAGCTACGGCTGCTAACCAAGAGGTCGGCAGACTGTATATGTGTATTTATTGTGCTTTAGATGAAGGTTTACAGAACAAATTAGTTTCTTATTAAACAATTAACACACATATGGTTTTGTGACATTGTTTGCCAACCCAGCGACATGTCAACACTCTTCCCTTCTCCATCTTGGGTTTCCCATTTCTGTTTGTCCAGCTCTCCTGTCTCCTCCTGCCTTCTTGTCCTTGCCCCTGGGCTCGTGCGACCATTTAGTCGCATACACACTTGTTGTTGAAAATGCTGTTGGGCAAAATGGACCATTGATCCAATTCGGAATTTATCACTTCTTGGGTTTGGTGTGCTTGAGGGTTTTGTTTTTATAATTTTGACCAAGATTACAGAAAAGGAGACATATTATGTATTTGTCATCTTGATAGCTTTCCTTAAAGGGCAGTGAGGGAAGTTATGCATCTAAAATGTTTAACACAACACCTGAGGGAGAATAAGTGCTCAGTAAGGAGTATCTACTATTATTTTTATGGAAACCCTGATGACATAGTGGTTAAGAGCTACATCTGCTAACCAAAAGGTGGGCAGTTCAAATCTACCAGGCGCTCCTTGGAAACTCTATGGGGCAGTTCTACTCTCTCCTGTAGGGTCACTAATTGACTCAACGGCAATGGGTTTATTATTATTATGGGCGAGTCAAATGGATTTGGATTTGCTGCGACATCTAATGGGAAGGTAGGAACAATTTATCATCTGAAAACCATTGTGAGAACCTTGGAATTTTGTTAAAACTTTTTCTTTGAGGACACTGAAGCAGGCAGTCCTGAAACGGTTATTAAGGGCTATTAACCATCCTATAATAGTTGTTTTTCAGAAAAGTCTACTCTTGCTACATTTTTCTTACAACTTTACAGTACATCACCATGATCGGTTGAATCCCCAGGTTCCTTCTCCTCTCCTGGCAGGAGGCTGAGGCGCAGGTGCACAGATTTCAAATTGACCCGCTATATGACCTTACTGGGGTGATAGTAGCGTGCCATGGCCATTTTTTTTAGGGCTGTGTGCAGTATTTTTAGAGCCGTGCACAAAAACCCACTCAGTAAAATTATGCGGACTGTGCACACATCGCAAAACTAAAGATCTTCCCCTTGCTGTTCTTGCATATGTATGTCACTCCCTATAAAACCAGCAAGTCTGTCCTGGACCAGGGAGCTGGCAGCATTAGGTCACAAGACCCTGCCAGTCTGCCAGTTTGCAAACTGTGAATAAACCTTTCTGTTCTTCCAATCTTGTGTCTTGTTGTTGTTAGGTGCCATCGAGTCGGTTCCGACTCATAGCAACCCTGTGCAAAACAACAAAACACTGCCCGGTCCTGAGCCATCCTTGCACTCGTTGTTATGCTTGAGCTCATTGTTGCATCCACTGCGTCAATCCACCTCGTTGAGGGTCTTCTTCTTTTCCGCTGACCCTGTACTCTGCCAAGCATGATGTCCTTCTCCAGGGACTGATCCCTCCTGACAACATGTCCAAAGTATGTAAGACGCAGTCTCGCCATCCTTGCTTCTAAGGAGCACTCTGGTTGTACTTCTTCTAAGACAGATTTGTTCATTCTCTTGGCAGTCCATGGTATATTCAGTATGCTTCACCAACGCCACAACAACCCTGTGTCTGGCTGGCTTCAGTTCACTAGTCTGCTTGACAAGAACCTATGAGTTGACGGCTTCAACACCAGGTTGTTCACGAATGACTCTCAGGAAAGAAAAAAGCCACAGCAATAGATAATTTGTGTCATTTGTAAAAAATGTGATTTGTCTTTCCAGTGAGTTGGTAGAAAGACCAATGCAGATATCTTTAAATGGAGAGCTGAAGTTATAGAATGTCATTGTTTTTGGTGTTCAAATCAATTGAATAAAGTATGATGAGTAGAAGGGATAGGAAGAAAAATAGGAATATATATCATGTTATATCCAGCCACTCAGCTTCTTGAATAAACACAGAACATTGTACTTTGGTGAGTAGCATCTGGGGTCCTTTCCACAACGGATTTCCTGTGTCCATACAACCAACTACTGTCCCTTCCTGCCTTCTCATTGTGCCTCCAGACATGAGCCGCCCATCTGGTTACTTCTAGGGTGAATATCAACAGGGAAGAGGGCAGGCGGAAGTCTTCTGTGTGTTGGAAAATTTTCCTACCTCCACCTCAGAGGAGGTTACACGAGTGTATACCCAGATGTAAAAATCCATCGCATTGTACACTGTCATGGATTGAATTGTGTCCCCCCTAAAATATGTGTCCACTTGGTTAGGCCATGATTCCCAGTATTCTGTGCTTGTCCCCCATTTTGTGATTGTAGTTTTATGTTAAAGAGGATTAGTGTGGGATGTAACACTACTCTTACTCAGGTCACCTCCCTGATCTGATGTAAAGGGAGTTTCCCTGGGGTGTGGCCTGCACCACTTTTTATCCCTCAAGAGATAAAAGGGAAGGAAGCAGGCAGAGAGTTGGGGACCTCATACCACCAAGAAAGCAGTGCCAGGAGCAGAGCATGTCTTTTGGACCTGAGGTTTCTGTGCTGAGATGCTCCTAGTCTAAGGGAAGACTGATGACAAGGACCTTCCTCCAGAGCTGGCAGAGAGTAAAGCCTTCCCCTGGAGCTGGTGCCCTGAATTCAGACTTTTAGACTTCCAGACTATGAGAAAATAAACTTCTCTTTGTTAAAGCCACCCACTTGTGGTATTTCTGTTATGGCAGCACTAGGTGAGTGAGACACCATCCACTGTGGTATTTCTGTTACAGCAGCACTAGGTGACTGAGACACCATCCACTGTGGTATTTCTGTTACAGCAGCACTAGGTGACTAAGACACCATCCACTGTGGTATTTCTGTTATGGCAGAATTAGATAACTAAGACATACACTAAGGTTAATATACATCGTGCACTTTATTATGTGTGTATATGAGACAAAAGTATACAGTTTGTAATTGTCATTTTCAAAGATACTTCACCTTTTACCTATGACTGGTACCTCCCTGCCTCTCACCCTGGAAAACTCCTCCTCCCAGGTTCCTCAGCACTTAGGGAGGTCAGACTGGGTGTGCACAGTCTGTATGCTGCTCCTAAGGAAAGGTACTGGATACGCAAGAGACAACAAACCATGAAATAGAAGCCAAACTAGAGACTTCACCAATCCTAAAGATTGGGAAACATTTATGAGGAGCAATGGAAGTAATTCTCTACGTGTTGCAGGTCAAGGCTCCCAGCTTGGGGCTACGCCCTGCCTCGGTTCTTGCCTAAAACTCACCAAGGATGACCAGGAGAGGCTCAGAGGTTCCACAGGAACAAAAGATCAAGAGCAGGGAACAGAGAGGGACTGGGCAACACTAGCCTCTGTTCCCCCGAACAAAGGATTTTTTCTGGGGCTTATATAGGTTTGGCGAGGATAATAGGGTGACGAATATTTATTTAGCAGGTTTCTTTCAAGGGGCCGGTACTTCTCAGAATGGCGGTGCATTCTAAATTAGACTCCATGCCCATCTGGAATCTAAGATGGAACCATCCTGGGACTGGGTGGCAGGACTTATTATGGGGTGTCGCACCTGCGCAGTCCCTCCCATGGTGCTGGTTCGATTCCTGTCGCGAGTAGTTGCATCAGGCAGAAGTCATCCGTTGGTCATCTTGTGGATGTCTATGCGTGCTCCAGGGACCTGATCCGGTCAGTGCTTCTGAAAAACATCTTACAACGAAGTATATTGCTCCTTCTTTCCTTATCGCACATTCCAGGATGGGGGTTTTGCGTCATTAGCCAAGCACATAATTTTTGTAAGTAGCTTGCAAGTTGCACGTGTTGCAGACTACCTTGCCTAGGGGCACAGGCCCTTTTTCTTCCCTGTCTCATACAGAATATGGGAAGACTTTTTCAAATGGCCAAATATGCAAATACTGACATCCTCTGTTCCCCCAAGGGTATCTCTGATTACTGAAATCCACGTTACAGCTCAGGTATACATTTAAGGAAACCCAGCCTTTTCTCCATAGAGGAAATAAGGACAACCCTGGTCACATCCCAAATACCAAGGGGAACCACTGAACCCCACGGTCCCTATTTGGAGGGCTCTGGGTTCCCGCACGGAAGCACTCACGTACGCACCGACAGTCCCGAAAACCGGAAGCGGAAGAGGGCGGCCAAGGTGATGACCCTCGCTCTCCGGTGTGAGGTGTGTGTGGCGGCAGCTGCTTCCTGGAGGCCGCGGAGGTGGGACCTGCGTGTGTCGGTGCGTGGACAGGTGAGGTGGTGGGAGCCGCGCACACTTGTGCTCAGGGAGCGGGGCGACATGCAGGGTCCCGGGCCTCCTGGGTGCTCGGGGTGCTCCCGGCGTCTGAATGGCGTGTCCCTACGTGGGGTGCAGACACAGGTGCGGGGTCACCTCGAGCAGCTCCTCAGCCCTCAGTCACCGCCGGCCCGTCTGTGTATTTACCGTTTACTGAGGTGTTTCCGGAGCGCTGGGCACGGGGTGAAGAACTTTGTCTAAGGCACCTCCTTTGAGCCTCCAAACGGCACTGCCAGGGAGCGACGATTTGTAACGTTTTACAGAAGTCGAATAATCTCGGAGAAATTTAATACCTTGCCCGTAGACAAATATCTGCTAAGTGGCAGTGTCTGAATTCAAATGCAAATCTGTTCTTACTTCAAGGGGCATAGTGATCACAGTCTCCCTGCCCGAAACGGCTCCTCTTTCTTTTCTGTGCTTCATCAGGCAGGACTTTTGTTGAGTAGTAGTGGTCCTGGGGAAATGAAGATTGTGGTGAGGAATATAACCACCTCCTTTGATGGGTATATGTATTTAGGACTGATGAACACTCAAGAAACATGACTTGGAAATAGTATGTACCTTTAGGAGCACGTTTGTCCCAGTTTCAGGAGGAAAACATTTAATACAGGCACCTTTCGAGGAATTTCTTGGGCATTAAGGCAGAAATTTTCATCACGATTGTGTGAGAAACCGTACAGCCAGGCCTAGTTGGTCCAATATAAAATGTGACGTTGCTGAACAGTCTTAATGCAGGCGACGAATGATTTATAGAGATCACACACCCCGGGTGTGTAGTCTGTGGTAGATTGGGCACTGGGAATTGAACTGTAAGCTAACCACTCAGGTTCTTGTCCTGTCTTATTAGCCGATTGAAAGAAGATGGACAGTGATTGCAGGGGAAACAGAAAGTGGCAGGTTTATTGTCTGCACATACAAGGAGTGCCTGGGGCCTAGCGACCTTATGGCCAGGTGCTGGCTGACTAGGGAAGCTGGGCAGCTTTTTGTTTCCTGTGGCCTCAGGGGTTGGGTTTGGTACCTAGAATCTTCTGCCTTTAGCCGTCCCCTGCGTATAATGGAGTGGGGGGAGGGTCAGGTGAAGGATGTGATTTCGATCTGAGTATGCTTCAAGGTGTAACTAGGGCTAGTCAGTGGACCCAGCCACTGCCTGCTGTGACTTCCTGCTCAAAACAAGCTTAGTGTTATCAAGACAAAGGGGGAGGGGAAGGGGAGACAAGCAGGATCCCAGGCCTCCCGGGTGGCGGTGTTCGCTCCCTGAGTGTTTCCGTGCTTGGACAGGTGAGGTGGAGGGAGCCGCTCAGACATGTGGTGCTCAGGCAGCGGGGAGACATGCAGGGTCCTGGGGCTCCCGGGCGCCGGGGTCGCTCCCTGCGTCTCCGTGCCCCACCCCCACCGCCGCCCTCCGGTTCTCTTTTGTGTGTCTTTACGGTCCAGCTGCGGCCAGATGTGACGTCCTGTGAGCGGGCAGAATGGGGGCCGTGACGGGGGCAGGGAAAGCCGGTTGAGCAAGACTCTGGCGTTTGGGAAATCTAACGCAACGTTTATTGGGAGTCCGCAGGCGGGGACCCGGGAAACATTTCCTCAGGTGAGGCTCCCTTCTTGAGGGGTGCGCTGCATGTTTATGGGGTGACGGAATAAGGAAGTTATAGGTATTCAGGAAGTTTGTGGGGAATCCTGTGCACACGAACAGCGGGACGGGGGCAGATGTCTGAGCCGGATGCGGGTACCCGACCTCGGACTTCTCAGTGTTTGGCCTCAGTTTTGTTGTGCAGCCCTTCGGTTCTTTTCCGGTCTTTTAATAGCATTTTTGTTCTGAGTAGGTCGTCCTAAGAACGCGGGAAGCTTCCCTACACGTGCCTTGTTGGTACCAGTTGTCAATTTCACACAAAAGGTTCTTGTTTTTTCCTCGAGTAAGAATACACTTTAAAGACAAACTTTACCTTCAGCAAGATTTCTTTTGCCTGAGTCAAGTGAAAGGAGTCAGCTGGGAGACTAAGTGTCTCCAAAGGACTGACTCCTTTGAGTCAGGGAGGTTATTGCTTTTATGTACCAGGTTATGTCAAGTGGCCTTTCTTTATTCATGCAGTTTCTGAGAAAAAGGCAAGGGTTTCAGGGGCAGGGGAGGAAGAGGGAGGGAATTGGTGTGGCTGTGGAAATGAGGTGAGTCCACGAGAGCTGTGGTTGGTAGCCAGAGGTTGCTATTTCAATTAAAACAAATTACAACTAAAAGAAGATGTTCAGTTCCTTAATCGTATTAGTCATATGTTCAGTGCTAAGTAGCCACGTGGGCTGGAGGCTACCATGTTAGAGTGTGCAGAAAGAGAACATGGCTGTCTTCACAGCAAGTTCTCCTGGATAGTGTTGCTCATAAGTATATACAACAGGTGATAATTTCTGTGTGTCAGTGTGATAAGCCATAAAAAGAAAAAGAGAAAAAAGCCATTGCTGTCAAGTCAATTCCAACTCGTAGCAACCCTATGGAACAGGGTACAACTGTCCAACAGAGTTTCCAAGGAGCACCTGGTGGATTTGAACTGCCACTCTTTTGGTTAGCCGTCGTAACACTTAACCACTGTGCCACCAGGGTTTCCAAATAGGTAGTGAAAAACCAGGGACATACGGTACTTGTACTAAAAGGACCTAAACTGAGAGATTGGACAGCATGAAAAGGAAAATTATTGAAGTGAAGATTAAAAAAAATTAGTTTTATTTGGCTACATGCATGATTGTGTAGGGCTCATAGCATGTTTTACGGGTGGGGGTGGAAAGAGTATTTCAGCTAGGAAAAATGAGTGTTGAAATTCCTGAGGCAACAGAGAACCCAGTATCCATTCGTTGATGAAAGTCGGAGATGATTGAAGCAGAGAAAACAAGGTGGTTGGACATGGGAGTAAACAAAGTGACAGCAGGCTGTTTCGAAGCCAGCTGACTACTTTGGGCTCTTTGTAGGCAAAGGCACAGCCACTGACTGTCATTCAGCAGTTCCTGTGCTACAAATAGGATTTGGAAGTGACAACCATGATTGAGTGACTCAGGCAGGAGCTTGTTATGAACAAGTTAGGGAAGACAGAGGAGGCCTAGACATGAAGATGGGTTGTGGATCAGGAAGATTAAAAAAAAAAAAACCATTGCCGTCAAGTCCATTTCGACTCCTCGTGACCCTATGAGACAGATTACAACTGCCCACAGGGTTTCCAAGGTATGCCTGGTGGGTTCAAACTGCCCACCTTCTGGTTAGCAGCGATAGCTCTTAACTACTGTGACACCAGGGTTTCCATCAGGAAGATAGTGTGGTGATGTAATGTAGATGTAGATGGTTCACAGGGCGTCCAATGTTGGACTGCTCATCCTTGACTTACAGGCTATAGATCAGTTAGTGACTTGAATGTCTATGTGTGTTATGGATTGAATTGTGGCCCCCAGAAATGTGTGTCAACTTGTCTAAGCCCTGATTTCCAGTATTGTGTGATTGGCCACCATTTTGTCCTCTGAAGTGGTTTTCTGATGTGTTGTAAGTCTTACATTTTTATGTTAATAAAGGAGAATTAGAGGCAGTTAGGAAGCTCTGGTGGCTTAGTGGTTAACTGCTACGGCTGCTAATCAAAGGGTTGGCAGTTCGAATCCGCCAGGCACTCCTTGGAAACTCTACGGGGCAGTTCTACTCTGTCCTATATGGTTGGAATCGACTTGAGGGCACTGGGTTTGTTTTTTTGTTCAGAGGCAGTTATGTTAACTAGGCAGAACTCAATCTACAAGGTTAGGTTATATCTTGAGTCAGTCTCTCTAGGGATGTAAAAGAAGCCAGCAGAGAGACAGAGAGACCTCATACCACCAAGAAAGAAGCATCAGGAGCACAGCATGTCCTTTGGATCTGGGGTCCCCGCACTGAGAAGCTCCTAGAGTAGGGGAAGATTGATGATAAGAATGTTCCCCGTACTGATAGAGAGAAAGCCTTCCCCTGAAGGTGGTGCTGTGAATTTGGTCTCCTAGCCTTCTAGACTGTGAGAAAATGAATTTGTTTGTTACAGCTATCCGCTTGTAGTGTTTCTGTTATAGGAGCACTAGATAATTAAAACAGTGTGGGTAACTCTGGGGATGTTGCTAAAATGTGGATTTTGATTCAGCAGTTCTGGTGTGGGATGCAAGAGTCTACAAACTCAACAATCTTATAGTCTGTGCTGGGTATAAGGCTAGGAATAAGGATGTGAATTAAAATTAGTGCTGTTAGAGGAAATAATAAAAGTAAGGATCATGCTTAAAGGGGAGACACTGGCATAAAGATCATGTGAGAGAGAGAACGTTGACTCTGAGACCAAGAAACGAAAGAATAGCAGTCAGCTGGGCGGGGAGCAAGGTGGAAAGCAATGGGAACAGAGACAGGGGAGGGCTCCATAGAGAAAACTCAGTGATTTTCTGATTTGCTGATTGATTTAGTATAAGGTTGAAAGACAAATATTTAGCAACCTTCCCTGATTTCTCAGATGTTTAGGAACTGGTGGTGTCATGGTTTGAGAATGAAGGAGAGGGGAAAAAACTCAAGGGGAAGAAAGAAATGTTCATTGCAAAGCAACGGGAAAACTACCTATTACATGTTAGAGTGCTGTAAACGAAAAAAAGATTTCAAAGCATAATAAAAGAGTGTTAACTGCACATAATTAATGATGAATGAACTTAGATAAGTTCATTGACCACAGCTGAAAACTTCATCCTGACAGTTCACCCACATTGATACGAAATGACGGTGCCTGTGTTGATCTGTAAGGGACAGAGGTACATAGGTGACCTCACAACTTCAACATTGGAGCCCTAACTCCCTGGAGGAAATCAGGTTCAAGTTTTGCAGCCTGGCCAGGCCTGGTTGCTCCTTATGCTCTGGGAGAGGTAAATTCTTCCATCTGTGATCTTGTTGCAGAAAGGAGAGGCCCATGGAGCTGCCTGAAGAATGCAGGTGTGTGTTTGGGGGGCTGGAGCCTGTTCTGCCTTCAGTGTAAAGGCCCTCAGGGTGAAGCATTGCCCTGAGCCTGGGAGAAGGCCAAAGGCCTGTGACTCCCTGCTTCCTCCACACTGTTTCCTCCCTATCCTTCTTCCATTTCAGGCCTCAGGTGTGGTGCAGGGAGAACTAGTCCAGTCCAGGCAGCTGGGGACCTCAGGTGACTATCTTGCACATTCCTCAATCACAGGGAAGGATTTCAAGTGCTCAGACTGGTGTGTGGGCCAAGCATTATTCATCTGCCTCCAAATTGCCCAGGCCTGTGCTTCCAGTCCTGTCCCTCTTCCTGGAAGTGGCTTCTTGGGCTCAGAGACGACATTCCCTTAGACTTGCAGAAACTGGAGAAGGAAATGGTGAGTTCTGTGGAGAACTGGGTTATCCTTAGCATAAGTGGGTGAGGCTGGATCTGAATTGTTGGGGGAGCAGCTGTGTGCTGCGGGGCTGTGGTTCCTCAATGAAGAGAAAAGGTAGCAGAGGAGGCTGAGGGACTGAGGCCCAGGAGGCACCCTGAGGCCCTGCTTCTCTGTCACTGGGCCCTTCCCCTATACACATGTGGCTTTTCAGGATTTAGATGCCTGCAGTGACCTTCCTTATGTGACTCTCAGAGCTGCCACCCTGGAGTGTTAACATCTTCACCCCGGGAGTTTGTGCTCTGTGTTGAATGACAAAGTCTCCTGACCAGAGCCTGAAGACGGAGCATCTCTAGCTGTGGAGGCTGGGCCCCGCCATCCAGAGCCATCCTTGTCCTGTCTCTCTGACCAATGTTCTTGACTCCCCCCAGGCACTGGAACATTTTCAGTGCCGTTCTGAAACTACACCTGCAGCTGTGACACTGTTTTATGGATTAGAAAAGGAGAGGAGAGTTCGTAGGGAAGGCCCTGACTGTTTATGGGGTCCTGGGTGTTGGTGGTGCTCTCCTGATGTCACAAAAAGGCATGAAGCTGGGGACAATGAGTCCAGCTGGATCCTGTCTGCGTTCTCCAAGCCCATTTTTACCCCCACTGGGGAAGGCTTTTGCCTTGAGGCTTTCAGGTATGTGGAAAGCATGACTCCGCAGTCTTGGTCCTCGTCCTCCCACCTGTGACTAGAGCTGTGTGTAATCCCTATGATTGTTGATGTTCTCCCTAGTCTTAAATTAGAATCTAAAATAAAGGATTCTCTAAACAGAAGAGATGTATGTGTTTAAATTCTTGGATTTACAATTTCCAATGGATGAAAATTTCTAGATCACTAGTTGTGTTTCTACTGAGAATTTTTCAATTTAATGGATGTCAACTTCTGAAACACAGAGAAATGCGTATTTTTAACTTACGTAAAAGTTTCTCTAAAGCTTACTTAAATCTTGAGAAAGTTCTCTTTTCATAAGTTTATGACCATTACTGATATTATTCCCAGTATTATAGCTTTACCACCCAGGTCTGAATCCGTAAACTCTGTGTTGTTTAGTTTTGCCTCTTTTGAGCTTTCTGTGATTACTGTGTCTGGGTTCTTCAGTGACTTGTAATCTGCTCTGAAGGTTACAGTCTGATCTTCATCAGAAAATGCTTCAACTTCTCTTCTCAGTTTCAGTAAGCAAGATTGTGTTATCTGCATTGCCCAGGTGGTTTTTCAGTCTTCCTCTAATCCTGATGCTGTGTTCTGTTTCATATCGTCCAGATTCTCTGGTTATTTGCTCAGCATACAGTTTGGGTAAGTATGGTGAAAAGATAGAACACACCTGACACACACCTTTCCTGACTTTCAAACATGCGGTATTCCCTTGTTCTGTCTGAACGACTGCCTCTTGGTCTGTGTGCGGTTTCCACAGGAGCACAGTTAAGTGTTCTGGAATTCCCATTCTTCGTAATGTTATCCATCATTTTTATGTTCCATATAGTCGAATGCTTTTGCATAGTCAGTGAAACGCAGGTAAACATCTTTCTGGTATTCTCCGCTTTCAGACAGCAGCTGTGATATCTCTTGTTCCATGTGGTCTTCTGAATCTGGCTTACATTTCTGGCAGTTCCCTGTTGAAGTACTGCTGCAACTGCTTTTGAATGATCTTCAGGAAAATTTTCTTGCATGTGGTATGAAGGATGTTGTACGATAATTTCCACATTCTGTTTTATCACCTGTCTTTGGAATAGGCTTGAATAGGGATCTCTTCCAGTTGCTTGGTCAGGTAACGGTCTTCCAAACTTCTTGGCATAGACGATTGAGCGCTTCCAGGGCTGCATCTGTTGGTTGAAACATCTCAGTGGGTATTCCATCAATTCCTGGATGGCTGTATTTCGCCAGTTCTTTCGGTGCAGCTTGGACTTCTTCCTTCGGTACCATTGGTTCTTGATCCTATGCTACCTCCTGAAATGATTGAATGTTGACCAGTTCTTTTTGGTACATTTACTGTGTATTCCTTTTGTCTTCTTTTGATGTTTCCTGCATCATTCAATATTTTCCCTGTAGGGTCCTTCAGTATTGCAGCTCGAGGCTTGAATTTTTTCTTCAGTTCTTTCAGCTTGAGAACTGTCAAGCATGCCCTTCCCTTTTCGTTTTCTAACTCCAGGTCTTTGGACATTCGTTGTAATACTTTGTCTTCTGGAGCTGCCCACTGAAATCTTCTGTTGCGCTCTTTTCTTTCATCATTTCTTCCATTAGCTTTAACTATTGTTTGTTCAAGAGTAAGTTTCAGAGTCTCTTCTCACATCCGTTTTGGTCTTTTCTATCTTTTCAATGATCTCTTGCTTTCTTCGTGTATGATGTTCTTGATGTCATTCACAGCTCGTGTGGTCTGTGGTCATTAATGCTCAGTGCATTGACTATATTCTTGAGATGGTCTCTAAATTGGGGTGGGATTTACTCAAGGTCATACTTTGGCTCTCGTGGAGTCGTCCTAATATTTTTCAGCTACATCTTGGCTTGCATATGAGCAGTTGTTGATCTGCCCCATAGTCGGCTCCTGGCCTTGTTCTGACTGACGGTGTTGAGCTTTACCATATAGGTATAGGGTTAGGCTGAGCGATGCGTATATTTTTCTTGGGGGTCAGGGAGGGACACAGTTCAGTCCATGACACCATCCTTCTGGTTTTCAAAGGAAAAAATCTTGGACTCATCTTTGTCCTCTATTTCTTTTACACTTCAGTGTTCAGTGCGTCAGGAAATTCTCTTACCTCTACCTTGAAAGTCTAGGGCCATCCCTTGCACTTGCCATTTTTCCAGCCACAGCTCCAGTCTCAGGCATCATCATTTCTTATCTGTTCATGCCCGTAACATTATAGCATATCTTTTTATTATATTAGTCCCCTACACACCAGTTCTTTATAAGCCGTTCTATTGGTTTCCTCTTCCACTCAGGATTGTTAAATCACTCTGCATTTCCATCAGATTAAAAAGCCCTAGTCTTTTCAGTTGCCAACAGGTTCCCTAGAATGTGATAGGTCCCTTGACCTCAGTCCGTTGTCCCGTTTCCTCTAACATTACTCTCATTCTGCTCCAAACTTGGTGGCGTTTCGGTCTTAAAGCATACAGATACCTTCCCACCTTCTGGCCTGTGCTCTGGCTGTTCTTTCTTTCTGGAACAATGTCTTCTCAGATTTCTTGGATCGTTGCTTCCTATCCCTTGAGTCTTAGCTCAGGTGTTTCTTTTCAGTGAAGCCCAGTCTGAACCTCCTCCTTAGTGCCGCTGCTTGCATTGTCAGCGCTGCCGGTACTCTGGATCCTGCTCTACCTTTCATTTTTCCACTGGACTCATCACCTTTACATGTTCATGTGATGTAACGTCCTATTGTTGATGGCTGAGTCTCTAACCTTTAGAATAGGGAGGTCTTGAGTTTTTCAGTTATATATCCCTATTACAGAGAAGACCGTCTGACAAATTTTAGCTTATCTAATTTTCTGTTATTTATTTTTGTTTTCTAATAAATAGATTTTCTTTTTTAGAGCCGATTTAGATTAACAGAAGAATCGAGTGGAAAATACAAAGTTCCCATATACCTCTACTTCCTCCTGTCCCTCCACTTCAGTTTTCCGTATTACAGCATCTAGTATTAGTATGTGAAATTTGTTACAATTGCTGAAGCAACATGGGTACCGTATAATCAGCAAAAAACATAGTTTACATTAGGGTACCCTCTTTGTATTGTACGCTATATAGGATTTGACAAATGCGTAATATCAATGGATCCACCGTTCTGATATCATGTGGAATATTTTCTCTTCCTTAAAAGTCCCTTATGCTCCACTTTTATGCATCTCTTCCCCTCTACCCTTTAACCTGGCAGCTGCTTGTCTTTTTACTGTCTGTATTCTTTTCCCTTTTCTAAAATCTTACAGAGTTGGAATGTTACAGTATGTAGTTTTTTCAGAGTAGTCTCTTTTACTGAGCAATATTCGTTTAAGGTTCTGCTGTGTCTTTACAGGATTTTTTTTTTCTTGTGATTTAGCTGAAAGTTTACAGACCAAATTAGTTTCTTATTCAAAAATGTATACACAGATTTTTTTCATGGTGTTGGCTGCAATCCCACATTGTGTCAGCATTCCCTCCCTTTCCTTTTCCACACCAGGGTCACCGTGTCCATTCTTCCAGCTTTCCTGTCCCCTCCCACCTTCTTGTCTTTGTTTCTGGGCAGGGGTTGTCTATTTGATCTCATATGTTTGATGGATTTAAGAAGCATGTTCCTCATGTGTGTTATTGTTCATCTTATAAGCCTGCCTGATCTTTGGCTGCAAGGTAAACTTTGAGAATGGCTTCAAGTGTGAGTGAAAAGGGTGTTTGGGGGCCATAGTCTCAGGTTCCTCCAGTCTCTGTCGGACCAGTAAGTCAGGTCTTTTTTGTGAATTTGACCATTTGTTCTACATTTTTCTCCCACTCTGTTGTAATCCCAGTCAGAACTGTCCGTAGGAGTAGCCCGGCACCATCTAGCTCTCTGGTCTCCGAGGCATGTGGTCTGTGGTTCATGAGGTCCATTAGCCCTTTGGACTTATTGTTCCCTTGGGTCTTTTGTTTTTTCCCCTCTCCTTTGCTGCTGACTGGAAGAGACCGATAGTTGTATTTTTTAGATTGCCACCGAAAAGCCTTTAAGATGCTAAACGCTGCTCACCAAATCTTTACATGAGTTTTGATAGCTCACTTCATTTTCTTGCTGAGTAATATTCTGGGGTGTAGTTGCACCACACTTTGCTTATCTATTTATTCACCCACTGAAGGGCCTCTTGATTGCCTCCAGCTTTTGGCAAGTATGAATGAAACTGTTAGAAATATGCGTTGCAGATTTTTCTCTGGCCAAAGTTTTCAGCTCCTTTGGATAAGTATGAAGGAGTGAAATTGCTGGATCATGTGGTAAGGGGATATTGAATTTTGTAAGAAACTGCCAAACTGGGTGTACCGTTTTGCATTCGAACCAGCAGTGACTTAGAGTTCCTGTTGCCCCCCATCCTCGTGTTGTCACTGATGGGGAGTTTAGCCATTCTAATCAATATGTAGTAGTATTTTTTTGTTGTAGGTTGCAGTTTGTTACTGATACATGATGTTGAACATCTTTTCATACACCTGTTTGGCAGCTATTTGTTCAGATCTTTTGCTCATTTTCTAATTTGTTTTCTTTTTGGGGGTGGTTCTTGTTAAGTTTTAAGAGTTCTTTATATATTTTGAATTAAAAAAAAAAAGGAAAACCAAACCCTTTGCCATTGAATCAATTCCAAGTAATGTCCACTTTGTGGATTACAGGGCAGGACTTTCTTGCCTGTAATTTTTACAGAAGTAGATCACCATGACTTTATATCATGGTTCCGGTGGGTAGGTTTGAACTGTAAACCTTTACATTAGCAACTGAGCATGAATTGTTTGCCCTACTCAGGATCCTTTTTTGAATATCAATCCTTTATCATATATGTGTTTGGGAAAGATTATCTGCTAGGTTTTGGCGTGTCTTCATTCTCTTAACACTGTGTTTTGTAGAGCAGAAGTTTTTCCTTTTCAAAAAACCATTTTGTTGTAAATACGTAGGTAATAAAACATTTTTTAATTTTAACCAAGTCCAATTTATGTGTTTCCATCATGGATAGTACTTTATGTTGTGTCTAAAAAATCGTCCCCAAACCTGGAGATCACCTAGGTTTTGTTTTATGTTGTCTTCTTGGAGTTTTATAGTTTTACATTGGCATTTAGGTTTTTGATCCATTTTGAGTTGATGTTTGTAAAAGGTGTAAGATCTCCATCTGGATTCCCTTGTTTTACTAGAGGATGTACAAGTGTTCTAGCACATTTATTGAAAAGGCTAGTCTTCCTCCTTTCAATTGCTTTTGGTACTTATTCAAAGATCAGAAGACTGTATTTGTGTCTATTTCTGAGCTCTCTCTTCTGTTCCATTTATCTATTTGCCTTTTCTTTTGCTAATGACACAGTGTCTTGCAAAATTCAATCATGCAACCTCCGGCATTGTTTCTGTCACCCAGGCCATATTTTCCAACTACCGATTCTTCTTTGTTTCCAACTTTCTCATTCCAGTCAACCAGTAATTATCAATGCATCCTGACTGCACGTTTGATCAAGTTGAGAATACAGAAATCGATAAAAATCTTCAATTTCTTCACCTTCGTGGTTGGTGCATAAATTTGAATTATAGAATCAGTCTCTGAAGAAGGACATCCTGCTTGGTGAAGTAGAGGGTGAGCAAAAAAGAGGAAGACCCTGAACGAGATGGAATGACAGAGCTGCTGTAACAATGCGATCAAGCATAACGATGATTGTGGGGATGACACAGGACCAGGCAGCGTTTTGTCCTTTTGTACGTAGGGTTGCTAGGAGTTGGAAATGACTCAGTGGCCCCTGACAACAACTTATAACATTAGACTCTATTTATGTTGGAATGTATGAATTTGTTGAGGGGAGCAGTCACTAATAATTGATGTACAGTTACATCAGGTGTCAACATTTGAGAATTGTGTGGCGATCTGAATTCTTCTGTTTTCTGTCTCATTTGATCTCTTCTATTACCTTTTCCTGTTTCTAAAAAGGACAGATGACAGACAGAACACCTGAGTTTTTGAAAAATAGGTGACTGACATGTAAAAATTCATAATTCTCCAAAATCATTCTTTTTTCTATAGGTGAACCTGTCACCTTCTGATCTCCTAGAGTTTCAAGAACATATGAGCAGCTCAGCGTCTTGGTTTGCCAGTTTGTTTGTTCAGGCCTTAGTGGTCCCATGGGTGTGAAGGGCAAAATGAAAAACCGCCATTCTGCGCTGTTTCCCACTTGTTAATACTTTTAACCCTGCCTTCACCCTTTGCTTTATGTTTTGTTGAATGTTCTGGTGGGTCTTATGGAAGGAAGTGTAATTGTTTTATCGCAAGGAAGTGATGGTCTGCATGAGAGTATTTCTCTAAGTTCTGCTATGTTTTCTGTTTTAGACCATAAAGAGGATCGAGACTGCAGTGGGCTGCAGTCAAACTGTGGAGAGATTATTTCTGTTTCTTGAAAGTATATGAGACAGGATGCAATCAGTGAGGAAGTGAATGTAGTTAGTGAAGGGAAGAGACTGTTGACTACCCAAAGATAAACCTTGGTACAATGCAGAGCTTTGTGTCAAATCCCTTGGAATTCTTAGTTCCCCATGGCTGTCAGCCATACCCTTCATTCTTGAACATATTGGAGTACATGGTACCTTGCTGATCCATGACGTATGGAATGTTTTAGGACTCAGTGGTCATTGAGGACGTGGCTGTGGTCTTTAGCCAGGAAGAGTGGGCGTTGCTGGATGTTGCTGAGAGGAAACTCTACAGAGATGTGATGATGGAAACCTTCAGAAACCTGACCTCAGTAGGTAAGAAGGGCATCTTTTCTTTTTTTATTTCTTTCTTTAGCAAATAAAAATATTTGACTCATTGACTTCACTCCAGAATTTGGGCTGAGGAATGGGAATAAATTGTTAACTAAATCAAGTGTGGTCCCTTGGTCTATGGACCCGACATATCCTGAATTCCCTGTAAAGCTCTTTATGTACTAACGTGAGTTTTCATTTCTCCTGTGATTAAAAGCCCTGAGGCTTTCTAAGTGGTGTAAGTGTAAGCATTGGCTTCAGCGTCACTATGGGACATTGAGATGTAGGTGGTTTCAGACCTTGTAGAGAGTTTTACAGTATTTATTACAAGTTCAACATGATTATTTTGCTGTATATAAAGTCAGACCCGTCTATCATCAGAGATCCTGAAGAGGAAAGTATTGTCTCAGTGTCGAGGAAATGCTCATTGCTCTTCACTGTCTTCCCTTATGATGTGCATTTCTCCATTAGCACCATGTGAGCTATACCCATCTGATTTCTCAGAGAAAAAAGGAAAGATCTGAGTACAGTGAGGATAGGCCCCATCCAGGGCCCGTGTGTCAGGAAGCACCAGGAAAGCAAGAATTTTTGGAAAGACCAGCCCTGTATGAATGGAATTACATTTCAATTAGTCAGCCAGAAAAATTCTCTTTTGGGTTGTGGACACTACTTCACAGATACCCGAACTTACTTTTCTGACCTTAGCAGTCCTGTCAGAACTATGGTCATAGAGAGACTTTTCTTCTTTAATGTTACATTGCGCATTGTGTCCAATATTTTTCTTTTCAGCTCTCGTAACTGCACCTATTTATGTCACCATCACTCTCAATCCTCATGGAATTATTCCCTAGTAAATTGTTCTTTAACCATTGCGAACATGCTCCAACAGTGAAATGTGGCTAAGTCTTTCTTTGCTCATGGCAGCCTTTTTCCCCACTGACTCCTTTCTTTTTTCTTTCATATTGTGAACCTCAACTTGAATATTTGGGTTAGTCTCCCAAAACCTTATCGGTGGAGAAAAGTTATCCATATCCAGTGAATGTACAATGATGCGATACATTAAGAATAATCCCCGGATGTCCACGTTAGGAGAAATCTGCATGTGGCATGGCAATATAGGTCACTCTGAAAACCAGGGGAGACATTTGAGGTAAGTGTCATTCAAACAAGAGAAAACAGCGCCTCAGGAGAAAGACCAAAAGTGTCCTGACATTAAGGTATAGACATAGATGTTTACGCAGGTGCATTAGCACTTTCAGCCGGTTTGTGAATGTTCAGTACTTGCCAGCATAAACGAGGGGCAGCGTATGCATTGCGTAGAAACCAGATGTATTCCCTGTTAGATTTTGACTGGAGTAGGAAACAATCAGCAGTGCCCTGCTTAAGGATGGAGGCTATTTGCGCTACTTTGAATATGTGTCACTCTCCACAGTCTTGCCAATAATCCAATTTCCTGCATCAGGCCCCTGAGACTTTTGGGATCCATGTGGGAGAGTGTATTATTGGCGGGACATTGGAACGTGATACACATTCAGAGTGACACACCTGGCTGCCATCTCGGAGTGGGGCACTGCTGTTTTTCTCCTACTCATGTGAAAATTGAACAGGCAACTGATTTTGTTTCTGTGCAAAGTATATGCTGCCTTTGTTTATGTAGACAATTCCTAAACTGTTACAAACCATTTTGAAATCTTGAAATGTACTAATATGTACAGATTCTCCTCAGTTTTGACTGTCTCTTTACCCAGCATTTTGCATATTTGACAATGGTAAAGAAGTCTACTATCCGACTATTTTGAGCATTGAAGATGGACATTTGGCAGTAATGAATGCTGAGATGCAAGGCATAAGTATTGCTGGCTGTGATGGTTAAGATTATGTGTCAGAGTGACTGGGCCACGATTCTCACTGGTCTGTTAGCTAGGTAATGATGTAATTTGGCAGTTACATAATGATGTTGTCATCCTTTATTTTCTCATCTAACGTCATCTTCCATTTTCACATAATGCCAAAATTGCATAACAACCTGGTGTTTTGAACTTAGTCATGTTGATAAATGAGGAGAAGGTGTACACATACAGGTGTCTATGTATATGAACATAGATGGGAAAGTATGCATTTTGGGAGTTTTCATAATATAGCATATTCAAATAGATGAGTGAGATACAGGGTATTTGAAACATATTTCGTTTGGACACAATTATCAGAAAGCCTCATATTTTAGAAATTCAGTGACAGTAATAGTCGTGTCTCTGCTAGATGATTTAACCTAGGAAACCTGAGATAAGTCAGGCAAAAACCAAGCACCTTCACTATGTTTGGTAACGGTGAAATGGGAACACATTTATTTCCAACACCATGCACCCTATTTTTTAACAGCAGTCATACAGTAGAGAACCTCCATGAAAGTAATGAGTGCACTCAGTCTTGGAAAATCTTCAGCTGGATTCCAGATCTTACTGTGCTCCAAAGAAACCCTCCAGAAGTAAACTCTTTTGAATACTCTGAGTGTGTTAAGATCTTCATGGATCACTCACCATATAACCATCATTTCAGATCTTCCACCAGATGCAGTGCCTCTCAGTGTAAGGAATGTGGAGAATCCTGCAGCTGTTCCTCTCACCTAACTACTCCTTTGAGAGTTCCTCATGGAAAGAAACCCGAGAAATGTAAGGTACTTGGGAAGGACTTAATTTGTATGCCAACCCTTAAGAGTCCTGTGACAACACTCACTGGTGAGAAATGTTGTGAATGTAACAAATGTGGGAAAGGTTTCTGTAGTTTGTCATCACTTTGGACATGTGTGAGTGGTCATAAACATGCGTGTAAAGAATATTGTGAAATCTATAGTCGTTCATCCCTCATTTTACCTAAAAAATGTCCTGACAGAGATAAGCATTATGAATGTGAAGAATGTGGGAAAGCCTTTATTCATTGCTCCCATCTCACTTCACATACAAGAGCTCACAGTGGAGAGAGGCCTCATGAATGTAAGGAATGTGGGAAAGCCTTTATTCGTTCCTCCGACCTCACTTCACATAAAAGAACTCACAGTGGAGAGAAACCTTATGAATGTAAGGAATGTGGGAAAGCCTTTAGTAGTTCCTCCAACCTCAGTAAACATAAAAGAACTCAGAGTGGAGAGAAACCTTATGAATGTACGGAATGTGGGAAAGCCTTTACTTGTCGCTCATCGCTTCGTGAACATAAAAGAGCTCACCGTGGAGAGAAACCTCATGAATGTAAGGAATGTGGGAAAGCCTTTCTTCATTCCTCCAGCCTCACTTCACATAAAATAACTCACAGTGGAGAGAAACCTTATGAATGTACGGAATGTGGGAAAGCCTTTACTCGTCGCTCATCCCTTAATAAACATAAAAGAACTCACAGTGGAGAGAAACCTTATGAATGTAAGGAATGTGGGAAAGCCTTTATTTTTTCCTTCCAGCTCGCTTCACATACAAGAGCTCACAGTGGAGAGAGGCCTCATGAATGTAAGGAATGTGGGAAAGCCTTTATTCATCGCTCCGACCTCACTAAACATAAAAGAACTCACAGTGGAGAGAAACCTTATGAATGTACGCAATGTGGGAAAGCCTTTAGTTGTTCCTCCTACCTCACTGCGCATAAAAGAACTCACAGTGGAGAGAAACCTTATGAATGTACAGAATGTGGGAAAGCCTTTACTTGTCGCCCATCCCTTCGTAAACATAAAAGAGCTCACAGTGGAGAGAAACCTTATGAATGTAAGGAATGTGGGAAAGCCTTTCTTCGTTCCTCCAGCCTCACTTTACATAAGAGAAATCACAGTGGAGAGAAACCTTACGAATGTACGGAATGTGGGAAAGCCTTTACTCGTCGCTCATTCCTTAATAAACATAAAAGAACTCACAGTGGAGAGAAACCTTATGAATGTAAGGAATGTGGGAAAGCCTTTATTTTTTCCTCCCAGTTCGCTTCACATAAAAGAGCTCACAGTGGAGAGAGGCCTCATGAATGTAAGGAATGTGGGAAAGCCTTTATTCGTTCCTCCAACCTCACTAAACATAAAAGAACTCATAGTGGAGAGAAACCTTATGAATGTACACAATGTGGGAAAGCCTTTAGTTTTTCCTCAGCCCTCAGTAGGCATAAAAATATTCACCATGGAGTGAGGCGTTATGAATGTACGGAATGTGGGAAAGCCTTTCATTATTCCTCAGTCCTCAATGTACATAAAAGAACTCACAGTGGAGAGAGGCGTTACAAATGTAAGGACTGTGGGAAAGCCTTTGTTCATTGCTCCAATCTGACTTCACATAAGAGAACTCACAGTGGAGAGAAACCTTACGAATGTACGCATTGTGGGAGAGCCTTTGTTCATTCCTCCCACCTCACTTCACATAAGAGAACTCACAGTGGAGAGAAACCTTATGAATGTAAGGAATGTGGGAAAGCCTTTATTTTTTCCTCCCAGCTCGCTTCACATACAAGAGCTCACAGTGGAGAGAGGCCTCATGAATGTAAGGAATGTGGGAAAGCCTTTATTCGTTCCTCTGGCCTCACTAAACATAAAAGAACTCACAGTGGAGAGAAACCTTATGAATGTACGCAATGTGGGAAAGCCTTTCGTTTTTCCTCAGCTCTCACTAGGCATAAAAATACTCACCACGGAATGAGGCCTTATGAATGTACGTAATGTGGGAAAGTCTTTCGTTATTCCTCAGTCCTCAACGTACATAAAAGAACTCACAGTGGAGAGAGGTGTTACAAATGTAAGGACTGTGGGAAAGCCTTTGTTCATTGCTCCAATCTCACTTCACATAAGAGAACTCACAGTGGAGAGAAACCTTACGAATATACGCATTGTGGGAGAGCCTTTGTTCATTCCTCCCACCTCACTTCACATAAGACAACTCACAGTGGACAGAAACCTTACAAATGTACGCATTTTGGGAAAGCTTTGTTATGCAACCCTCTATAAGCATAAAAGAACTCACAATGGAGTGAGGCCTTATGAATGTACGGAATGTGGGAAAGCCTTTATTCATTCCTCCTGCCTCACTTCACATAAAAGGACTCACAGTGGAGAGAAACCTTATTCATGTACGGAATGTGGGAAAGCCTTTCTTTCCTCCAAACTCAATTTACATAAAAGAACTCACAGTGGAGAGAAACTTTATGAATGTATGGAATGTGGGAAAGCCTTTACTTGATACTCATCCCTTAATAAACATAAAAGAACTCACAGTGGAGAGAAACATTATGAATGTAAGGAATGTGGGAAAGCCTTTATTCGTTCCTCCCAGCTCGTTTCACATAAAAGAACTCACAGTGGACAGAACTCTTATGAATGTACGGAATGTGGGAAAGCCTTTATTCACTCCTCCAGCCTCACCTCGCATATAAGAACTCACAGTGGAGAGAGGCCTTATGAGTGTAAGGAGTGTGGGAAAGCATTTTTTCAGAACTCGAACCTCACTAAGCATGTCAGAATTCACCACGGAGAAAGGCTCTATAAACATAAGCAATGTGGAAAGCCTTTAGTTGTTCCTCAGACCCCACTTTACATATAAGAACTCACAGAGAGTTGATTATTCTTATGTCAAAAGTGGGATGTTTTGTCCTTACTGTTATGATTTTGATAAAGTTCTGAAAGTCAGCAATTAAAGACGAAAGTTTCTTGGTAAGTAAGAAATCAATACTAACTGAAAAGAACGGATCATTAAGAGTAATTTATGCCTTTGGGAGAAATGATAGTTTCATTGTAATTGTGGGACTGTCCTCATCGGTGTTTGTTACTTTCTTAGTCCAAGCTAAACTTCACCTTTCTGAAAGTCGTTGCTATTACAAATGAGGCTTCAGGGAATAGTTGGCTTTATATTATTTAACGTTATTGTCGCTGTTATTTTGGAAGCATTTAAATATGCTCATCTTGTATTTGGTTCAGACTGTTTTGTCATATTTGAAACGTTCTTTCCATTTTTTCCTATTGTAAAGTAAGCTATTTTATCTATTATAATTAATAACTCATATAGTGGTACTTTGGGTCTGTTCAGATACTCTGTTTTTCGTTGTATTTTGGCCTACTAATTTTAGTATTCAAAGATAATTACATATCATTATTACTGTGGTGTTTGCCAGATGATGTTTTTTGTTCCAATGTCCCAAAATACTATATCTATTAATTGGAATTCTGAAGGAAACAGCTTTTCCTTCTCTCCGATTTTATCATATTTTTAAATGTTCGTAATAGGATACGCAGTCCACAGATTATGAAGGAGTTCCTTTCCTAACTGTGTTTAAGTTGAATTTTCATGTTGGAACAGTTAGGTATAATTGTAAATATGTAACATCGTTTAGTCGACTGTTTTCCTTAGAATATACCATATGACGTACCTTTCTGTGCTTAAAAAGTTTTAAAGAAACACTTCTGGTTAGAATAAAACATTGTTAACATGATAGTACAGTAACAACAGTAATGACGTTCTGATGCACATTACAACGTTGTAACCCTATGTTATTACGAACCTCTGCTACTTCGTTGGGTTCTCTTTTGATATGCTTCTCTCACCTCTGACTTGGGGAGGCTAGGAGGCTGCCCTCCTCGGCACTGCACATGTGACTCCCCTCCATAGGGTAGTGGGGGAGGGATGTACAGAACATAGACCCCACCCCTGCACGATTCCTTACCTGACCTTACAGGGGACTTCGGCCTGTGCCCAGTTCCAAACAGTAAGAACAAGCAACACGGTGACACCGCATCCCCACTGGGCAAGGGAAGCAGGACTTGAGTTCCTGCAGGAGAGGATCTTCATTTCTAATAGGATGAGCCAGATTGGAAAGTCATGAGTCAGTCCAGTAAATGACTGGGAGGTGGGCATACAACAGGTAAAGATGGAGAGAAGCTGGTATAGATAAAAGACAGTAAAAGAAACAAGGGATTTTACATGAGAGTGGAAGAAGATCAACCCCGAAATAGTACTAGGCATTGAGACTAATGCTGACTTCACTCCTGGAATCAGAGGTACAAAGGGTGTGAGATAAAATTGAAAGCATTGAATTGATTTTTAAAAATCCAGAAGGAACCTGGAGAAAAGATACTTTTTCACAAAAAAATAGTGTCCACAAACAAGATCACTGGGAATTATAGGGGAAAAGGTTTACGCTCTTTAACCCATCTCTGTTTTCCTTACCCTGAGTTCTTTATCCTCTATTTCTTTCCATTCCATCAGTGTTTTCCAACTTTTATAGCTCTGCTTTATTCTGTTTATTTTTGTATGTATCTTTAAGTTCATGTTATTTGGTTCCACAATCAACACCCATGGAAGCAGCAGTCAAGAAATCAAAAGACACATTGCATTGGGTAAATCTCCTGCAAGAGACCTCTTGAAAGTGTTAAAAAGCAAAGATGTCACCCTGAGAACTAAGGGGTACCTGACCCAAGCCAGTGTGTTTTCAGTTGCCTAATTTGCATTTGAAAGCTGGGCGGTGAATAAAAAAGACAGAAGAAGAATTGAGGCCTTTGAATTGTGGTGTTGGCAAAGAGTATGGAACATACCATGGACTGCCAAAAGAACGAACAAATCTGTCTTGGAAGAAGCACAACGAGAATGCTCCCTGGAAGGAAGAATGGAGTGACTGTGTCTCACATACTTTGGACGTGTCGTCCGGAGCGATCAGTCCCTGGAGAAGGGCATCACGCTTGGTAAAGCAGAGGGTCAGCGAAAAAGAGGAAGACCCTCAATGAGATGGATTGACAGAGGCTGCAGTAGTCGGTTCAAGCTTAGCAGATATTGTGAGGATGGTGCAGCACCTGACAGTGTTTTGTTCTATTGTACATGAGGTCGCAATGAGTCGGAATCGACTCGATGGCATGTAACAACAACTGTCTTTAAGTTCATGAAACCTATCTCCTGGTGTGTATCGAATGATATGAAACCTATCTACCCCCTTTAATTTTGCAATTATATGTTTAAATACAGAATTTGTGACTAGGTTTGGTGTTTTATATCTGTTTGTATGTTTCTGTTGTCTATGCTCGTTCATTCCCTGTGTGTCTGATAATTTGTTGTTCTGTGATAGACTTTATATTCTTTAGGTTTTCTTTTTATTTTGAACCACGTTTAAAATATAGGAACTAAAAGGAAGACTTGTTTATATATTTGTTGTAAAGTCTCATCAGGTGTCAATATGTTGGATGTTTCAATTAAAGAGACAATTGAAGATGTAATTTTTCTTCCGAAGGAATTTTTATTTTTAGTGGCTGGAGTTACTATTACCAATCTCAGAAATCTTAGAACGTTCAGAGCTCAGTAGTTCCTTTTGAATGACTCTCGGCCAGGCCAGGCCATGTAGTCCCTGTGATACATGGATATGGCTCCCACTTTTGGGAATCCTGAACTCCAACTTCTGCCCGTACATCTGAACCTCATTTCCATAGTTTTCTAACTGAGCCAGCCTCCTGTTGGTTAAGTTCATCTGAAACGCTTGACTGTTGTCTCTCGTTCCATATTCATCTAAAATGTGCCCAGCAAGTTCTCAATATTTTACTTGTTTTAAATTTTAGAAAGATGTATTTTATTTCATCCAGAGTGGTTTTTTTTTTATTATGGTTTAAGTGAAAGTTTACTAATCAAGTCAGTCTCTCACATAAAAACTTATATACACCTTGCTACACACTCCCAATTACTCTCCCCCTAATGAGACAGCCCACTCTCTCCCTCCACTGTCTCTTTTTGTGTCCATTTCGCCAGCTTCTAACCCCCTCTACCCTCTCATCTCCGCTCCAGGGAGGAGATGCCAACATAGTCTCAAGCGTCCACCTGATCCAAGAAGCTCACTCCTCACCAGCATCCCTCTCTAACCCATTGTCCAGTCCAAGCCATGTCTGAAGATTTGGCTTCAGGAATGGTTCCTGTCCTGGGCTAGCAAAAGCTGTGGGGGCCATGACTACCGAGGTCCTTCCAGTCTCAATCAGACCATTAAGTCTGGAGTTTTTATGAGAATTTGGGGTCTACATCCCAGTGCTCTCCTGCTCCCTCAGGGGTTCTCTGTTGTGTTCCCTTTCAGGGCAGTCATCGGTTGTGGCCGGGCACCATCTAGTTCTTGTGGTCTCAGGATGATGTAGTCTCTGGTTCACGTGGCCCTTTCTGTCTCTTGGGCTCGTAATTACCTTGG
The DNA here is from genome assembly GCF_024166365.1 of Elephas maximus indicus. Taxonomy (NCBI): domain Eukaryota; kingdom Metazoa; phylum Chordata; class Mammalia; order Proboscidea; family Elephantidae; genus Elephas; species Elephas maximus. The sequence goes on along the minus strand of NC_064846.1, from coordinate 178,736,926 downwards.
GACCTTGGTGTTCTTCATTCTCCTTTGCTGCGGGTGGGTTGAGACCAATTCATGCATCTTAGATGGCTGCTTAATAGCATTTAAGACCCCAGACGCCACTCTTTAAAGTGGGATGCAGAATGTTTCCTTAATCGATTTTATTAATGCCCATTGACTTAGATGTCCCCTGAAATCATGGTCCCCAAACCTCTTCCCTTGCTACACTGTCCTTCGAAGCATTCAGTTTATTCAGGAAACTGCTTTTGGTTTAGCCCGGTTATGCTAACCTCCCCTGTACTGTGTGTTGTCTTTCCCTTCACCTAAAGTAGTTCTTATCTACCAACTAACTAGTGAATAACCCTCTCCCACCCTCCCTCCTCTCATAACCACAAAAGAATGTTTTCTTCTCAGTTTAAACTATTTCTCAAGTTCTTATAATAGTCTTCTTATACAATATTTGTCCTTTTGCAACTGACTAATTTTAATTTCACTCAGCATAATGCCTTCCAGGTTCCTCCATGGTATGAAATGTTTCACAGATTCCTCACTGTTCTTTTTCGATGCCTAGCATTCCATTGTGTGAATATACCATAATTTATCCATTCATCTGTTGATGGACACCTCGGTTGTTTCCATGTTTTTGCTATTGTACACAGTGCTGCAGTAAACATGGGTGTGCATGTTTCTGTTCTTGTAAAGGCTCTTATTTCTCTAGGATATATTCCGAGGAGTGGGATTGGTGGATCGTATGGTAGTTCTATTTCTAGCTTTTAAAAAGCAAAAATTAAGGAAGCGCCAAAACGATTTCCAAAGTGGTTGTACCATTTGACATTCCCACCAGCAGTGTATAAGTGTTCCA